>NC_037671.1:23673228-24018116 GCF_003255815.1 Theropithecus gelada
CTTACAAAATAAAAAAAAAAAAAAAAAAAAAAAAAAAAAAAAAAAAAAGAAAAGCTACAGTTTTTATGATTGCCTTTTACTTTAAAAATATTTAATTTTTAGAATAGTTTCTAAATGAAAATAGAAGTCATACAAGGAAAAGTTTTCCTCGTTTCCCGTCGACTCTTTTTTACTCCCTTCTCCCAGCCCCAGCATATAGCCACTGCTATGTGTTTCTGGTATACATCCAAAAAAATTTTATGCAAATACTAGCAAATGTGTTTATGTATTCTAGATTCTCTCCTTGTTATCCCTAGGGGTGGCCTACTTTATTAATTTTTATTGTCTTATTTTTTTCTCTGCATAATATGACCTGGAGATCTTTTTACACTGGAACTTAGAGGTTATTCATTTGTTTATTGGCGTCTTTGTTCTGAAGGTACTAAAATATTTGTAACCAGTCATTTTTTACTATTACAAATAATACCTTTATGTTTACAGTAGGCTAACTTCTTAAAAGGGGATCTGCTAGGTCTGAGAATGTGTACCTGCCATTTCAGTAGATACTGTCATATTACCTCCTTTAGTGGAGATCTGGTTTCTATGCCCACCAGCAAAGCTTGAAGAGTACCTATTTTCTCACAGTTACATCGATATAGTGTGCTATCAAACTTTTGGATTTTTGACAGTCTAGTAAGTGAAAAATAGTATTTAAAAAAAAAACTTAGTGCAGTTTTAGTTTTCATTTATTAAGAATGAAGTTGAACATCTCTTTGTTCAAGAACCATATGTGTTTCATTTTTTCATGTCAGTTCATGTTTGTTGCTCTTTTTTTCTATTAGCTTTGGTCTTTTAAGTTTTTGAGTTTTGTATGTTAGGCCTAAGGGCCTAACAGCACACTGTTGCTGTAACATTGCTTGCAAGATGGGCCTGGTGAGCAGTGGTTTTGGATTGAGGCATGGTGGCTGGATCCTGAAGGGCCCTGTAAAGTCCATTTAGTGTTTATATAGGCTCTTGGTTTATAAAACTTTTTTTTAACATACAGAAATATATATCTTATTAGAGATCTTTTTTTTTTTCCTTTTTTTCTTGAGACAGAGTCTCGTTCTGTCACCAAGCTGGAGTGCAGTGGCACCATCCCAGCTCACTGCAAGCTCCGACTCCCTGGTTCAAGCAATTCTTCTCCCAAGTAGCTGAGATTACAAGCACGCGCCACCACGCCCAGCTGATTTTTGTATTTTTAGTAGAGACGGGGTTTCACCATGTTGGTCATGATGGTCTTGATCTCCTGATGTCATGATCCGCCTGCCTTGGCCTCCCAAAGTGCTAGATTATAGGCGTGAGCCACCCACCGCGCTTAGCCTAGGGATTCTCTGGATGCAGTAACTTCTGAAATAATTATATGTCAAAATCAATAGAGCCATTTAATTTGGAATGAGGATGGGGAATATTAATAATGTTGTTTTCTACATGGTAACTACAACGTCTGTCTTGTACCTGATTTCGACTATGACCAGGCCTACTTAGTTATGGAGTAATAGCTATAATTAATTTTCAATAGTTAGTGGTAGAGCTTTGCCAGCTATAATTTTTCATTTAAAAGAAAAAAAATCGTCTTTCATATAACGAACAGACTTCAAGCTGACTCTTGGTTTCCTCATCTTATTTTTATGAAGCACTCAGTGGGACTATGTTAAGAGAACAAACTCATTATATACGTAATCTCTGAGAATACCTGCTTCTTCCTAGTAGCTTCTATTTCCTTTAGTCGGAGACTCACTCTACAGACACCAGACACCACCACTATATAAAGGACCAGTTCATACTCTTGAGAATTTCAGAATGGGAGCATAGGTACTCTTTGTCAGTGTCTTCCTTTCATTTCTCCTCTACTCTTTCCTCCTTTTCCCCACTTTTTCTCCCTTTTTCTGCTCGTTCTCCCAGTGCTCCAACCCTAGCTGGCTAAAGGAGAATACTTTATCATGAATCACTTTCATGGCTTTTAGAAAACAGATTTTGAAAACATGGTTACTCCACGCTGAGCATTGTGTAAGTCCAAATAAAGAAAAAGAAATGAACTGTAAAGAAAAAAATTAATCTATTGACCAGAATTTTTATTTTGTTTTCTTTTTCTTTTTTTTCTTTTTTTTTTTTGAGTTGGAGTCTTGCTCTGCCGCTCAGGCTAGAGTGCCGTGGCATGATCTTGGCTCACTGCAACCTCTGCCTCCTGTGTTCAAGTGATTATTGTGCCTTAGCCTCCTGAGTAGCTGGGATTACAGGTGTGCACCACCACGCCCAGCTAATTTTTGTATTTTTAGTAGAGACGGGGTTTCATCCTGTTGGTCAGGCTGGTCTTGAACTCCAGACCTTGTGATCCGCCCGCCTCGGCCTCCCAGAGTGCTGGGATTACAGGCATGAGCCACCGTGCCCGACAATTTTCATTGGTTTTAAGAAGTTATTTTTCAAGTTGTACCTTAAGGGTGCTTTCGAATTCTGTTATTAAAACATACTCTATTCTCAGTGTTTAGTAGGCACTCAATGGTTTGTATTATGTAAATAAACCCTCTGGGTATGGGTAAACGTACTGCACACTTTAAATATTTGGACTTGACTTGTCTTCCAGAGTTCTGTGGTAAAGAAACTCTCAAAACATGCTTTTGGGTTCAAGACAATCAAACTCTTTTCTCTCTTTGTTTTGTTCTTACTGAATTTTTATTTGTATCAACCTCCATACCCTCCTTACTTAAATCCATGAATAGACTCCTTTTGTTGTTTTGTGTTATTTCTTGGGTTGATTTTCAAATGGAACAGTTGTGTAAGATAAATGTTTGTTGTCATGAGTAATGTTGATGTGAACCATGCTGTCTCTTCTATAATGCCACCATTATGCAGAGGCCTGCAAGAGGAAGGGTAGATTGGTGGTTCTGAGAGTCCGCCTGTGCTTTAGGTAATAATCCTGCATTCATTATTAATCTCCCTTTGCTTCCATGTCTCCCGCTTATTACCAAAGGCCAAGATATGACATGTTCAAGATCTTAGACATTTTGAAAATAGCAGAAGGGCTGCTTTTGAAGCCCGATTATTAGTCTTAGAAATATCATGAGACAACTGCAAGGCCATGTAATATTACTTATTTTAGTTTTTAGATATTGTCTACATTGTTTTTTGATCAATAGGCGAAGAGCTACTAATGAGCCATTATAATTTCCTTAAATTCACAGTCTCTGGAGTCAGTTTGTCTGGGTTGGTAATCCCTGCCCACTCTCACTGTATGATTCTAGGCAAGTTACTTTTCTTTTCTAGACCTTAGATTCCTCCTCTATAAAATTGGAATAAAAATGAAGGTCAACATGGGAGGATTACATAAAAAAATGAATGTGATAGGCCAAGTTTATTGCTGGATATATAATATGTACTCAATAATGTTAGCTGTTATCGTTATTACTAATCAGATTTTTATTACCCTGGATTTAAAAATAATTTTTCTGTATATAAAGAAACAGTTGGGAAAGTAAAACTGTTTCGATTAAAACAATAGTTTATTTCTCTTGTTGGTAACTATTATTTTCTTGGTTCAGTGAGTCCAAAAGCTTTTAGCAGGCAAGGGAAAAGTCCTTTGGAAATTGTGTATCAGGTCACTGTTTTTCTAATGGATCACAGCAGGAAAATAGTTTATGTTCTCACCTTAATATAAAAGGAAGCTATTGATTCCAAGCTGTATGGAAAGGGAAACTTAAAAACATTTAAAAAGGCTTGATAAGTTTTTTAAGGGAAAAAAGGGCAATGCATGCTTTTAACAATTCAAACAGTACAGATAGATATAAATTAAATATTCATGTGTCCCTTCTCAGGATTAAGCATTAAAAAATTATAAAAGTAGTATTCATGCAAGTTTAAAAAAAAAGAGAAAGAATATAAAAGATGCACATGAATACAATATTGGAGCCCACTGAACAAAGCTTTATCTTATTTTCAAGGCCAAACCAGTTTTCATATATTCTCCTATACATTTTCTTCGCTTAGAACAGAATTTTCCTTTTTTCTTTTTCCTTTGTAAAACACAAGGTAGATTCTAGCCATATTCTTCTATTCCTTGCTTTGTTTCACCTGATAATATCACAGAGATTATTACAAATTGGCACTTAGAGATGTATGTTACTTTCTAAACAGGCATGATATTTCAGCTGCAGTCCCATAATTTATTTAACCAGTCTCCTTATAATGGATAAGTAGGCTTTTTATGTTTTTTGCCTTGTCTATAATCTTCAATGAGAATTACTTATTTATATATGTGTGTGTGTGTGTGTGTGTGTACACATGCGTATGGGTTTGTGATGTAAGTATCCTACAAGCATATGTAGGAGAAATTCTGACATGCACATATACGTTTGATAGTTTTTTCTACCTTGCATTCCAAAGAGTTTGATCAGCATAGCCTGCCATCAGAAGAGGGAGAGGTTGCCAGTTTTCCCATTCTTTTGCTTGCACTGGGTAGTATTGCACTTCTTAATATTTTCTATTTTGATATGAGAATATAGGATCTCATTTCATTTTGCATTTTAAAATTATGCGAGATCAATGTATATCAGGATAAATTCCTAACAGATCTGAGATATAAATGCAAAACCATATGTGTATTAGAAGAAAACATGGGTGAATTACTTGGTAATTTGAGAACAGAGAAAATGTTCTAATAATGAATCCATCAGCGATAACAGAAAAAGGTGACACATTTGATATTTTAGAAATAAAAAAGTTTGAAGAAACTGTAAAAAAGTAAAATGACAAAATAGAAAATGTTGTGAACTTCTATTATAGATATGGATAGAATTGATATCCTAGAAAAAATACTGTGACTTCTATTATAGATATAGATAGAATTGATATCCTCTGTGGTGTATGTGTATGAGTAAATTAAAATATGAGATGAAAATGACTATTAGCCTGATAGAAAAATGGGCAAAAAATATTTGCAGATGGAAAGATGAAAAACAGAAAGAAGAAGAAGAAAAAAAAAAACTGCGAGGGGCCCTTATACGTGAAAAGATGCCCAGCTCACTCATAATAAGAAAAATGCATGTTACACCCTCACTGTTGTTTTTCACCAGACTGGCAGAAGTCCAAAGGTTTGCTAGTCAACTCCAGGGTCAAGGCTGCAGGTAAAGGGCACTCACATGCCTTGCCCATGGGAGTGCAAAGTGGTACACCTTTGTGGAGAAGAATTTTACAGTACGTAATGGAATTTCATGAGAATGTATCCTCTGACCCCACATTCCCACCTTTTTGGACTTGATTCCAAAAGTAATCTGGGAAACATAAAAATGACGTGCGTACAGTGCTACTCATTGCAGTACTGTTTGTAATAAAGAAAGACTGTATGCCACTGCCCTCTAGCCTGGGCGACACAGTGAGACTTTGTCTCAAACAACAACAACAACAACGACAGCAACAGACTGTAAATAATAACATATTGAAATCTAGATTCCATCTGGCTAACCTGAAGTTTGCAGCCTTCCAAAGTAGGTCTGATATCCCAACTTTGGCATTGGCAGTATTTGGCTCTTGTGCAGATGGTTTTCAGCTGCACGTCAGAGGTTACGAGCACTCTGAGGGGTTCTAACACTCAAATCTCAAAGTAGGTGGAGTTCTTTTTTGGGCACTCTCTTAAGTTGGTGCCTTCTTCCTACCTTTCCCTTCCCTGGTCCATTCTTGCCTATCTGCCTGGCCCTTTCTTCCCTCAGTGCTCTTCTCTAGTCTTGCTTCTCCTTCTAAGGCACTGGAGGACCTGGCACGAATGTTCTAAGGCAAGATCAGAAGGTGTTAACCTCTTTGCAGATATTTGCTCTGATAACCAAATCGTCTAAAAGCGGTAGTGTGTTTGTACATTTATTTTATTATTTATTCCACCTCCACTTGTCCAAATTAATGTATGAAATTGAGATGTATCTTAAAATTGATAAGAACTTGCATATAACTTCTGCCCCTCTGGAAGAGTTTTTACAAAGTTGATGGTGTTTCTTATAGTTGGTGGCATCTTAGAAGCCCAGAAATGTGTTCATAAGGGGGTAAGCCACGTGGAATCATCATTATTTGTTGGCAAATACCCATAGATGGTTTTCCTTCTCACTTTTCATTTTTAGTGAGTTTGTTTTCTCTGTTACTTCATAAATAAGGCCTCTGCTGGGTGATCGTGGGTTGGCTCAGAGCTAGCAAATACTCTCAATTGGGAAAGGAAAAGTATAAAGCATTATCTTTTTGTTAACATTATTAACATTTACACAGATATCTGTCTTGAATTCTTAGCATTTGACATAATTAATTATTCCCTCTTTTTTTCCCTTCTTTTTTTGAGATAGATTCTTGCTGTGTTGCCCAGGTTGGAGTGCAGTGGTGCGATCTCCGTTCACTGCAACCTCTGCCTCCTGGGATCAAGCAATTCTCCTGCCTCAGCCTCCTGAGTAGCTGGGACTATAGGCGCCTGCCACCATGACCGGCTAATTTTTGTATTTTTAGAAAATACAAAAGGATTTTGCCATGTTGGCCAGGCTGGTCTCGAACTCTCGACCTCAAGTGATTTGCCCACCTCCGCCTCCTAGAGGGCTAGAATTACAGGTATGAGCCACCGTGCCCTGCCTACTTTTTTTTTTTTTTTAAATTTTAAAAATCAGATCGACTCTTTAAGACTGTAAACTCCCTGAGGGTAGAGGTTCTATTCATAGTCGTATCCCCAGTACCCAGAGTAGAGCCTGGCACTTAGTGAATTCTGATTGCCTGTTGGTTGTCGATTGACAGATTTATGCTTCTAAGTAGAATTATCTTTTGATAATATTAAATAAGATGTGCTAACGCAAAACTGATAGAGTTTAGAAATAATTAAGAATCTCCTGGCTGGGTGCGGTGGCTCAAGCCTGTAATCCCAACACTTTAGGAGGCTGAGGTGGGTGGATCACGAGGTCAGGAGATCGAGACCATCCTGGCTAATAGGGTGAAATCCCATCTCTACTAAAAATACAAAAAGTTAGCCAGGCATGGTGGCTGGCGCCTGTAGTCCCAGCTACTCGGGAGGCTGAGGCAGGAGAATGGTGGGAACCCGGGAGGCAGAGCTTGCAGTGAACTGAGATTATGCCACTGCACTCCAGCCTGGGCGACAGAGTGAGACTCATCTCAAAAACAAAACAAAACAAAACAAAACCAAAAACAAAAAAAGAATCTCCTGTGTTCATTGGGAAAGGAATATTTGTTGGATGGGGAGTTTCCTAAAAGATTATGTAATTTTTTGGCATTTTGACATATTCACAGAATTCCTGCTGATTGAGGTTACTGCATCAAGAATAGTACAGTCACGTGTTGCTTAAGGATGGGAATTTGTTCTGAGAAATGTGTCAGGCTATTTCGTTATCATGTGAAATCATCAGATGTACCCACACAAACCTAGATTGTACAGCCTATGACATATATAGGCCATTATATGGTATAGCTTATTGCTCCCAGGCTACACACCTGTACAGCATATTGCTGTATTGAATACTGTAGTCACTACAGAGCATCTAAACATAGAAAAGGTACAGTAAAAATATGGTATGAAAACTTTAAAATGGTGCACCTAAGACACTTACTGTGAATGGAGCTTGCAAGACTGGAAGTTGCTCTGGGTGAGTCAGTGAGTGGGTGGTGAGTGAATGTGAAGGCCTAGGACATACCCTGCACCCTACTGTAGACTTCATAAACACTGTACACTTAGGCTACACTAAATTTATGCAAAATATTTTTCTTTCATAATAATAAATTAATCTTAGCTTACTGTAATGTTTTTACTTTATAAACCTTTTAATTTTTGAAAACGTTTTCACACTCTTATAATAACACTTAAAACACAAGCATTTTGTACAGCTGAACAAGAATATTTCCTTATTGTTTAAGCTTTTAGAATTAAATTTTATTTACTTATGACCAGGCGTGGTGGCTCACGCCTGTAATCCCAGCACTTTGGGAGGCTGAAGCGGGTGGATCACAAGGTCAAGAGATTGAGACCATCCTGGCCAACATGGTGAAACCCCATCTGTACTAAAAATACAAAAAATTAGCAGGGCGTGGTGGCAGGTGCCTGTGGTCCCAGCTACTTGCGAGGCTGAGGCAGGAGAATCACTTGGGTCCGAGTGGCGGAGGTTGCAGTGAGCCGAGACTGCGCCACTGTACTCTAGCCTGGCGACAGAGCGAGACTCCATCTCAGATAAATAAATAAATAAAAATACATTTTACTAATTTATTTATTTATTTTTACTGTTTCAGTGTTTTTTGTTAAAAGCTAAGACACAAACACACACATGAGCCTAGGCCTGCAAAGGGTTGGGATCATCAATATCCCTGTCTTCCACCAGCACATCTTGTCCCACTGGAAGATCTTCAGGGGCAATAACATGCATGGAGCTGTCATCTCCTATGATAACAATGCCTTTCCTTCTTCTGGAATATCTGCCTCCGGGAGGACCTTTCTGAGGTTATTTTACAGTTAATTTTTTTTTTTTTTTTTTTTTTTTTGTGAGACAGAGTCTCACTGTGTCACCCAGTCTGGAGTACAGTGGTGCAGTCTTGGATCACTGCAACCTCTGTGCCCCGGGTTCAAGTGATGCTTCTGCCTCAGCCTCCTGAGTAGCTGGGTTTACAGGCACCTGCCACCACGCCCGGCTAATTTTTGTATTTTTAGTAGAGATGGGATTTCACCATCTTGGTCAGGCTGGTCTCAAACTCCTGACCTCGTGATCCACCCACCTCGGCCTCCCAAAGTGCTGGGATTACAAGTGTGAGCCACTGCGCCCAGCCAACTTTTTTTTTTTTTTTAAATAAGTTGAAGGAGTACATTAAAATCGTGATGAAAAGTGTTCTATAGTAAATACCAAGTGATAGGAATTTTTAAGCTTCACTATAATCTTGTGTATCAACTGTCATATATGTGGTCCATTGTTGACTGAAATGTCATTATGCAGCACATGTTTTCCCTTTATTTTGAAAGCCAACATTGGCAAAATTCCAAAGTACAATAATTTGCATTATTTATTCATTGCCATACTTCTCCTTGAGAGGTCCTATGGTAAGAGTTGTGTAATGACTTGAAAATGACTGGGTAAAAGAATGTGCCGGGATACAAAGCTGGCATCTGGTACAGATAGTTCTGTCATTGGGATTATTTATTTATTTTGAGACAGAGTTTTGCTCTCGTTGCCCAGGCTGGAGTGCAGTGGCATGATCTCGGCTCACTGCAACTTCCACCTCCTGAGTTCAAGAGATTCTCGCCTTAGCCTCCTGAG
Organism: Theropithecus gelada; assembly: GCF_003255815.1. NCBI lineage: Eukaryota > Metazoa > Chordata > Mammalia > Primates > Cercopithecidae > Theropithecus > Theropithecus gelada. The sequence continues at coordinate 23,682,513 of NC_037671.1, forward strand.
TAGCTGGGATTACAGGTGCCCGCCCCCATGCCAGACTAATTTTTTGTATTTTTAGTAGAGACAGGGTTTCATCATGTTGGCCAGGCTGGTCTCGAACGCCTGACCTCAGGTGATCCACCTGCCTCGGCCTCCCAAAGTGCCGGGATTACAGGCGTGAGCACCCGCACCCGGCCCTTATGTATTTGTTTTGAAATAAACTAACAATTGCTAGATTTTTTTTATCGTTAGCTCCAGACATCTGTGACATTTTCTTATCTGCATAATACGGTTCTTAGAGTATTGCTTTGTCATTTGAAATTCACCATTCAGTAAATATTTAAGGAGTATCTCCCATGTAGCAGGCACTGTAATAAGTGCTGGGGATATAGTTACGAGTAAGGTGTGAGTCTCAGTCCTAAATCTTCGTTAAATACAACAGTGAAGCTTATTTCTTGAAGCTTATTTCTAAAGATCAATATGGCCTTCCAAGCTTTAGGAGATTGGAGAAGCGCCATATGCATGTGGTTCCACACATTGCCCCTCTGTCATCCTCCCCTCACCCTTTACCTACCTGCATATTGTTTAGTGCTCTATGACAGTCTGAATGTCTACTGTGCCCATCACTCTGTTGGGATTTGAACGTTCAAGGAGCAGCAGATAAAAATGTTGTATTCAGTATCTCTTAAATAGTAATAAAGACAGACCAAAAAAATGAATGATTTTCAGTGTACAAGAATTGTCTACACACTGTCTGTTATGGGAGTTCAGAGAAGAAAGAGTACTAGGATCAGATTGATAGTAGAGGAATATCACTCAGGTGGCACTGGGAATAATTTGGAGGTTACTAACAGGAGGTAGGTGAATAATCATTTCTGAGTTGAGTAGGGAAGTGACATAATTGATTTGTGTTTTATATACTGCACTCTGGTTGCTGGGTGGGAAATTAGACTATGGTCTGGAGGTAGAAGAAATGAATGCAAGAAATGAGTCAAGTTAGCAAGGATCATAGTATTCAGCTGATAAATAATATAAGGAGTTTCCATGCCTTTCATTGTTTCAATATATTTTTTTTTTAGGTGGGCATGGTGGCGGGCGCCTGTAATCCCCGCTACTCAGGAGGCTGAGGCAGAGAATTGCTTGAACCCAGGAGGCAGAAGTTGCAGTGAGCAGAGATCATGCCACTGCACTCCAGCCTGGGTGACAGAGCAAGACTCTGTCTCAAAAAAAAAAAAAAATTTTTTTTTTTTTGCAATGTTTATAATAAATACTGGGATAATTTTTTGTGTGTGTGTGCCAAGTTACCAGAAACTCTGATGTGCTTACCAGTCCTCCTACCTAGTGCTGTTATTTGAATCTTCCTTCCTAGGTGGAGAATCTACACTTAGACATCTGTATGTTCTCTTAGTTCTTCATGTCATTTGATCTTAGCTTCTGTTCTTATATAGATACTGTTGAAGGTGCTGCAGGTTTCAATTTTGGTTTTCCTTTCTTTATGGTAATCCTATTTTAATGTATAAGATCCTTTCAGGCAACTGAAGTATGCAAGAGGCAGGTGGAATAGTAGCAACTTTAGGTATTTAAAAATTCATGTAATAAATATGATGGTTTTGGATTATTTGTTGCATTGCCAGTGAGTTTATTATAGTATATAACAATATTTAATCAAAATGGTGATAGGAATAAAAGGTCCACTTTGAGGTAAATCATTAATTTTTAAGGCAGACAAGTTATGTTTTTAAGAATTTCTCAAGCCTGAAGAATATTCAGTGTGTGCTCTGTGCCTGAAAAAGCTTAACACAGAATCCACAAAGGTGAAATTAATTTGATACTCAGAGGTAAAATTAGGGCAAATTCCACTTCAGTTTATGTAAATTATTAAATAGTACTGTCAAGCATTGAAAATAAAGGAAGAGAATGCTTATCATCATTACATTTTAAGTGAAAAGATATATATTATACATTTTTATATTTATTGTTCACAAATATTTCCATGTTGTAGCAATTTTCTACTATGTTGTAATTGCCTGTTCATTTAACCTCACTGTTTTTTTTCTCCCCTACCACAGCAATCCCAGTGCTATTGGATATTTTTGAATGATTAAATGTGCTACTTACTTCGTTTTTGTGTTCATTTTTTTAAATAGAAAATGCATCTGATGCAGATTTATGGCTCCTGAACAGTTGCACTGTAAAAAACCCAGCTGAAGACCACTTTAGAAACTCAATTAAGTAAGTCAAAATTGATTTTTTTCCTATTTTGTATAATCAAAGTAAGAATTGATACCAGAAGTTTAGCTTTTTAAAAATGTCAAAATAGATATTTAGTTTATATTAAAAAAGTATGAGTTGGAGTGTTTTGAATTTGTCTGATAAAGAATGATACTTTTTTTTTTTTTAAATTAAATTTAATTTAAGTTCAGGTTACATGTACAGGATGTGCAAGTGTGTTACATAGGCAAACATGTGCCATGGTGGTTTGCTGTACCTATCAACCCATCGCCTAGGTATTAAGCGCTGTATGCATTAGCTATTTATCCTGATGCTGTCCCTCCCCCCGCCCTCTACCAAGCCCGACTGTGTGTTGTTCCCCTCCCTGTGTCCGTGTGTTCTCATTGTTCAACTCCCACTTACAAGTGAGAACTTGCAGGATTTGGTTTTCTGTTCCTGTGTTAGTTTGATGAGGCTGACGGCTTCCAGCTCCATCTGTGTCCTTACAAAGGACATGATCTCATTTCTTTTTTATTTTATTTATTTATTTATTTATTTATTTGAGATGGAGTCTCGCTCTGTTGCCCAGGCTGGAGTGCAGTGGCACGATCTCCGCTCACTGCAAGCTCCGCCTCCCAGGTTCACGCCATTCTCCTGCCTCAGCCTCCGGAGTAGCTGGAAGTACAGGCACCCACCACCACGCCCGGCTAATTTTTTGTATTTTTAGTAGAGTCGAGGTTTCACCGTGTTAGCCAGGATGGTCTCGATCTCCTGACCTGGTGATCCACCCGCCTCGGCCTCCCAAAGTGCTGGGATTACGGGCGTGAGCCACCCCACCCGGTCGATCTCATTTCTTTTTATGGCTGCATAGTATTCCATGTGTATATGCACCACAATTTTTTTACCAGTCTGTCCTTGATGGGCATTTGTGTTGATTCCATGTCTTTGCTATTGTGAATAGTGCTGCAGTGAGCGTATGTGTGCATGTATCTTTTTAATAGAATGATTTATATTCCTTTGGGGATATACCCAGTAATGGGATTGCTGCATCAAATGGCATTTCTGGTTCTAGGTCTTTGAGAAATCGCCACACTGTCTTACACAATGGTTTAATTAATTTACATTCCCACCAACAGTGGAAAAGTGTTCTTATTTCTCCACAGCCCCTCCAGCGTCTGTTGTTTGTTGACTTTTAATAATCGCCATTCCAACTGGTGTGAGATGGTTTTGGCTTGCATTTCTCTAATGATCAGTGATGTTGAATTTTTTTTCATATGTTTTTTGGCAGCATAAATGTCTTTTGAAAAGGGTCCATGTGCTTTGCCCACTTTTTGATGGGATTGTTTGTTTTTTTTCTTATAAATCTGTTTAAATTCTTTATAGATTCTGGATATTACACCTTTGTCATGTGGATAGACTGTAACAAATTTCTCCCACTCTATAGGTTGTCTGTTCACTCTGATGATAGTTTCTTTTGCTGTGCAGAAGCTCTTTAGTTTAATTAGATTCCATTTGTCAAATTTTGCTTTTGTTGAAATTGCTTTTGATGTTTTCATCATGAAATCTTTGCCTGTGCCTATGTCCTGAATGGTATTGCCTAGGTTTTCTTCTAGGGTTTTTGAAGTTTTGGGCTTTACATTTAAGTCTTTAATCCATCTTGAGTTAATTTTTGTATAAGGGGTAAGGAAGGTGCCCAATTTCAATTTTCTGCATATGGCTAGCCAGTTTTCCCAGCACCATTTATCATGTAGGGAATCCTCTACCCATCGCTTGTTTTTGTCAGGTTTGTTGAAGATCAGATGGTTGTAGATGTGCCATCTTATTTCTGAGTTCTCTATTCTGTTTCCTTGGTCTATGTGTCTGTCTTTACACCAGTCCTACGAAGCTTTGGTTACTGTAACCTTGTAGTATAGTTTGAAGTTGGGTAGCGTGATGCCTACAGTTTTGTTCTTTTTGCTTAGGATTGTCTTGGCTATACGGGCTCTTTTTTGGTTCCATATGAATTTTAAAGGAGTTTTTTTTTTTTTTTTTTTTTTTTCCTAATTCTATAAAGAATGTCAATGGTAGTTTAATGGGAATAGTATTGGATCTGTAAATTACTTTGGGCAGTATGGCCATTTTCATGATATTGATTCTTCCTATCCATGAGCATGGAATGTTTTACCATTTGTTTGTTTCCGCTCTTATTTCCTTGAGCAATGGTTTGTAGTTCTCCTCAAAGAGGTCCTTCACTTCCCTTGTTAGCTGTTTTCCTAGGTATTTTATTCTTTTTGTGGCAATTGTAAATGGGAGTTCATTCATGATTTGGCTGGCAGTTTGTCTATTCTTGGTGTATAGGAATGCTTGTGATTTTTGCACATTGATTTTGTATCCTGAGAGTTTGCTGAAGTTGCTTATTCGGTTAAGGAGTTTTTGGGCTGAGACGATGGGGTTTTCTAGAAATAGGATCATGTCATGTGCAAACAGAGACAGTTTGACTTCCTCTCTTTCTATTTAAATATGCTTTATTTTTTTCTTTTGCCTGATTGCCCTGGCCAGAACTTCCAATACTATGTTGAATAGGAGTGGTGAGAGAGGGCATCCTTGTCTTGTGCCCGTTTTTAAGGGGAATGCTTCCAGCTTTTGCCCATTCGGTATGATATTGTCTGTGGGTTTGTCATAAATGGCCCTTATTATTTTGAGGTCTGTTCCATCAATACTTATTGAGAGTTTTTAACATGAAGGGATGTTGAATTTTATTGAAGACCTTTTCTGCATCTATTGAGAAAATCATGTAGTTTTTATCTTTAGTTCTGTTTGTGTGATGAATCATATTTATGGATTTTCATATACTGAACCAGCCTTGCATCCGGGGATGAAGCCCACTTGATCATGGTGGATGAGCTTTTTGATGTGCTGCTGGGTTTGGTTTGCTAGTATTTTATTGAGGAGTTTTGCATTGATATTCATCATGGATATTGACCTGAAATTTTCTTTTTTTGTTGTATCTCTGCCAGGTTTGGGTATCAGGATGATGCTGGCCTCATAAAATGAGTCAGGAAGAAGTCGCTTCTTTTCAGTTGTTTGAAATAGTTTCAGAAGAATGGCTTTTTGAAGGTTTTTGTGTGTGTCTATCTCCTTAAGAATGACACTTTAATGGGAACTTTTCTAATAAGTGATTTCAGTGTTTGTGAAGTTATCTAATAGGTGATTTTTGAGGATTTGTTAAGTATTAACTATGTGTTCTTCTCAGAGAATCGGTGCATACTTTGTGAAGTTGCCTGACACAGTCCTTGCCTCTTTTCCCTGTCCATTAGCACTGTTCTAAGTGCTACAGTACCTGGTTTTCAATAGAATTGCAGTTTGTTGAAGGGAGGTGGGTATATTAAGTCCTTGCTTCTTGCTTTGTTCCTTCAAGCTAACGTGGAAAAAGTATCCTTTTTTCACATTTTCTCTGAATCTTATCCCCATGCATCTTCTTAGAAACCTTATTCTAGAAATTATTTCCTCATTCCATATTTCCAATCTCTCCAACTCCCCTGGAACCTTTTCACTGGTATTTAAACATAACTGGGTCTAATCAGCCCCCTGTACCCCTGTTAGCTATTGTCCTACATTTTTTCTTGCCTTCCCAGCCAGACTTTCAAAAGTTCTTCTCTTCTTAATTTCATTCTTATACTCATTCATTTTCCCCTTTATTGGTTTTATTGTGAAATACATTAAACATATAATAGCATTTATAAAACACATACAGTTTAAGTAATAATAAACACTTAAACATCTGCCACCCAGTGTAAGAAATATAACAGTGTCAAGACCATAGAAACTGCCGTGTTTTCAATCATAACTCCCAAGAAGTAACCTTTATCTTGACTTTTGTGAGTCATTTTCTTGCTTTTATTAATGTATCATCTATTAAGTATGTCTCTAAACAGTGTGTTGTCTTGTTTAGCTCTATTTTGAACTTTTATCTGTTGAACTTATACCGTTTGTGTTCTTCTGAGATTTACATCTTTTTCTCAGCATTACGCTTTGAGATTTATTCATGCTAATGGGTGTAAATAACTCTGGTCATTCATAGAATTTGCTTCAGTTTATTCATTTTATTACTAATTGAGTTTTGAATTTTTCCCAATGTTTTTGCTTTCATGAACATTCCTGCTGTGAATATCTTAAACATGTTTTCTGGTGCACATGTGTAAGAATTATTCTGTAATATGAACCTGGGAGTTGAATTACTGGGTAACATATCTGTGTACATTCAGACTTTATTAGGTAACGCCATTTTCTTTTCACAAATGGATGTAGTAGTGTGCATTTTCACCAGTAATGGATGTGTGTATTTGTTGGTTTCCATTCTTGCCAGTACTTGATATGGCCAGACTTAAGTTTTTGCAAGTCTGTTGGTGATGATGGTATTTTGTTTTGGTTTTAATATGCATTTCTTTTTTTTTTTTTTTTTCTTGAGACAGGCTCTCACTCTGTCGCCCAGGCTAGAGTGCAGTGGCAGGATCTCGGCTCACTGCAACCTCTACATCTCGTGTTCAAAGGATTCTCCTGTCTCAGCCTCCTGGGTACCTGGGATCATAGGCATGTGCCACCACGCCCGGCTAATTTTTTTTTTTTTTTTTGAGAGAGAGTCTCACTCTGTCATCAGGCTTAAGTGCAGTGGCGCAATCTTGGCTCACTACAACCTCCGACTCCTGGGTTCAAGTGATTCTCCTGCCTCAGCCTCTTGAGTAGCTGGTATTACTACTAGCTGGCACCACCACGCCTGGCTAATTTTTCTATTTTTATTGGAGATGGAGTTTCAACATGTTGACCAGGATGATCTCAATCTCCTGACCTTGTGATCTGCCTGCCTCGGCCTCCCAAAGTGCTGGGATTATAGGCATGAGCCACCACATCTAGGCAATTTTTTGTATTTGTAGTTGAGATGTGGTTTCACCGTGTTGGCCAGACTGGTCTCGAACTTCTGACCTCAAGTGATCCACCCGCCTCGGCCTCCGAAAGTGCTGGGATTACAGGCGTGAGCCACTGTGCCCGGCCTTAGTTGCATTTCTATGATCATAAATGAGGTTGAGCTTTTTAAAATAGATCTATTGGCTATTTAGATTTTACTTTTTTGTAAAATGGCTTCTCAGGTCATTTGTCTATTTTTTTTTTTTTCATTTTAATCATTTATTTGTGGCCATATATTATGTGTCTTACAGATCCTAATCCTTAGATATTATACATGTTGCAATATCTTCTCCCAATTGTGGCTTATCTTTTCATTTTCTTTTGTGGTATCCTTTGGTGAAGATAAATTCTGGTTTAAAATTTATTAATCCATTCTTTTTGGTCTGTGTTCTTATTGTTTAAGAAGTCTTTTCTTACTCTGAAGCTTTTAAGATATTCTCCTATATTTTCGTTTAAAAGTTTCATGGTTTTTACCTTTTACATTTAGGTCTATAATTCATCTGGAGTTGATTGTTATTATTTTTTGTTATGGTACCAGAAGGGGTCCAATTTTATTTTATGTTTTTCTCTGTAGATAAACAATTGTTTTCAGTATCATTGATTTATTTATTTTAAGTTCTGTTCTTTCTCCTTTTATCTGTGCATTACCCACCCTCTCATATGTTGAGCGTCCATAGATGTTTGAGTCTGTTCTTGGTCCTCTGTTACATTCCTTTGATATATTTCTTTATTCTGGTTCTTGTTCTGTACAGTCAGAAGTAGTACAGAGTTATATCAAGGCTACCTATCTGATAGTGCTAGTACCTTTCTGTTCTTCTTTAAGAGTGTATCCGTTTTTAAGTTCAACAAAGAATACTGTTGTGCGTTTGTGATTACATATTTTTAATCTTTAGATGATTTTGGGGAGAAATGAATCTTCACAATTTTGAGTTATCCAACTCAGTTCTATCCTGATTTTTAAGGATTGATTCTTTTCTTTCTGTAGCTCTTGTGCATCTTTTAGACTTTTTTCTCCCAATGCAGATATTCAATTATTCCAGTGCCATTAACAAAATAAACTTACTCTTTCTTCTTTTGCCTGCACAGTATGTACTTTATATTTTTATACTACTGTAAATGGTAAACTTAAAAAATTTTTCATGTTCTGTGTTTGCTGCCTTGGTCAGGGAGTTAATTGTAGTAGCAGTGTGAAGGATGGTTGTGTGTAAGGAAGAGCATAGATCAGGAGTCCAGTGAGGTTGTAGTTGTAGTGGTTGTAGAGTGGTTGTAGTCCAGGTACAGAGGATCTCATCTAAAGTGGAGGTGTTCAGAATTGGAAGGAATACATTGCCTTGAGAAGGCAGAATTCTTTATATCAGGGGTCTCCAACCCCTGGGCTGTGGACCTGTACTTGTCTGTGGCCTGTTAGGAACCGGCTGCAGAGCAGGAAGTGAGTGGTAGGCGAGCAAGCGTTACTGCCTGAGCTCTGTCTCCTATTAGATCAGCAGCAGCGTTAGATTCTTACAGGGGCACAAACCCTATTGTGAACTGTGCATGTGAGGGATCTAAGTTGCACTCCTTATGAGAATCTAATGCTTGATGACCCGAGGTGGAACAGTTTCACCCCAAAACCATACCTCCCACCCCTGGTCTGTGGAAAAATTGTCTTCCATGAAGCCAGTTCCTGGTGCCAAAAAGGTTGAGGGGACCGTTGCTTTACACATTCCATATTGTCCGAGATGGCTCTGAGGACTCTGGCTAGAAAGAAGTGAGGAATTCTAGGAAGGGAGTTATTAAGAGATGACATGTTTTGGTTTTGAACATGCTGTATTTGAAGTTACAGATAAATATTTTAATAAGATGATGAATATACTTGAACTTTATTGAGTGTCTTCTATGTGACAGGCAGTGTTCTAAGTGCTTTAGATGAATTAGATATTATCTAGCTTAATTCTTGCAACCTATCAATGAGTTGTAGATTACATTTATATTCCTGTTTTATAGGGGAAGCAGCATCTGTTTTACAGATGAAGGTCTCTAAGGCTGTTCGGTTCATAAATGGTAGAGGAGGGATTTTAACCGAGGCAGTCTGACTAGAGTCTGTGCATTTAACCATTTTATTACTGTGCTTCCTAGATAAAGATGTCAAGTAAGCGGTTGCAGAATTGAGGCAGATATCAAAGAGGTCAACACTAGAAATAGATTTAATATTGTTTGCATAGAGTTGATAGTTGAATGTGATGGCATCTTTAATTCAAAATGGTGGAGGGAGCAGAGGAGTTCTTACCTGAGTGATGGCAAGAGGTAAGGGAAGGGAGGATGGAAGAGGGGAATTAGGGTCACATTTAGGAGCAGAAGAAGGATGAATTAAACTAAGGCAGAGAATGTTATTCACCAGATGCTGTTCATTTTCAGAGAATGCTTTTTTTTTTTTTTTTTTTTAAATGAGAAGCCTGTGATTATCCCAAATTATCTATTTTTTCTCTATAGAAAAGTAAACAAGATACAAAGATACTTTAGTGCTACTGATACCCCGTATGTACTGAACCCAGAGAATATACTTTCTGTGATTATCAACTTTATAATGTAATTAATGGACATAGTTCTAGAGTGTTTCTAAAAGTTTAAAAACTCAACTATAACTTGTGTCAGTGGGTTTTGTTATATATGTGTTATGAATATGGTTCAAAGTAATGATATGCTGTTTGAACTATTAAGTAGAAATGACACAAGAAAAGTTTACCATTTAAACACTACAAAGCTAGTGGTAGCAAGCACTGGTTACTTTAATATACTATTCTGCTTGATTGAAAGAAAATTTAAAAAGATATTATATATGATTAAGTATTTTTAATGGCCCTGAAGACTTTTGATCATCACAACTAATTCTTATTAAGATAACACTTAAACAACATTTGATTTCCTTCCATAATAAATACAATCCTGTAAGAGGTACAATAACAATTAACATTGGGAAAACATCAGATTGAGGTGACATTTATACATATGAAATCTTTCCGTGATGGATTACTCTTGTCAAGCATTTTGCTTTATTTAGAGATTTTCCCAGTTGTGGTCACCATTGCCTAACAGAAAACAACAAAGATGAGTAGTGTAACATTGTTAAATGTTAAGCTGTGCTACACATGTGCCTTTTCTCATCCTCCAGCTCCATCCTTTCCCTTTGCTATCTCTTGCATGCATTTTAGTTTTCCATGAGAGTAAGGTAAAGCTTAGATTCAAAGACTGCCTGATAAGATATTGCTTCTCCTTCTGTTGCTCCCAATCCTTTATACCCAAATGTAAAGATTTACAGCAGTGGGGTGGGACCTGTCTTTTTCTAACCTGGGCGCTTTACCCATGATTGCTTCACTTTGCTACTCATTCCTGTGTGTCATCATCTCTCCACCATCTGCTTTGGTTTCCCTTCAGTACTTCTTGGTGTTAAATAGTTGTTTTAAATTATGCATCACATCATTTTGTTTCTCTTGAACCACCACACAAAAGATCACCTTGTTTTGACAGGAATAAAGAAAGATGACTCTAAGGGATTTACTGTCTTTCATGTGATTAATACAGTCTCATTGATTAAGATCCAGAAATTGTGAATTTGTGACATGACAGTTATGGACTGAATTATTTTGTCGTTTGTTTTGGGGCTTTACTTTTTTCAAGGTTTTACAGTGTTTGTATTATTGATATTCAGATTGATAAAAGAGTAAGAATTTTAAGTAGCAGAAATAGAGATAAGAGTGACTTATTGGTTGCCTTTTCACCTTAGAAATCTGAAATGTTATTGCCCTTTGTAATTTAGAAAGAATCACTAGTAAGCCCCCTGTGTTATGATGGCAGTCTACTGGATGCACACTATTTCCTCTTGAGCATTTGTCAGTTACCCTGGCTTTGTTTTATCCATTAGAACATTTTGATTTAGACAATATAGCCTTTAACTTGGGGGGTTCTTGAGTAAATGAAAAAGATCAAAAGTTTCAAAAAATAAAATTTGCTCTTAATGATAATAGCACATCAGAAAACTCCTTTGGTTAATGCTTTATAAAAGTGTGGGATCTTTTCCATGCCACCTACAGGAGGTCATTCAGAGGCTGGTGAAAATAAACACATCTTGTGTGTCCTATATAAATGATGGAAAGAATAGCCAGCTTGCTTTGATCATGGACTGTCAACCTCTATTTGACCTTGTGCATTATTAACCCAAATGGGCACTGTGGTTTAGCCATACTGATAGTGGATAGACAGGAGACACTTGTTTTTAACTGCCTTTGCCTGTAGAAATAAATGGTAATGTTGAAGGGATGGCTTAGGTATCTGAGTGTAATTACTTGAAACAATAATTGAAAATAAAGGCAGAACTGGATAAAGACAAAAAATGTGTGTTTGAGACAGAGGATACCTACTTTGTATAACATCTTTTCACTATAGGAAAGCGCCTTACATGCTATTCTGTTGAGCACAACATAAATTATTGGATTGTCATTCCTATTATGAAAATATTCTTTGTTTTATGTAGATTTATTTTTTGAGTTCTTTTTCTTCAAAAATTGAAGTTGCGGGAGGTACCAGAATATTATTTCAACTTGAACTTGTAAAGTAAATTGCTTTCAAGAAAGCTGACTTCATAAGAACAGAGAAGTGGTTGCCCTTTCAGTTAGTAATTATCCAGTTTAAAGGAATTAAAGAAAAACCCCTTTCCAGTTCTCTTGTTAACCACATTCACTAGTAATTTTTTTTTTTTTTTTTTTTTAACTAAACTTCTAAAAGTTACTTTTATTTATTTTTTTAGACCGGGTCTTGTTCTGTTGCCCAGGCTGGAGTGCAGTAGCATGATCATGGCTTACTGTAGCCTCATCCTCCCAGGCCAAAGCAATTCTACCACCTCAGCCTCCTGAGTAGCTGGGACTACAGGCACACGCCACCACACCTAGCCAATCTGTTATTATTATTATTATTGTTTTTAGTAGAGATGAGGTCTTGCTATGTTGCTCAGGCTGCTCTTGAACTCCTGACCTCAATCAAGTGATCCTCCTGTCTTGGCCTCCCAAAGTGTTGGGGATTACAGGCATGAGCCACCTTGCCTGACTTCCAAAATTAATTTTTAATTAAAAAAATTTGGCATTAGAAGGTAAAAATCACAGGGTTTTGGTTTGGCCTTTTGTGAGAAATTTAGATAATGCAAGTTATTTGAGTTATACTTTAAATAATACTATAGTTTGTTGATTTTTTGTTAAACTTAGATATTTTAATTTTAACTCTTCTAATTATATGAAATGGCTATAGTTCAAAATCAGTTTCATCGTCTAATTTAAAATGTCAGTGCCAGATTCAGTGAATCATTGTGTGCTTTTCCCGGTCAGAATCTCATTTTTTTCAGCTATCCTTGCCCTCCAAAAAGTATCCTTTTACATGGAAAGTTAGTTCAAAATATTAGACTGTTTGAATTAATTAGTATTATTGGTTAGGTATTATCTACTAAGATTTTTTTTTCTCCCAACAGTGCTATGCTTAATATGGATTTACATTTTCCTACCATTTCTCATCTGCTTCCACTGTTAGATATTGTCTGTATGCTGATTTCTCCCAGATCTTTGTCTTTGATCTTTATGTCTCCTTACAGGCTCCAGCCTTGTGTATCCCACTGCTTCCTTAACTTCGCCATTTGGATGACCTTGACCGTGGATGCCTCAAATCATCATGTCAGGGCCTCCTCCTTATCTACCTCACCTTTTCTCCAGCTGGCATTTCCATTAGTAGTGCCCTTCTTCTTTGATTGTGGTCATCAGGAATTGCACATCATTTCTTAGTGTAACAAGGGGTTTTAAAAAGATGTGTTCAATGCCTCCCTCTCCTACCTCGTTTCTTGCCACTGGGTTATAGAATTTTACTTCCTCCCCGACATTAGACAATTTCCCAAGCACATAATGTATTTGCATATGTTCTTCCCTTCCTTGGACTATCCTTTCCCTTTTCTCCAAATGCATGCCCTCAACCTCCACCCGTTCCACATTAATCCCACCTTGCTAAATAGTTGATCTTTGGAACTCATGTCAGAGATAACACCTGTGGGGTCATCTCCCTTCTAAGCCTCACCTCACCTCTTAGCTCCAAGGTCTGTTCCATGCTAGTTCTTTATCTCATATTAACATCTATTGTTGCACAGTATATTTTATTATTTGTTTACATATTTGGCTTGCTACTAGATTGTGAGTTTTGAGGTTAGGATATTGACCTCAGAAAAATTCTTTTTATAAAGCCTTTGACCTTCTGACTCTACTATGTAATGATTTTCCTTGTCCTGGGAAACAGATACCATTAATAGACAAAGACCATTTGTCAACGGTTGTAAGAATGTTCTCCCAAGGTTGTAGTGAGTCCCTTGACAGATGCAGGCTGTGTATTTGTAAAAAGGGGAAAGAACATTCTAACTTCCTAATTTCTAATTTCTAATATTGTATTTCTGAGGCAAGTAGTAAAAGGAGTAAGAATACTCCCTACTTGGAGTAGTCACCTGGTCATGCTGGCGGGATTTGTGCTCCTCACTATCCTGAATGAGCTCCGGGCCAGCTTTAGGACTGTGGCCATTAGATTAGTTAAAGCATCCCATCTTGAGTGAGAGAGTAGGAAAGGTGGATAAAAACCTGGTTAGTGTTTGGCCTTGAGTTTGGCACACAATTATAATTACTCAATACATGTTTATATAATTAGGTTGAACTGATTTTTCCTCTTTTTGGGAAAAGGTTTAGTATCATTCTGCTGTCATTGCATCAAGTCATCGTTAATATATTTAAGTGCGTTATAAGTTGTATAAGTAATGTAACTGCATTAATATCAGAACACTTGTCTTACATTTGAGTATCAAATTGTCCAGATTTGAGAGTGAGCAGGATACACCAGATATACCACTAAAATTGAAAAAAAAAAAAAAAAAATCAACCGGTTGTTGTTGGGGAAGAAGTAGTAGTGTTGGAAAGGTTAGCTTGATAGAGGATTTTGTAAGATGAGTGAAAAAGATCTAAAAGGACAGTGATGTTGTCTCTGTTATTGACTGAGGTATCCTTGGTCTCTAGAACAGTGCCTGATGACCAGCATTGAGTTATTTATTCATTGAATTGAATTGAAAGATTTGATGAAGGCCAAGTTTCTCTAAATAAATTCTTGTTCATGGATTAGGCCTTATTATCTATCATATGTGAATTCATTTTATTCAAGTCTTATGTCACGGTTTTGTTTAGTCTGTTTCCTGTTGTTGCTAGGATTTTGTAATTTTTTCCCCCGTGAGCTTGTTTGGAGCTGACAATAGTATTTGAGGAGCAAGCTTTCTAGAAACAGGTGAAGAGTTTTTTGTAAAGTAGGGGGTGAGAGTTATGTATGTTCAGAGCAGCTTCTGACCATTTCCTGTTAGAGACTTCAAGTTGTCTTCTAACTCTGGAAAAACATGGAGATGAGTCAGAGGAAAGGCAGGATATTATCATGTGATGTATGCCAGTGAGCAATTTTATTGGAAATACAAAAGAAAGTCTATTTTAGTGTTTAATTCCTGGTTTATGTTAAAAAAAAAAACACCAACAAAATGAAACTGTAAACTTACAGTTAAAAGATTAGTAACTTAATTTGCAAATCAGCAACAGAAAAAGCAGTTCAGAGGTGGTAGGCCGTTTTAAAATGCAAAACTGAGTTTCGAGATATCCAAAATCTTTTTGAAGAATAGTATTTTGCATATTTTATGATTAATGTTACATCAACAGTTGCTTTGTTTTTGCCATTTTAAGCAAGAGAGTGAGTGAAAGAGGGCAGTGTATTATGTGCTGGCAACAGCTGGCTGATAGCATTGAAATACTTACGTAATTAATATATGTGTTGGCTGTTGTCTTAACAACTCTGTAGGTGGAGGCTCCAGAAAGCATGCAGAAACTTGCTTTAGCAGGATTAAAGAAGAAATCAACATGATCTAAGTCTGTTCTTTCAGCCAAGAGTGATTTCCTATTGTTTTGGTTTGAAAGACATTCTACTTATTCTTGGTGTGTTGTGTTTATATAACAGCAGAGAAAAAAAGACTCTTGTTTTTTTCTTCCCTTATTGTTTGCTCTAAGAGTGACAAATATAATCTTTCGTAATTTTTAGTTAGTAGTATTGTTTAATAACTGATAATAAGTGAAATAAAAAACACATTTTCTTTAAACCCATAGGACTACCAAAGTATTAAATATTAACCCTTTTTATTTCTTACTTATGATTACACTTACGTGTTGTTCTCTGGGCCACATTAATGAAGTTATGTAGATTGTGGACTATATTAAGGGATAGATTGCTATGATCCTGGAAAACTGGATAGGAGTGGCAGGTAATATGCAACTTACTTTTACCTAACAGCTGTGGATCTAAATCTTACTCAAAGTACCCTGTGTTTACATATTTTACTGTTTTTGTAGCTCTAAGGCTGAGGCTGGTCCCTACTGTACCTTTGAAGAAAGGATGGCACTTTTGTGGGTGTCAGAAAGAGTGCATAGACACAGTGCAGCACCACTGTGTGGCTGTCCCATATTAATAACACTGTCTTTTCTTTATCTGTCTGCACGCATTTTCAGAGTTCCTTAGGGGCAGCCACTGTATCTTTTATCTGTATCCCAGCATCTTATACAGTGATTGACAGTAATAGTTGAACAAATGAATGAACCAACTCATATGTATGCTTCCTTTGTATGTTTATCTTTCCCATCCCGTCCACCTTCTGCATCTGTCAGATCTCATGTCTTCCTCTGGATTTTCATGGAACTTTTTCTGTGTCTCTTTCTTATTAGATTTGAGGACTTTGAACTTGAGGTCATCTGCATGTCATGGAAAACCTAAAAAGCAGAGGCTTCCATGACTTAGGGGATTTGTTTTTTGTACATATTGCAAAGTCCACAGTTAGGAAATTGCTGGCTTTGGTTTACCAATTTAAGGGTGTGAGGAGTGAAGTCGGTTGTTTTAAAGGTCTTTCCCTGTTGGTGTCAAATGGTTATTGCTCTCTGGCCATCACATGCCCTTTCCCCCACAAAAAAGGTGGAAGTACCAAACTGGATGTGCCAACTGAGTCTGTCCCTTCTTTAAAGGAGCTTTATAGGAAGTCCCACTCAAAACCTATGCTTGCATCTCATTGTGTGGAGTCATATCACAGGACTACCTCTGTTTATAAGAGAGACTGGGAAATGTAGTGTTTTTTCTTTCTTTTGTTTTTATACTTCTCACATTGTTGCTCCCAACAGAATTGGGGTTCTGTTAGTAAGGAAGATGGGGAGACGGGGATAATGTTCCTTGGCTTGATATCTCTGCTTTAGGGTATAAACTTTGGGACAAGATATACATTTTATTTATCTTTCTATCATTTATCAGGGCCATTGTATTGGAGGAGGTCCTCAACATACTTGTTAACAAATTATACTTCTTTCTCCTGTAATGTGTATTCAGAACATTTAAGAAATAACATAGGTGACATTTAAGAACTTTTGCTCTTTTTGCTTACTCCGAGTGGTCTCTGATGAAGGAATAACAGAATACACAGGAGCAGTTCATGGCTTAGTTGTTGGACACATATATTTTTTTTAAAATGGGACTTGCACATATTTTCTGCTCTTAAGACCTGCAATGACCATATTTGAAATGGAATCTATAAGGAAAATATATTTTTCATTGTTCTGAGATTCATTTCTGTGATATAATAATAATAAGCCTGGTTTAAAACCTAGATACTTTAATTTAGACATGAAACAAAAGTGGAGTTTATAATGATTACCATAGAGGGTCTTAACCAATTGGAACACAGGTTGAATGACAGTTAAATTCATTTTATAATTAGATGTTTAGAAAATAATATTTTGTTTAATTCTAAAAAACTTTAGGTACAGCTGAAAAATACCACCTCTCACTAAGATGGAAATTTAATGTTTTAGATTTCACTTGAAAAAAGAAATGGAGAATTTGATGTAACAAGTGAAAATCTAGCCAATGGAAAGAGTCTTACAAAACTTGCTGGAGATTTTTTGTAGGTTGGTGCCATTGGATATTATCAGAGGGAAGTTAAGCCTGTCAAATTCTCATTTCAGGATACAACCTACACATTCTGCAGTAGTGTCTTTTTTATGTTTCTGTACACAGAAACTGTCGGAACTACCCAGATATAACTAGGTTCTGCTGACCCATTCTTTACTTTTTCTTTGTGTGTGTGTGTGTGCTCGCATGCTCAATGTAGATGCATTAAGAAAGAAACTGACAGAATCACGTGATAGAAACTGTTTTGGGAAAAATACAAATTAAAATGGATGTCAAGGATCGCTTTAACAGTATGTTTTAGAAGTCAACAGCTCATCCTTTGTGCCAACCAACAATTTGCTTTCCAGCTCATAAGTTTTCTTTCCATTACAAGAGGGATCAGATAAGCAAGTTTATGGCAAAACTAAAAAGTTTAATTTGGTGCTTTCCTTAAGTACCTGTCAATATTTTATGATAGTTACTGAAGGAAAAGACTTGTTTTACTTCAAATGAGAAAATGGTTTGAGTCAACATATTTTGTAGTACTTCAGTCATCCATGGTTGAAACACTGGTGAACTGTTTTGATGTTTTTACCATTTTAATTTAATAACAAAGGATTTGATGTCATTGATCAAGTAAATTTTTTAAAAGGTAATTTTAAAAAGTAGAGAATAGAACTGGAATGTATTAATTGAGCAAATTTAAGAAATTTAAAAAAAGTATCTTTTATCTAGGCTGCAAGCTTTTTCTTATTTGTCATTTCAGATACCTGTATATCAAGAAATTTGTAATATACCAACTTGGTAATCAGTAATGGGTGGCTTGAGGGGTATACAGCATAATTAGAACTTAAAACTCAGAGTGATCCAGGGCAAATAGTGGCCTGAGTATGTATTTTCGATCCCCTCATTGTCACACTGCCTAAATAACTTTGAACAACTGTGAGAGCCTTTGTACCTGGTGTTAGAGGGGAGCACGTATGCAACTGAGATGCTAGGTCTTGGGCAGAAGTTGTGATGTATAGATGGAGTTGGGGGAGTGATCTTATCTATGTTCCTTATGGTGATGGAGAGCAGAATCCAGTACCTAGAATCTGGAGAGTCTTAGCTCTCCCATAGACCTGGGGGCAGTGTCTTTAAAACTTATCAGACCCAGTAATCCTCTTATATAAAAAGTGTTTTGCAACATATCCTTTATTATACTGAAGTGAAAATGTTGAATAATATAATCTATGCACACACATAATTAACAAATCAATTAGCATAGTGGTCTGAATATAATTAATATAAGGAAAAAAGGAAAAAATTGTTAATGTGATATGTATTTCAAAATACAAATGCTTAGGCACAGATATACTAGAAGACCTAAGGAAATGGCCTGTATACAGAATTACAGTGACAGTGAGAGTAATGAATGCAGCTGATATGTGTGTAGCCTTAACAGCTTAAATGCCAGGAACAGCATTGGTGATCTAGTGATGCACATCTTTCCAGAATGGATGGTGACTCTTGCAAAGGACTTAATAAAACAAAGTGTGTTCTTCCTTCCATTTTCACAGCGGTTGGATTCCTGAAACTGTACAAGAAATACAGTAAGTCCTCACTTAATGTCAATGATAAGTTCTTGGAAACTATAACTTTAATTGAAATGATGTGTAGAGAGATGAGTTGTTTTTTTTTTTTTTTTTCCTTAGCAATGTTATAAAGAAACGGTTGAATGAAACAAGGTTATTCCAGGAGCTACTGTATGTAAAATGGAGATAGGTTCTAAGGAGATATTATAAATATATTTTTTACATATATGCATGTTAAGTGGGGCTTTCAGAACGCACGCAGGTCATATGGAATTCTCTATACAGCATAGATCTGTGTAGCGGAAGACATCTAGCAACTCTGACTTCTGCCCACTTAATGGCAGTTGTACCCTCCAGTTAGTATTATATCCAAAAAGATTTGGATTTAACCACTTACTGATTAAAATTTCTGTATGGCCTGAAGCACACAAAACAAGATGAAAGAAAAACAGGAGAATATGGATGTGAAGGTATATATGACATTATGTTTATAAGTTTAAATAAATACTATTAAAGAGCTCCTTACATTAGACAACATAATTAGAAAATATCCAGAGGGCATAAACAGGCAATTTATGGAAGAGGATGTGCAAATAAAAAGGGAAAGATTTTCATTCTTACCAGTGCCCAGGGAAATACAGACTAAGTGAGATATTGGTTTTTGCCCACTAGATTTATTTATTTTTTTCCCCAATAGGCCCAGTGCTCCTGAGAATATGGGGAACTGTTGTTTACTCTGGTACATTTCTGGTAGAAGTTTGAATTGCTATAATCTTCTGTGGAAGTTGTTTTTTGATAGGTATAAAAATTAAAAATTTAGCATTGATTTAGCGATCCTGTGTTTTATGACCCTCTCCTACAGACATTAAATATCTGTTTGCTAGGTTAGGAACATACAGTTATTTATTGCATGATTATTTATGATACAAAAAGTGTTATAACAGATCTTATGCCATCTTAGGTATTCTTCTTTGTGGGCACGTATTAATACATTTTACGGCAGCTGATCCTGGAATCTGCTTACATAGATTTGCCCAGCTGAGAAGCAACTTGAGGGCTGGTCTACCCCTGCATTCCAAAGAATACTTTTTTTTTTTGACTTATTAGTGATTATGATGACATTACCTTTTATTGAACTGTTTCAAACTACATGAAAGCATGCTCTGATGACATTTTTGAAGTGTCTGGATTCTGTTTGCCACTGTTTAAAGATTTAACTAGTTCTTTCTTTAATTAATACTCAGCTCTTCGAGTATCATCTTACCACTGGAATAGCATGTACCATTTGCCTCATCTTTCCATTTCAGGGCTGGTCAAAAGAGACACATTTCAGACATTAACTAACTGAACATTCTTTACTATAATAGATTTGGAACTTTCATCTAAAACAAATGTTTATGTTCTCTGGCCACTGTGTTAAATATGTATGGTATGTCTCTTCCATTTGGCAGCAAATATCCATTGCATTTGATTCAGTTTTCACTGCCCTTGAAATAAATATACTTGTCCTGAATGGCAGTCTTAAGGCTTTTCCAAAGTAAATGATGTTTGCACCACATCTGGCCTGCCATTTTTATGTGATATATTAAAGAGAGTCAGTGTTCATTAATTTGACAAATATTTCTTGAACGCCTACTACGTGTTACAGGCTTTGGCAATTCAAAGATTAATGACGCAGTCACTGCTCTTAGGAGATGACAGGTTAGCAAAAAGGGCAGAGTCTTAGCCAGATAATTATAATACAGTGAGGGAAGTGTGGTAATGCTTCTTTGTTGACAGTGATACCTGGATGGGTACGAATGTACTTCAGTTTTTAAAATCCTGGGTCTTTTTCCAGTCTCTATCCATCTTATTTTACATCCCCTTCCCTCAACAATAAGCAAACTTTGCTATCTGAGGTAACAAGAAATCTTGAGGAAGGGCAGCTCCGACTTTATTAATTCAGTTGCTCAAAGATATTATCAAAGACCCTAGGCACTAAGTACTTTGTATTTTTTCCTCATTTGTTCTCTTCTGCCATGTTCCATGTGATGGCTTGGTCTTCAGTGAAGTTAAAAAGTTACTTTCATAAGGTGGCTGCCTGGGTTTTGGACACCCCGTGTAGAGGAACAATTTCTTTCCTCTATGTAGTTTTTGGGATAAATTTTTAATCATTTTAGACTAATAGCAAAATTGTAAACATAGTACACTGAGTTTTTGTATACTCATTACCTAGATTCGACAAATGCTAATATTTTACCATATTATTTTACTTTTTTGGTGTATGTGATTTTCATGGCTAAAATTTTAAAACAAAAGGGCGTGCAATGGAAACTTCATTACAGCTCTGATGTATTAGCCACCTATGCCCTTTACCATAGTATGTACAAGTGACTATGTAAATATCTTTCCTCCCTTTCTCCTTTGTCTCTCTTTTACTTCTTCTCTCTCCTCCCTTTGTATTTTTCCCTCCCTCTCTCTGTCTTCCCTCCCTGCCTCCCTTCCTTCCTCCAATTGTGTATCCTAGAATAATTCCATATGGATATATAAAAAGGTTCTTCATTCTTTGTAGATTCATAAAATATTTGTTTGTTCTCTTATTTATGGATTTTTAGTGTTCCAGTTTATGTGCATGAAATTTTATTAACCAGTCACCTCTTGATTTTTTTGGTAGTAACTGACATTATAAATACTGCTTAGAAGAATTTTTAAAGTGTTTATTTATATTTTTGAAGATAGAGTCTCGCTACGTTGTCCAGGCTGGAGTGCAGTGTTTATTTACAGGTTCAGCCATAGCATACTGCAGCCTTGAAATCCTGGGCTAAAGCCATCTTCCTGCCTCAGCCTCCTGAGTAGCTGGGATTACAGGCGTGTGCTGCTGCGCCAGCTTATAAACATGTTTTGACTGGAAACTTTAGTTGTTGACTATGTAGAGTATGTAAACAGTTTTTAACTTGCATCTTGAAATAATAACATAATTACTGAAAAGTTACAAAAATGGTGCAAAGACTTCCCATGGACCTTTCACCCAGCTTCCTTTAATGTTTAAATATTTTACATAGCCATAAAGCAGTGATCAAACTGGAGAATTAATATTGATACAGACTTAATTCACATTTTGTCTTTTTTCTGGTTCAGGATCCTATTTAGGATTCTCCATTGCATTTAGTTGTCATTCACTGTCACCTCCAATCTGGGACAGATCCTCATTTTTTCTTCTTCTTTTATGACCTTGACACTGTTTAAGAATAGTTGTCAGTTGTGTTATAGAACACTGCTCAGTTTGCATTTGCTTGATATTTCCTCATGGTTAGATTCAGATGCTATGCATTTTATCAAGAATATAGGAATGGTGGATATTGCACTTGAGATTGATAAATACCAGTGTGTCATACCAAGAAGATTCAGGATGTTGATATACATCTGTACCTTAACATCTAGTAACCAGGTGTAAACTTTATTTAAGGTGGTAGCTGTCAGTTTTCTCCACTGTAAAGTTACTGTCTTCTCCTTTGGAATTAATAGATATTTTGGGATTCTTTGGTACTGTGCACATATCCTATTTCTCATCATGCTCTCACCATTATAATTTTGGCATCCCTTGGTTATTCTTATCTGTAACAATCAATACAATTGTATTATTAAGTGGTGATTTTTCTGTTTCCATCATGTCTTCTCCACTTATTAATTTGAATTTTTGAGTGTAAAGAAGAGCTACAGAATGAGTCTCTTTTCTCTATTTATGTATTCAATTATTTATTATTATTATTTTTTTGAGACGGAGTCTCGCTCTTTCACCCAGGCTGGAGTGCAGTGGCGCCATCTCAGCTCACTGCAGGCTCCGCTTCCTGGGTTCACGCCATTCTCCTGCCTCAGCCTCCTGAGCAGCTGGGACTACAGGCACCCACCACCACGCCCGGCTAAGTTTTTGTATTTTTAGTAGAGATGGGATTTCACCTTGTTAGTCAGGATGGTCTCGATCTCCTGACCTCATGATCCGCCCGTCTCGGCCTCCCAAAGTGCTGGGATTACAGGCATGAGCCATCATGCCCGGCCATATTCAATTATTTATATCAGTGTAGCCTCATGGTTCTGTATTTTTTGAGACATAATCCATAACTATCATTATCACCCATATTGTTCTGGACTTGGCAAATGGAAGTGTCTTCAGGTTGGCTCCTTTATCTTTTTTGTTGTTGTTGTTGTTGTTGTTTGTTTTCTTATTGAGTGAGGATTTCAATGACAAGCTATGGAACTCAGCTCACACTAATGAGAATGCTACAAGGCTTGACTTTCCCTCCGCCCATCTTAACCATTTTTAAGTGCAGAGTTCAACAGTATTAACTCCATTCACACTGTTACCCAATGCTCCTGTATCCTTTTAATATGCTTCTGTTTTGAGCACTTCCTTATTTCCTGGCACCATAAGATAGTTCAGGCTCATCTTGTACTTTCCTTGCCTCAAGTCCTGGTTTGAGTCATTTCTTCTAGAAGCCCTGGTTCCTTTCATTGGTGAATGGTGTGAAGAAACCACAATCTGGGCACTAGATATGCTCATTGCTACTAGGATGTCATTGCTTCCAGGCACTCTTAGTAGACTTATATCTACTAAGACTTAGGAAATGTATATATTTACACAAACATCTATAACTATTTCTACTCATCTGTATATGTATTAAAAAAACACAAGGCCATACTATTCCCTTTGATTCTACTTCAACTGCATAGGATTTCATTCTAGCATCTCCCTTTTCTTATACGTTAACTCTGCTCTTTAACAGGAAAAAACAGAAAGTCTCATAGTCTACAACATATTTACATTATTTGTTCAATCCTATTAATCATATACAGTGGTTTCAAAATTACTAACCCCATCTCTGTGAAAAAGAAATTTTGCTAACACAAATATAATATTTATGTTTAGTCCTTTTTATCAAGTTTACTTGGGTTAATTCTTTACTTTGCCACTCAAATCAAATTCTGTTATTGATTTGTAATACAAGTAGATTAATTTGTTACCACTTGTATTCCATTGTGGATTCTCCCCACTTCCTGGATGGTTTTAATTTTTTGAGTTTGTGAAATATGAGCATGGCCCTCAAAGTAAGAACGATATTAAATCGTTTACTCAGAGAATGATTACTGCCCACTCGTCCTTTTTGCCATTCCCATTACTTCATTCTTTCCATCTTGAGCCCACCTGTCTCCCATTAGCTTCTGACTTCTCCTTCCATTTGTTTATTTTTTGTATAAACAGGCAGAAGTCAGTGGTATAATGCCTTCTACATTTGTTAATTGGAATTTCACTGTAAGGAAGAGTGGTCTCTTATTCCCCATTTATTTATTCAATTATTTATGTCAGTGTAGACTCATGGTTATTTATTCTGTAGGTCATAATGTCATAGAATAAATATACAGAATTCTCTGTATGAAATCCATGGAAATTTTTAAATTTCCTCTTGATTTTTACTTAAATGATAGCATACTATAGATACTATTTTACTTTTTGTAATGTAACCTGGGAACTCTGCATTGGTTGATAGAAATCTTCGTCATTTATGGCTGCATAGTATTCCATGGAGTGAGTGTATAGTGGTTTATTCAACTACTTTACCACGTGTGGGTGTTGAGGTTGTCTGATATTTCGCAGTTCCAAACTGTGTGGCAGTGAGTGAACTTTTGCTTATGGATTTTTATATTATTGGAGGTATATCTTTATGATGAATTTCTAGAGTTCAGACTGCTGGATTGAAAGGTAGGTACAATTACAGACATTGCCTAGTTACCCTCCAAAAGGGTTGTAACACTTTATATCCTTACCACCAAGTGTGAAAATTGCATGTTTCCCTGCAGCCCCTCAAATGGAATTTTATTGTTGTCATTCTTTATAATTTTCACCATTCAATAGGGAAGAAATGGTATTTCAGGGTTTTCATTTTTCATTTCTGTAATTGTGAGTGGGTTTGACCATCTTTTATAGTTTGGCCATTTAGATATACTTTTGTCAATTATTCATGTCTCTTATTGTTTATCTATTGTCTTTCAATTTGTGTCAGTTTTTATATTGGTCTGTGACATATGTCACAGGCATATTTTCCCCTTTTGTCAGCTGTCATTTTCCTTTGTTATACAGAATATTTTATTCTTTTGCCATTAAATTTATGAATCTTTTTCAAGTTCTTTTGGATTTTGAGTCATGGCTAAGTTATCACCTTTCTGTAAAATGAGGCTAACGAGACGTTTACTTTTTTTCTGGTACTTGTCACTTACATAGTGACATTTATGTCTCCAATCCTTTTGGAGTTTATTCTTATCTATGGTGTGAAGTATGAGTCTACTTTTTCCTTTGTGTAACCTAATTGTTCTAGAGCTCTTTTTATCTCTAGAAATGTTCTAGTGCTTTTTTTTTTTTTTGTTTAAATCTCTAAACATTTTTTTAGTGATGGGGTCTTGTTATATTGCTCAAGCTGGATTGCAGTGGCTGTTCACAGGTGCAATAATGGCTTACTACAGCCTTGAGATCATGGACCAACGTGATTCTCCTGCCTTTGCCTCCCTAGTAGCTGGGACTCTAGGCACACACCACCACACCTGGTGCTTGTACTAGCACTCTTAACTAAAAATTTAGTCTTTACACCAGTGTTTTGGGATGCCATTTTTGTCATATCGAATTTCCAAATTTACATAGGTCTATTTTGGGCTTTCTGTTCTGCTCCACAGTTCTGTTTATTTATATTCCATCTACCCTGTTTGTAAAGGAAGTTTTATTTATATTATAATTTGACATCTGCTAGGGCTAGTCCGTCCGTCCTTTCTTTCTTCCTTTCCTTTCCTTCCCTTCCCTTCCCTTCCCCTTCCCCTTCCCCTTCCCCTTCCCCTTCCCCTTCCCCTTCCCCTTCCCCTTCCCCTTCCCCTTCCCCCTCCCCCTCCCCTCCCCTCCCCTCCCCTTCCTTTTCCTTCCTTTCTTTCTCTCTCTCTCTTTCTTTCCTTCCTTCCTTCCTTCCTTCCTTCCTTCCTTCCTTCCTTCCTTCCTTCCTTCCTTCCTTCCTTCTTTCTTTCTTTCTTTCTTTCTTTCTTTCTTTCTTTCTTTCTTTCTTTCTTCTCTTTCTCTCTTTCTCTCTTTCTCTCTTTCTTACTTTTTTTTGTTTCTTTCAGAATCTTACTCTGTCACCCAGGCTGTAGTGCAGTGGTGCGATCTTGACTCACTGCTACCTCCACCTCCTAGGTTCAAGCGATTCATGTGCCTCAGCCTCTCGAGTAGCTGGGATTACTATTAGCCACCATACCTGGCTAATTTTTGTATTTTTAGTAGAGACAGGATTTCACCATATTGGCCGGGCTGCTCTCGAACTCATGGCCTCAAGTGATCTGCCCGCCTGGGCCTCCCACAGTGCTGGGATTACAGGCGTGAGCTACCGTGTCTGGCCTAGTTTTTCTTTCTAAAGTGTTTTTCTGGCTATTCTTTTGTGCGAATTTTTTCAAATGAACTTTAATATCATCTGTGTAACTCCATGAAAAATCAGCTTAGTATTTGTATTGGTAAATTAGAAATGAATTTTTTTTTTTTGAGACAGAGTTTCACTCTGTTACCCAGGCTGGACTGCAGTGGCACAATCTTGGCTCACTGCAGCCTCTGCCCCCCGCGTTCAAGTGATTCTCCTGCCTCAGCCTCCTGAGTAGCTGGGATTACAGGCACGTGCTACCATGCCAGCTAATTTTTGTGTTTTTAGTGGAGATGGGGTTTCACCATGTTGGCCAGGCTGGTCTTGAACTCCTGACCTCAAGTGATCCACCTGCCTTGGCCTCCCAGAGTGCTGGAATTACAGGCACCTGGCTGGAAATTAATTTTTTAATAAATTAATTTAGGGAGAACTGAGAGTTTTATGGGGTCAAGTCCTTCTGTGTAAGAATAGATGAGGGCTTTACATTTATTCAGCTCTACTTTTGTGTCTTTTAGCAGTGTCTTAATGTTTTCCCAGTATAGACTTTGGATATACAGATGTCATTCCAGATCTGTGGGGGATTGGTTCCAGGATTCCCCGAAGATACCAAAATCTGACATTGCTCAAGTGCCTGGTATTAAATGGTGTAGTACTTGCATGTAACCTATGCATATTCTCCTGTATACTTTAAATAATCTCTGGATTACTTGTAATCCCTAATAGTATAAATGCTAGACAATACTTGTTTTAGTGTATTATTTAGGGAATAATGAAAATTAAAAAAAATCTGTACATGTTTAGTACGGACACAGTTTTTTTCCCCTGAGTATTTTTGATCTATGGTTGGTTGAATCCATGGATACAGAACACATGTGATATGGTCTGGCTCTGTGTCCCCACCCACATCTGATTGTGTAACTCCCATAATTCCCATGTGTTGCGGGAGGAACCCAATGGGAGATGATTGAGTCATGGGGGTGGGTCTTTCCCCTGCTGTTCTCATGCTAGTGCATGGGTCTCTTGAGATCTGACGGTTTTAAAAAACGGAAGTTGCCCTACACAAGCTCTCTTTTTTCCTGCTGCCATCCATTTAAGGTGTGACTTACTCCTTACCTTCCACCATGATTGTGAGGTCTCCCCAGCCACATGGAACTGTAAGTCCAATAAACTTCTTTCTTTCGTAAATTGCCCAGTCTTGGGTATGTCTTTATCAGCAGCGTGAAAACAGACTAATACACGATGGATACAGATGTCTTCTTATAATTATTCCTTTATGTTTTATGTTCTTTGTTGCCTTTGTAAATGTTTTTTTTTCTGCCTTTCATAGAGATTTTGTCTCTCATTTTGATCTCTAACTGATTATTGCTTGTTTATTTAAAGGTTATTATTTCTATATGTTCATTTTATATTGTCTTACTGAACTTTTTTATAGTTTGAGTTAATTTTTATCATTCTTTTTTTCTAGAATTTTCTATGGTACTCTCATTTCATCTGGAAATAAGAGTTTTCTTCATTTTCAAATTCTTAATCTGTTATTTCTTTTGTCTAATAGCAGTTTCTTTTGTCCAGTTTGTCTTTTGTCTAATTACAGTGTTAGGCAGTAGTGGAGATAGTGGATAATCTTGCCTTGTTCCTTGTCTTAGTGGAATTGACTTTAGTACATCTCCCATTAAGTAAGATACCGGCTTTTGCACTACATCTATTTTGTCATGTTAAGAAACTATGCATGCGTTTCTGTTTTCTTAGAGGTTTTTCTTTTTTAAAAATGGATACACAATATCCATACATATTTATGGAGTACATATAGATATTTTAGTACATGCATACAATATGTAATGATCAAATCAGGGTAATTAGTATATTCATCACCTCAAACATTTATCATTTCTTTGTGTTGGGAATATTAAAAATCCTCTCTACTAGCTATTTTTAAATATACAATAGATTAGTGTTAGCTATGGTCACCCTACTGTGCTGTAGAACACTAGAACTTATTCCTCCTGTCTAACTCTACAGCCTCTTTCTATCTTCTTTTCCCCTGCTCCTTCCTAGCCTCTGGTAACCATGATTCTACTCTTCTTCCATTAGATAACTTATTTAGCTCTCACACATGAGTGAGAAGATGCAGCATTTGTCTTTCTGTGCCTGGATTATTTCACTTAACATGATGTTCTCCAGACTCATCCATGTTGCCACAAATGACAGGATTTCATTTTTTAAGTGACTGAATAAGTTTCCTTTGTGAATATATACCACAGTTTAAAAATCCATTTATTTGTTGATGAATACTTCAGTTAATTCCATATCTTGGTTATAGAAAACAATGCTGAAGTGAACATGGGAGTACAGATAATACTTCAACATCTGATTTCCTTTCCTTGGAATATGGACCCCAGAGTGGAATTGCTGTACCATATCATATTTCTATTTTTAGCTTTTTTTTTTTTTTTTAATCTTCTATACTGTCTGTACTATTTTACGTTCCACCAACAGTGTGGAAGAATTTCCCTTTCTCTGCATCTGCACTGACATCTTTTTTTTAAATCTTTTTTTATGATAGCTATTTTAACTGGGATGCGATGATATCTCATTGTGGCTTTGATTTATAGTTCCCTGATAACTGGTGATGCTGAACTTTTTTTATATATCTGTTGGCCACTTGTATTCTTCTTTTCAGGAGTGTCTATTCATTTGCCCATATTTTAATCAGATTTTTTTTTTTTTTTTTTTTGCTGTTGAATTGTTTGAGCGTCCCCCACCCCAACACCCGGTTGTTTTTTTGAGACGGAATCTCACTCTGTTGCCCAGGCGGGAGTGCAGTGGCACAGTCTTGGCTCACTGGAACCTCTGACTCCCGAGTTCAAGTGATTCTCCTGCCTCAGCTTCGCGAGTAGCTGGGATTACAGGTGTGCGCCACTATGCCCAGTTTATTTTTGTATTTTTAGTAGAGACAGGGTTTCATCATGTTGGCCATGCTGGTCTCAAACTCCTGACCTCAAGTGATCTGCCCACCTCGGCCTCCCAAACTGCTGGGATTACAGGCGTGAGCCACTGTGCCTGACCAATTTGTTTCAGTTCCTTATATATTTTGAATTTTAATTTCCTGTTGAATTCTGTAGGTTGTCGCTTTACTCTGTTGATTGTTTCCTTTTCTGTGCAGAAGCCTTCTAGTTTGGTGTAATCTCATTTGTCTGTTCTTGCTTTTGTTGCCAGTCCTTTTGAGATCTTACCCAAGAAATCTTTGCCCAGACTAATGTCTGAGACATTTCCCCTGTGTTTTCTTCTAGTATTTTCATAGTTTCTGTTGTTACATCTAAATTTTTAACCCATTTTGAATTGATTTTTATATGATGAAAGATGGGACTCTAGTTATTCTTCTGAATATAGATACCTTGTTTTCCCAGCACCATTTATTGAAGAAACTCCCCTTTCTCCAATACATGTTCCTGGCAGCTTTGTTGAAATCAGTTGGCTATAACTGAATGGATTTATTTCTGGGTTCTGTATTCTGTTTCATTGGTTTACGTCTGTTTTTGTTACTATAGCTTTGTAGTATATTTTGAAGTCAGGTAGCATGATGCCCTTAGCTTTATTCTTTTTGCTGAGGATTACTTTGGCTACTTGGGCCTTTTGTGGTTCCATACAAATTTTACGTGTTTTTTTTTTTAAATTTCTGTGAGGAATGTCATTGGTATTTTGATAGGGATTGCCTTGAATCTGTAGATCATTTCAGGTAGTAATGACATTTAAAGAACATTAATTATTCCAATCCATGAGCATGCAGTATTTTTCCTTTGTGTGTGTGTGTGTGTGTGTGTGTGTGTGTGTGTGTGTCCTCTTCAATTTCTTTCATTAGAGTTTTATAGCTTTCATTGTAGAGATCTTTCATCTCTTTGGTTAAGTTTATTCCTGGGTATTTTATATTTTTTTAGCTATTATAAATGTTACTGCTTTCTTGATTTTTTTTTATTAGATTATTTTCAATTGGTTTATAGAAAAGCACCGATTTTTATATGTTGATTTTGTCTCCTACAACTTTACTTAATTTGTTTATCAGTTCTAACAGTTTATTGGTGGGGTCTTTAGGTTTTTCTAAATGTAAGATCATGTCATCTGCAAACACGGACAGGACAGTTCGACTTCCTCCTTTCCAATCTGGTTTCTCTTTATTTCTTACTATTGCCTAATTGCTCTGATTAGGACTTCCTCTTAGAGTTTTATCAGGTGTGGGTGGGGAGTTTTGTTGAAAGCATTTCAGAAGATTGATGGAATGATTATTTTTCCTCTTAGATCTATTAATATGACATATAGTGTTAGTAGATTTGCTGATATTGAATTTACCTTGTGTTTCTGGAGTAAATTTCATATGGTATGTTTTTTAAAAAATGTATTCTTGGCAAAAAATACTCAATAAAATATTATCATTGAGGTCCATTTGTGATATTTGTCTGTAGTTATATTTTTTGAACTGTCTTTTTCTACTTTGGGCATCAGTGTTATACTTGCTTCATATAAAGAATTAGAATATTTTTATTCATTTTCAGCACTCTGGAACAATTTACAGATAATTGGAACTATCTGGTTTTTGAAGACTTAGAATTTCCCTGAGAACACATCTGGTCCGTTTGCTTTTTTTGTGGGATGGTTCCTATATAAATTTCTGTATATGTTCTTTAGAAATTGGTCTGTTTAAGCTTTCTATCTCTAATTGGGGCAATTTTGGTAATCTGTATTTCTGTATGAAATTATCCATATCATCTTGGTTTTAAATTTACAGTCATGCGTTGCATTTTCAGTCCGTGATGGACTGCATATGTGATGGTGGTTTCATAAGATTATAATGGAGCCGAAAAATTTTTATCACCTGGTTATATCATATCAATTGTAATGTTGTCACACAATGCATTACTCAAGTGTTTCTGGTGATGCTGGTGTAAACAAACCTACTGTGCTGCCAGTTGTTTAAAAGTATAGCACGTACAATCGTGTACGTATATAATACTTGATGATAATAAATGACTATTTTACTGGTTTATTCACTTAATATGCTAAACTTTTATTATTTAGGGTGAACTGTTTCTACTGATTTAAAAAAAAAGAAAGTTCACTGTAAAACAGCCTCAGGCAGGTCCTTCAGGAGGGATTCCAGAGGAAGTCATTGTTATCACAGGAAATCACAGCTCCAAGTGTGTTATTGCCCCTGAAGGTCTTCTAGTAGAGCAAGATGTGGAGGTGGAAGACAGGGATAGTGATGATCCCCACCCTCTGCAGACTGAGGCTAATGTGTGTGTTTGTGTCTTCATTCTTAAGAAAAATGTTCAAAAGGTAAATTAAACGTTTTTTAAATAAAAAAAGGTTATGGAATAAAGATATAATGAAAACATTTTTGTCAGCTGAACAATTTGTGTTTTAAGGTAATTGCTATTATAAGAGTCAAAACATTAAAACGAAAAAGTTTATAAAGTAAAAAAGTTATAGTAAGCTAAGGTTAGTTTATTATTGAAATATAAAATTTTTAATAATTTTAGTGTAGTCTAAAATGTACAGTGTTAATAAGTCTACAGTCTTGTCAGTCATGTCCTAGGCCTTCACATTCCCTCACCACCACTCACCCACTGACTTACGCAGAGCAACTTTCAGTCCTGCAAACTCCATTCATGGTAAGTGCCCTAGACAGGTGTACCATTTTTAAAAAGTCGGTCGGTCACGGTGGCTCACGCCTGTAATCCCAGCACTTTGGGAGGCCGAGGTGGGTGGATCACGAGGTCAGGAGATCGAGACCATCCTGGCTAACACATTGAAACCCTGTTTCTACTAAAAATATAAAAAATTAGCCGGGCGTGCTGGCGGGCGCCTGCGGTCCCAGCTACTCGGGAGGCTGAGGCAGGAGAATGGCGCGAACCCAGGAAGTGGAGCTTGCAGTGAGTGGAGATTGTGCCACTGCACTCTAGCCTGGGGAACAGAGCGAAACTCCGTCTCAAAATAAAATAAAATAAAATAAAATATAAAATAAAATAAAATAGTCTTTTATGCTGTATTTTTATTGCACCTTTTTTATGTTTGGATACACAAATACTATTGTGTTACAATTATCCACAGCATCTAGTGTAGTAACATGCTGTCTGGGTTTGTAGCCTAGGAGCAATTGTCTGCAATATATAAGGGCCTAGGTATATAGTAGGTTATACCATCTAGGTTTGTGTAAGTACACTTGAGGAATGATGAAATTGCCTAATGACGTATTTCTTGGAAGGTATCTCCATCATTAAGTGACACATGACTATATTTGCATAGAAGTCTGCAAAGGTGACCTCTTATGACTTTAAAACAATTTCTTCTGTTTTTATGATTATTTATGCCTTGTTTTTTATTGATAATTTTGTGTGTGAGATAGAGTCTTGCTCTGTCGCCCAAGCTGGAGTGCAGTGGCATGATTTCGGCTCACTGCAAGCTCTGCCTCCCAGGTTCAAGCAATTGTCCTGCTTCAGCCTCCCTAGTAGCTGGGATTACAGGCATCTGCCTCCATGCCTGGGTAATTTTTGTATTTTTGGTAGAGATGGGGTTTCACCATGTTGACCTGGGTGGTCTTGAACTCCCGGCCTCAGGTGATCCACCTGCCTCAGCCTCCCAAAGTGCTGGGATTACAGGCGTGAGCCATCGTGCCTGGCTAAATTTGTTTTGTTTTGTTTGTTTACTTTGCTTATTTCATTTTCCAACGAAGTCTTTATTTTTTTTGAGATAGAGTTTTATTCTTGTCACCCAGGCTGGAGTGCAATGGCGAAATCTTGCCTCACTGCTACCTCCACCTCCCAGATTCAAGCGATTCTCCTGCCTCAGCCTCCCTGGTAGCTGGGATTACAGGCACATGCCACACCTGGGTAATTTTTGTATTTTTAGTAGAGATGGAGTTTCCCCATGTTGGCCAGGCTGGTCTCAAACTCCTGACATCAGGTGATCCTCCCACCTTGGCCTGCCAAAGTGCTGGGATTACAAGTGCGAGCCCCTGTGCATGGCCAGAGCTAAGTGTTTAATTTATCTTTTATTCTTGCACTTTTGCTGCTAAGTTTTTAGTAATATGAATTTTTCTCTCTTTACTGTTTTAAATCCTAGAGATTTGTGATTTATCATTTTGCGAATGTTCAATGGGTGCTTGAAAAGAAGGTGTATTCTCCTGTTATTAGGAAGTAACACTGAATCTAGATACATAAGATCTGTTTTTTTTTTTTTTTTTGACTCTATTTAAATCTTCTTTCTACTGTAATTACTTGAGTCTTGTGTGGAGAATGTATAGGTCTGTTATTGTTAGTGCATTTCTTCTTGCAGCCTCAACTTGGTTTTGTGTTATTCCGTGCATAGGTATCTATAGATGTTATAATTTTTTTGTCAATTGTGTCTCTACAGTGTTCTTGGGCTGGGCATGGAAAAAACCAAACTGCTTTTCTTTTCACGTTTAATCAATTTTGGCTTGAATTATTCTTTGTATGTTACTCTTTTGTCTCTTTTTAATTTTAATCATGCTGAGTTATTTAGCTTTAGGCATGTTTCTGGTATATGGAATAGAATTGGGTCTTGCTTTGTGAACCACATTTAAAATCTTTTTCTTTTAATAGGTGAGTTAAGCTTCTTTACAGTAAGTCTTCACTTCATGTCCTGAATAGATTCTTGGAAACACAGTTTTAACTGAAATGAATTACTGTATGTATGTTGTAGGAACTTAACTCTTGCTCATATCAATTAACCTATGGTAAAATTGTTTCTTTATATTACAGTTGTTTCACTTAAACTTGTGGTTTCCAAGAACCTATTGATGGCATTAAGTGAGGACTTACTGTTTGATGTGACTACATTGTTTGGTCTCTGCTCTGTTGTGATGTTTTAAAATTGTATATATTATTTTTTATTTACTATGTTTCTCTGTGACGTGTGTTTTTTTCTTTAAATTAATAAAGTCTTATTTAGGAAGTTGCATATTTTGAGTGGTTAACTTTTATTTATGACTTCTAAATGCCTATAGTTTCATTGCCTATGTTTTTGTTTTTGTTTTTGAGACAGGGTCTTCCTCATACCCAGTCTGTAGTGCAGTGTCATGAGGCATGGTTGTAGTTCATTGTAACCTGTAACTCCTGGGCTCATGGGATCTTCCCACCTCAGCCTCCCTAGTATCTATGACTACGGGAGTGTGTCACCACAGATGGCTAGATTGATTGATTGATTGATTGATTGTAAAGACAGGGTCTCACTATGTTGCCAAGGCCAGTCTCAAACTCCTGGCCTCAAGCAACCCTTCTCCTGCCCTGGCCTCCCAAAGTGTTGAGATTATAGGCATGAGCCACTGTACCCAGTTTCCATTGCCTGTTTAAGCATTTACCATCTGCTTTGTCAGTGTTCAAGAGTATCCTTTTATTCCTGACTTTTGCAAATCAAAGAATCTATTTTACTTTTCATTTTCTCACCCTACACATTTTTCTGCATTATTTCTATTTATTATAACATTTGTACATTGACCTACTTTTTTCCTACTTTTGTGCATTGCTACAATGCATAGTATTTGTACATTAATTCCCCCCTTTATTTTAGTTTTGGATCTACAGTTATGTAGGAATGAGCTCATTATCAGTCCTTTTGCTGAAATTTCCCCAGACCCCTCTTGGTTGCATGAAGCTCATCCTGTTTATTTAGATTTTTCAAGAAGGGATTATGGATTCTTGTGTGTTAAAAACTTTTTACATAGCCTTGAAACTTGAAGGATACCTTGGTTGTTTTTAAAGTTCATTATTCGTACTTTCTTATTGAATTTCTAAAAAAATGCTTTTCCATTGTTGCATTATATTTTACTTTAGACAGCTCTGAGACCAGTTGAATTTATTTGCCTTCATTCATTATTTTATCTTTTATGCCTAGTGGCCTTGGACACTTTTTCTTTGTTTTTGAAGTCTAAGAATTTACTAGGATGTGTCTTGCAGTTGACTTCTAGGTAAATTCTCCCAGGTATTGGTTGACCCTTTTAATATGCAGATTCAAGTTTTGTTAAATATTGTTTCTATTTCTTTTTATTTCTTTTTAAAATTTTTTTGCTGGGACTCTAGTTTTATCAATGTTATTTTTTCTTTTTCGCTTTCTAATTCCATCACTTTCTCTTTGACTTTTAATTTTTTTAATTTTTATTTTTTTCTGAGACAGGCTCTTGCTCTGTTGCCCAGGTTGGAGTGTAGTGGCGTAATCTTGGCTTACTACAACCTCCACCTCCCAGGACAAGTGTTTCTTGTGCCTCAGCCTCCTGAGTAGCTGGGATTACAGGTGCCCACCACCATGCCTGGCTAATTTTTGTGCCTTTAGTGGAGATGGGATTTCGCCATGTTGGCCAGGCTGGTCTCGAACTCCTGGCCTCAAGTGATCTGCATGCTTCAGCCTCCGAAAGTGCTCGGATTACAGGCATGAGCCACCATGCCCAGCCTAATTTTGTTGAGTTTTAAAATAATTTTTATTTGGAATTTTATATAGGTGTTTTTAAACATATGACATTATATTTGAAATTTCTTACACATAGTTAGTAAAGGAAGGAAAACTAAAGAAGAATTTCCTGACAATAGAGCACTGTTAGCAATGTTTGATTCCTTACATTTGGTTCTCAAACCATTGCTATTCTAGGACTGATCCTTTTTAAGGATGGTTGAAACTAGGACAGATTGTCACTTGTCTGGAATTGTTCTTTCTATAAGCAAGACTTTATTAATACTGAATGTTATCTCCCTCTGTCTCTGTCTGTGATTCTCTTGAAAGTGCTTCATTCTGACTGAAGGAAAACTTTTGCTTTCTGCATGTAGCTTTATATAGAAACCTGGCACGACAGGGCACTTTCGGGTCATACTTTGAGTCTTAAGAAGTATTGAAAAATATAATCTAACAATGATGCTTCTGTTCAGCAAGGCAAGGAATTTGTAACAGGCCAAAACTTAAACCTGTTTCTTGTTTGCTAGCCCATAAGGAGGCAGCTTGTTTTTATCATCAAAGTTTCCTGACATCAGGATGTGACTTCAAGAAGAGGAAAATAACACTTATTGGCACCAAAGATACTAAGGTATTTAATGCCTTAAATGAATAATCAGTATATGTGAACAATGAAAAAACAGATGGGGAAGGATACCCAGTTTCAGTTTCATCTGTTGTATCATGTTACTTGGAGGTATTTAGCTTAAGCCTCTTCCCTGTTGGCCCACTTTATCCTAGTTGTTTCACTGTTGCGAATGCATTTACAATTATTTTAAAAGATGGCCTCATTCTGTAGGTGATTCCCTATAAAGAACGTTGTAGAAGGTTATTATAACAACTCCTAAGCATAAACTGGAGTCTAAAATGTTTCTAGGCCGCAAGAGTCATATGTGTGCTTGACCTTTGGGAAATCTGGTTCTTTCCTGTTGCTTGTTTTTATCCTGGCACTGTCACCCACTTGTGCCCAGGCTAGCTTCAACCACTGTCTTGCCTGAGTCTACATTTTGTGTTTTTTCCATTTTAGCGTGTTTCACAAATTTATTGAATTATTACTTTGTACCAGGCATTGTGTTAGGGGGCAGGTATAAAAGCAGAGTTCTCATCTGTTATTTGATAGGAAAGACAGTGTGACAGTTATCAGTTTACTTATTCTTAGCCCCCAATCCAGCCTTGTTTGCCTTGCCTTGGGTGACATAACTAGACTCTGTAATAGCTGTCCTTTATCAGCTGCTATAATGTTAGTAGATGGTCTTGGAGGGGAGTTGCAAAGTGATGGCAGCAGGAAAGCGCTTGTCTTCTGGGTTCCAGTTTTCCTCCATTTTCAGTTCACTCCAGGAGGGAGAGATGGGCGCATGGAAAGCCTGGTGGAGCTCATGATAGTATCGATCCTGCCTCCTTTCTCATGACATTACAGACTGTCTTAGTTTGCTCAGCTGCTGGTACAAAATACCATAGAGCGGGTGGATTATAAACAACAGAAATTTATTTCTTACAGTGCTGGAGGCTGGGAATTCCAAGAATAAGACACCAGCAGATTTGATGTCTAGTGAGAACTCACTTGATGGTTCATAGATGGCACGTTTTAGCTGTATCCTCACACAGTGGAAGGGGCAAGGCAGTTAGCTTTATGTGGTCTCATTTATAAGGCCACTATCTCATTCATGAGGGTCCCACCCTCATGACCTAATCACCTCGCAGGGGCTCCGTGTCCTAATACCACATTGGTGATTATATTTCAGCATATGAATTTTGGGGGGACACAAACATTCAGACAATAACACAGGCCATCTCCCTCAAGAAACCCTGGTTCTAGCTGTAAGAGTCTGTACTTACCTGATCTGCTGTTCCTTCTCTGCCTAGATGACATTTATTTAAATATCTTTTATTATCTAACAGCACTTCCCTCTTGCAGTCTTCCCTAAACACCAGCCTGTATTAGTCTGTTCTCACACTGCTATAAATACATACCCGAGTCTGGGTAACTTATGGTGGAACGAGGTTTAATTGACCCACGGTTCCACAGCTCTTACAGGAAGCAAGGCTGGGGAGGCCTCAGGAAACTTACAGTGATGGCAGAAGGTGAAGGGGAAGCAGGCATAATCTTCACATGGCAGAGCAGGAGGAGGTGGGAGTTGCTACACACTTTTAAACAGTGAGATCTTGTGAGAACTCTATCAGGAGAACAGCAAGGGGGATGTCTGCCCCCCATGATTTGAACACCTCCCGCCAGGCCCCTCCTCCAACAATGGGAATTACAATTTGACATGAGATTTTGGTGGGGACACAGAGTCAAATCATATCACAGCCTAAGTTAGATTTCCCAACTTGAATTCCTTTAAAGCATCTGAGATTTACCATAGATGTGTTATTCTATTAGACTGCATTATAATTTTTAGTTGGCTTGTGTTTTCCCTCCTGAAAACCGTGAGCTCTTTAATTTCAGTATGACTAGTGCTTAGTAACATAACCTCTCAGATGCTTACTGAATTGATTTAAATCTGCTATATACTGTTTACTTTTTCCTTCCACTTAAAATAGTAACTTTTTTTTTTTTTTAGAGACAGGGTCTTGCTATGTTGCCTAGGTAGGAGTGCAGTGACTTTCACAGGTGCAAGCATAGCACACTGTAGCCTTCAACTCCTGGGCTCAAGAAGTCCTCCAGCCTCAGCCTTCTGAGTAGCTGGAACTACAGGTGCACACACTGTGCCTGTCTTATCTTTTACTGAGTAATGTGTTAGGCACTTTTATATACTTTGTGTAGTTTAATCCCATTGGAACTTAGGAAACAAATTTAGAGGAGTTAAGTATCTTGCTCCCATGTTTATACAGTTAGGAAGTTACACAGTTCATTTTAAAACCTGGATCATTCCTGCTCCTATTCATCTTCTTAAATATTCAGATGATATTAAAAAGTAACCAAGTTTTTGGAATATAGCTATTTTGTTTCTTATCCTTATCCTTATTATTTTTATTTTTTATTTTTTGAGACGGAGTCTCGCTCTGTCGCCCAGGCTGGAGCGCAGTGGCCTGATCTCAGCTCACTACAAGCTCCGCCTCCCGGGTTTACGCCATTTTCCTGCCTCAGCCTCCTGAGTAGCTGGTACTACAGGCGCCCACCACCTCGCCCAGCTAGTTTTTTGTATTTTTTAGTAGAGACGGGGTTTCACCATCTTAGCCAGGATGGTCTCGATCTCCTGACCTCGTGATCCGCCCGTCTCGGCCTCCCAAAGTGTTGGGATTACAGGCTTGAGCCACCGCGCCCGGCCTTCTTATCCTTATTTTTATTGTGTTAATATAGAACCATTAGAGTACCAGAGTAATTCAGCATTTGGTTTAAAAGTCCTGGCTTTACTTATACTGAGAGATTCATTAGCAGAAAATTGCTTATTGATAGTGTCTTATCCTCTTCAAAATCAGAATTAATAAAATGATTCTTTTATTTCTCTCACAGTGATTTTATAAATAGATTTTATTTTTTAGAGCAGGTTTAGGTTCACAGCAAAATTGAGAGGAAGGTACAGAGATGTCCCGTGTATCCCCCGCCCCCACATATCTGCAGCCTGTCCCGTTATCAGTATTCCCCATTAGAATGGTACATTTGTTACAATTGATGGACCTACGTTGACACATCATTATCACCCAGAGAATGTAGTTTACATTAAAGTTCACTTTTCGTATGGTATTTTCTATGGATTTTGACAAATGAACAATGACATGTATCTACCATTATTGTATCATACAGAGTAATTTCACTGCCCTTAAAATCTTTGCCCTGCTTATTCATTCCAAACTCTTAGCAACCACTGATGTTGTGATTGTCTCCACTGTTTTATATTTCCCCAGATACCAGATAGTGGGAGTCATATAATTTGTAGCTTTTTTGGATGGGTTCCTTTCACTTAGTAATATGCACTGAAGTTTCCTCCATATCTTTTTGTGTCTTGATAGCCCATTTTTTAGTGCTGAATAATATTTCGTTGTCAGGATATACCACAGTTTATCCATTCACTTACTGAAGGACATCTTGGTGGTTTCTAGGTTTTGGCATTTATGAATAAAGCTGCTTTAGGCCAGGTGTGGTGGCTCATGCCTGTAATCCCAGTACTTTTGGAAGCCAGGGTGGGTGGATCACTTGAGGTCAAGAGTTTGAGACCAGCCTGGCCAACATGGCAAAATCCTGTGTCTACTAAAAATACAAAAATTAGCTGGGCGTGGTGGCACGTGCCTGTATTCCCAGCTACTTAGGAGGCTGAGGCATGAGAATCACTTGGGTCCAGGAGATGGAGGTTGCAGTGAGCCGAGATCACTCCACTGCACTCCAGCCTTGGTGACAGAGTGAGTCTCTGTCTCAAACAAACAAAAAAATGAATAAAGTTGCTATAAACATTGTGTGCAGTTTTTATATGGACATAAGGTTTCAGCTCTTCTGGGAGGGCAAAAGGAAGGTAATCGCTAGATCTTTTGGTAAGATATGTTTAGTTTCAGAGTATGTTCAGATTCTGTCAAACTGTCTTCCAAGTGACTGTATCATTTTGCATTTATACCTACAATGAATGAGAGTTCCTGTTGCTCTGCATCCTTGCCAACATTTGGTGTTAGCAGTGTTCTGGATTTGGCCATTGTAAGAGGTGCGTAGTGTTATCTCATTGCTTCAATATGCATTTTCCTGATGACATGTGATGTGGAGCATATTTTTATATGCTTATTTACCATTTGCATGTCTTCTTTGGAGAGGTGTCTGTCAAGGGCTGTAGCCCATTTTTTAATCAGATTGTTTTCTTATTGTTGAGTTTTAATATTTCTTTGTATATTTTGGATTACAGTTCTTTATCAGACATATCTTTTGCAAGTATTTTCCTTATTGCTTTTTATTTTCTTGACAATGTCTTTTGCAGAGCAAAATTTTATAATTTTAATGAACTCCAGTTTATTGACTCTTGTGTTCATGGAGCATGCCTTTTGTGTAATATCTAAAAAGTCATTGTCAAACCTAAGGGCATCTAGATTTTCTCCTACGTTATCTCCCAGGAGTTCTATAGTTTTGTGTTTTACATTGAGGTCTGAGCCATTTTGATCTAATTTTTGTCAAGAATGTAAGGTCTGTGTTTAGATTTGTTTTTTTAGCATGT
Source organism: Theropithecus gelada (assembly GCF_003255815.1). Lineage (NCBI taxonomy): Eukaryota > Metazoa > Chordata > Mammalia > Primates > Cercopithecidae > Theropithecus > Theropithecus gelada. The sequence continues at coordinate 23,723,256 of NC_037671.1, forward strand.
GGATGTCCAGTTGATCCACCACCATTTTTTGAAAAGACGGTCTTTGTACCATCATATTGGTTTCGCTCCTTTGTCAAAGATCAGTTGATTGTATTTTTGTGGGTCTATTTCTGGGCTCTTTGTTCTGTTCCATTGATCTGTTTGTCTGTTCTTTCATCAGTAGTACATTGTCTTGATTATTGTTCCTTTGCAGAAAGCCTTAAAGTTGAGTAGCGTCATCCTTTTGACTTTGTTCTTCTCTTTCAATGTTATGTTGGCTATTGTAGGTCTTTGCCCTTGCCATATAAGCTTTCTAATCACTTTGTTGATATCCACAAAATAACTTGCAGGGATTTTGATAGGGATTGCATTGAATCTATAGATCAAGTTGGAAAGAACTGACATTTTTACAATATTGAGACTTCCTATCCTAAATATGGGATATCTCTTCATTTATTTAGTTCTTTGGTTTCATTCATTAGAGCTTTTTTAGTTTTTTTTTTTAAATTGTATTTTATTTTTGCTGGAACCACAGGCACACACCATCACACCCTGCTAGTTCTTAAGATGTTTTTGTAGAGATGGGATCTCCCTATATTGCTCAGTCTGCTCTTGAACTTCTGGGTTCAAGTGATCCTCTTGTGTTGGTCTCCCAAAGTTCTAGGATTATAGGCGTGAGCCGTCATGCCTGGCTCTTGTGGTTTATTTTCTATAGATTGTGTACCTATTTTGTTAAGCTTACCCCTTCATTTTGGGAGGTGCTAATGTAAATGGTATTGTTATAAATTTCAAATTTCTCTTGTTCATTGCTGGTATTTGGAAAAGCAGTTGACTTTTATATATTAATTATGTATCCTGAAACCTTGCTAAAATAGCTTGTTTTAAGAAGGTTTTTTTTGCCAATAGTCTTGAGTGTTTTATGCAGTTATTTTATCTGCGAACAAAGACAGTTTTATTTTTTCCTTCCCAATCAGTATACCTACTATTTCTTTTTCTTGTATTAACTAGGACAGGGGTCCCCAACCCCTGGGCCATGAACTGGTACTGGTCCGTGGCCTGTTAGGAACCAGGTTGCACAGCAGGAGGTGAGCGGTGGGTGAGTTAAGGAAGCTTTATCTGTGTTTACAGCCGCTCCCCCTTGCTTGCATTACCACCTGAGCTCTGCCTCCTGTCAGATCAGCGGCAGCATTAGAATCTCACAGGAGCATGAACCCTGTTGGGAACTGTGCATGCGAGGGATCCAGGTTGCCTACCCTGTTGGGAACTGTGCATGCGAGGGATCCAGGTTGCCTACCCTGTTGGGAACTGTGCATGCGGGGGATCCAGGTTGCCTGATGATCTGTCACTGTCTCCCATCACCCCCAGATGGGACCTTGTAGTTGCAAGAAAACAAGCTGAGGGCACACACTGATTTTATATTATGTTGAGTTGTGTAATTATTTCATTCTCTATTACAATGTAATAATAGAAATAAAGTGCACAATAAATGTAATGCGCTTGAATCACCCTGAAACCATCTCTCACCCAATCTGTGGAAAAATTATCTTCCCGGAAACTGGTCTCTGGTGCCAAAAAGGTTGGGGGCCACTGAACTAGGACATCCAGTATGATACTGAAAAGGAGCAGTGAGGGGACATTTTTACCTTTGTTCCTGATTTTAGTGGGAAAGCTTTGAGTTTCTCACCATTAAGTATGATGTTAGCTATAGGTTTTTGTAGTTTTTTATCTAGGTGAGGAAGTTACTCTATATCTAGTTCACCGAGACTTTTTATCATGAATGGGTTTTGGATTTTGTCAAGTGTGTCTATCAATAGATGCAGAAAGATCTATTGATATGATTATGTGATTCTTCTTCTTTAGCCTGTTGATGTGATGAATTACATTAACTGATTTTCAAATGTTGAACCAGCCTTGCGTGTCAGAGGTAAATCCCACTTAGTCATGGTGTATAATTCTTTTTGTACATTGTTATATTTGATTTTCTAATTTTTTTGGATGATTTTATGTCTATGTTCATGGTAAATATTGTTCAGTAGTTTTCTTGTGTTGTCTTTGTGTCTTTTTGGTATTAGAATAATGCTGACCTCTGAATGAGTTAGGAAGTATTTCCTCTTAATTCTAATTTCTGAAAAAGTTATGGAAAATTGGCGTAACATTCACCAGTGAACCAATCTGGGCCTGGTGCTTTCTGTTTTAGAATGTTGCTAATTCAATTTATTTCATAGATATAGGCCTATTCACATTGTCTTTTTCTTCTTACATGAGTTTTGTAGATTGTTTTTCAAGATTTGGTTCGTTTCATCTGGGTTATGAAATTTTTTATTTGTTAGATCGATCAGGGATAAGAAAATTTAAAAAAAATTTTACTTTTAGTCTTTTATCAATTTTTTTTTCTTTTCTTTGTTTTTTATATTTTATTTTATTTTGTTTTTTGAGGTGAGATCTCACTCTGTCACTCAGGCTGGAATGCATGGTGTGATCACAGCTCACTGCAGCCTCGACCTCCTGGGCATGGGTGATCTTCCTAAGTAACTGGGACTGTAGGCACTCACCACCACATGCAGCTAATTTTTGCATTTTTGGTAGAGAGGGGATTTTGCCATGTTGCCCAGGCTGGTCTTGAACTCCTGGGCTCTAGTGATCTGTCCACCTCTGCCTACCATAGTGCTAGAATTACAGGCATGAACCACCTTGCCCTGCTTCTTTATCTAGATTGAAATTTCTGACCTACATCATTTTTATCCCGTGTAAAGGATTTTTTTTTTTTTTTTTTTTTTAAATTTCGTGCAAGGTAGATCTACTGGCAACAAAATCTCTCAATTTTTGTTTTTTTGAGAAAGTATTTTTCTCCTTCACTTTTGAAGAAGATTTTGCTGGTTACAGAATTCTATGCTGGTTTTTCTTTTTTTCTATCAACACTTTATTTTACTTTACCACTTGCTTGCATGGTTTCTAGCAGAAGTCAAATGTAATTCTTATATTTGCTTCTGTCTAGCTAAGGGTTATTTCCACCACCGCTCCCCCCCACCGCCCCACCACCTCTGGCTTCTTTCAGGATTTTTATTTTTATCTTTGACTTTCTGTAGTTTGAGTATGTCATGCATAGGTATAGTTTTCTTAGTTTTTATCCTGCTTGGCATTCACAGTCTCCTGAATCTTTTGATTGGTATGTGGCATAAAGTTAGGGAAATTTTCAGTGATTACTGTTCTGTATATTTCTGCTGTTCCTTTATCTTCTTCTTCCCCTTCTAGTATTCCTGTCACGTGTATGTTACAGCTTTTGTAATCATCTTATTATTCTTGGATATGCTGTTTAGAGTTTTTTTTTGTTTTTAGTCTTTGTGCTTTTCAGTTGTGTACATTTCTATTGTGATATCTTCAAGCTCAGAGAGAGTCTTTGCTCAGCCATGTCTAGTCTACCAATAAGCTTGTCTAAGTCATTCTTCATTTCCGTTAGTGTTTTTGATTTCTCTTGTTTTTCGTTCTGTTTTAGAATTGCTTTTTGTCTGCTTACATTGCCCTTCTTTTCTTACATGCTGTCCATTTTTCCCATTGGCACCCATAGCATGTTAATCATTGTTGTTTTAAATTCCCTGTCTGATAATTCCAGCATTCTGCCATATACGAGTCTGGTTCCGATGCTTGCTGTCTCTTCAAATTGTCTTTGATGCTTTTAGTATACCTTGTACTTTTTTCTTGATATACAGACACAGAGTACTGAGAAACAGGAACTGGTATAAATAGGCCTTCAGTGATGTGGTAGTAAGGTGTGGGGGAAGGGGTAGTGTTCTGTAATCCACTGATTAGGTCTCAGTCCTTTAGTAAGCCTGTGATTACTGTGACCCTCACAAGTGCTTCTTAGTCCTCTCCCCTTCAGGAGGGACTGGAAGGCTAGACTTGACTGGAGCTGGGCATTTGTTTTCACACAGGTCATTTAGGCTCTGGTGAAACCCCAGCAGGTTAGGCTGTAATTAACTAGTTTTTCCTGAGAGCAGATTTTAAGAACAGAGTACTCTGGTGAGTTTCCATATAGTTTCTTTTACCTTTCCTCTACTGGAAGCATGAGGGGATTTTTCTCCAGTATTCACTTGTGAGAACCAGGTCAAGCTCCTGGAGGTAAAAATTCACACAAGAATGGGGCCCCAGTGACTGAGTCATCCTGGAGTTTTTAACTTTACTCTAAAAGTTGTCCACACTGAGCCTCCAGCAATACATAAATTACCGTTTAGATTTTCCTACCCTAACACTCGTTCCCATGGAGGTTTGTTTGTGGTTTTCTGCTCAGGCAGATTGTGATTTTTGGTATCTGCCTGTTGTGGTCTCCAATATTAGGGGCAGTGATTTGCCTGGTGACCTCAATTCTCTTACGTATCTAAGAAGAGTTGATTTGTTAGTTTGTTTAGTTTTTTTACTTGTTGGTAGGATGGAATAGCAACTTCCAAGCTTCTCAGATGCTGAACTGGAAACCTGAAGTCCCCACAATCATTTTTAGGGGCAAAACTATAATGTTCATTTCATGAGTATTATATATAATTTCCACTTAGAGGTAAATGGTGTTTTTGTTATTACTGGTTGTTACTTGTTAAAGGTTTATGTTGTAATGATGATTTTCAAAGAAATTTCATGTATCTGTGCTTTAATTTTCTTTATGGAAAAATGGACCAAAAAAATAGAGAGGTATTTAATTGCAATGAATGGGTGCCATTTACCCCTCTCCCCAAAAAGAACATTTCAGAATCATTCAGAATTGAATGATAAGAAATTCTATTTTTATTGTATAAGGTCTTAGTATTAGAGAATAGCTAACTTATTGAAATTTCATGGTTTGTTAATCCATGGACTTTTAAAATCATTTTTCCTCCCAATTATGAAAAATAACTTTCACATTGTAGAACATTTGGAAAATACAATTTCAAAGTCACCTGTATCTCCTTATGTAATGGTTACCATAGTTAACATGCTGGCGTATGACTTTCCAATCTTTTTTCTGTATTGGATTCTCTTTTACATCGATGAAATAATATTTTACATATTTTTGTATCCTACTTTTTAAAAAACACATATGTATTCAATGATATAATTTTTTAAATGGCTATGTAATATTTCATTTTATGGATATACTATAGGTTGTGTATATTTTTTGGCTGAGTACTTAGATTTTATCCAATTTTTTCTCACTGGTATAAATGTATTATAACTGTCAAATAAATGAACATCTTTGGGCATAAGTCTTTACCTTCTTTTTTGGTATTGCATTTTGAAAAATGTAGATCTAGTTTGTGAAGGTGGAATTTTGGGTCACAGAATGAGCATTTTATGAACTCCAGACATATTTTGCAACATTGTTCTCTAGAAAAGAGATATCCATCGGCCTTACTACCAGCAGTGTGTGAGAATGAGGGAGACACACCCCTGCCTCTTGTGCTTTTAGTATTTCTAATTTTAGTTTTGCTAATTTAATGGAGATTGGGATGATAGCTCATGGTTTTAATATATATTCTTTGATTATAAACAAAATAGAATGTTTTTTTGATTATTTACTATTTGTATTGTCTTTATTACAGACTTCATGTTTTTCAGGTATACTTACATGAGTTTCTTGTATATTAAGAATTTGCTATAAGGGAACTGTGGAAGTTAAGACTGCTTTACCATGTTCATAAAAACTGATAAAAAATGAATATAACTTTCAGATCTTGAGAGTGGATTTTACAGATGTCATGTGAGTTCATTGAGTAATATTCTTATGTACCACTACTGACTGCTTAGGACTTTATTACTGTAAAAATGAAAAACAAAAATTAAGATTCTGATATGCTAATTATTTTGCTCATACATGGTGGTGAATATACTTTTGAAATGAAACATGTACTGCATGCAACAATACTATTTTGGTAGATTTTCAGAAAAGCAGGTATTATCCCAGCTAATAGGCAATAATGACTTTGAAGGTCTTAGGGACTATAAGTAGGTAAACACTTTATGACCACGATCCCACCCAACACCCTGCAGGAGATGATGTGGCTGCCATTTGTAAACTGCCATTCATTGTCCTGTCTCTTGCCTTTGGCTCTTTCCAGCTTTTCTTCCCAAATCTTTGGACTAGTTCCTGCAGAAAATATGAATTCACAGTGGTGCCCTCTGGGCCTGGGCATCTCTAGGCCGGCAGACCCTGAGCAGCCACTGCTGCTGAGAGCAGGTGTGTGTACAGATGGCATGGTGGGGCCAGCCTGCCTTCTGCTTGGTGATGTTGGAGAGGGTGATTGATAATAGAGCTTACGCCGAGTAATGGTCTGAGGTAAGGCGAGCATGAGTGCCTGGCTAGGTGAAAGTCATCACTGGCAGAGTGGATATGTATACTTAATTTAGTCTGTAGTTTTATTAAACTTCCTTATTAGAGGAGGTCTCATTTTCTTATTAACCAGAGGTCTCCATGCTTGCTGTTTCATCTTGTTGCCTCCTCTCTTACCGTGTATCCTCTCAGGGAGGTGAGGATAATTGAGAAAGGGCTAAAAACAGCTCTCCCGAGTTTGAGAAGGTTTTCAGTTGTCAATGCTTACATAATTTAGACAGGACTCCAAAGCATTGTGAAAGCTCATTATGCGCCTCAGTCTGCTTTCTTATCTTTTCTTGTAGTTGTCTCCATAGTGGGACGTACATATCCTTAGGCTAGATTTGGAGTTGGGTGAGAAGAAAATATTAGAAACTTCATTTTTATCTCATTCTTTTTTATTTCCCATTCTTTTTCATTTATATTTTGTATATGTTATATAATATACACAACCAATTTTTCTACAGTGAAATATGTATATAATTTTTAAGCAAATATACATAAATTTGGCGGTATGCACAAAAGTTTTTAATTTTTTAAAACAAAAGTTTTAAGTTTTCACAGTGTGCAGTTTAAAAATTTTGTAGAACTTTGTCTTATAGGATTTGTTGTACAGGCATGGCAGCTTTTGCTTACCCTGAATACTAAGACATTTTGACATTTACATAAGATTACTATCCACCAATTGGAGTGTTTTTTTCACCCCTCTGAGTAAATCAGGCTTAATAGAGTACATATGAAGAGCATAAAGTCAAGGGCAATTCTCACTGTTTCTTTGCCAGGATTTTAAACTGAAGTTAAACATGTCAAAATGACTAAAGATTTAGAAATGATTGTATAGAAGTGTTCTCAGTTTGTTACTTAACCTACAAGTTAATGTGGAGCTTTATAACTGTTTTAATCAGCTTTCTGTTGGGAGCTCCAATAGTCAAAAAATCTTGTGAATTCTGCCTACTACTAATCAATTAATGAAATGATAGTAATGATCTCTGGTTTTCTTCATTTTTATATGCTTTGACTGTGATGTTTGAAACCATTTTGAGCTTTTGATTTGGGATTCCACAGAATTTTCTTTTGGGTCACAGAGGGGGTTTATTATTTCTAGAACTCTGAAATTATGAGATTCTTGTGGTTCAAAATCACAAAAACCAAAGTGAAATCATGGTAGAAAGCTTGATGGTGGGGAATATCAGCTATGGAAATTAACAGTAATTATCGGTTTTATACTTTTTTTCCGGGATATATTATCTTTTAAGGCTTTATTTAATATTTTTCTTTAGCAGCTCAGAACACTAAAAAAAACCTAAGCTACTGGAAAAATTTGGTAACCCAGTGTTTTGAGTGGTCACAATGTGGAAAAAATGAGCATTGTCATGTAGTAAAGTTAAGACAGTTGGGGCCGGGCGCGGTGACTCACGCCTTTAATCCCAGCACTTTGGGAGGCTGAGGCAGGTAGATCAGGGGGTCAGGAGATCGAGACCATCCTGGCTAACATGGTGAAACCCCGTCTCTACTAAAAATACAAAAAATTAGCCAGGCATGGTGGCGGGCGCCTGTAGTCCCAGCTACTCAGGAGGCTGAGGCAGGAGAATGGCTTGAACCCGGGAGGCGGAGCTTGCAGTGAGCCGAGACCGCGCCACTGCACTCCAGCCTGGCGACAGAGCAAGACTCCATCTCAAAAAAAAAAAAAAAAAAAAGAAAGAAAGAAAGAAAGAAAGAGAAAAAGACAGTTGGGGAGTTGGGGCTTGCACATGAGTAAGGGACAGGAGCTCAGCTCTATCTGTGGTGGGTGGTCCTTCACAGTCTAAGAAGGCCTCTCACTTTTCTTCCATCTTTGTTTCCTTTTCAAATATTTAATGTGTAGAAGTATTTATTGCATTTTCTGCTTGGTCAGAAATACTAACCATTATTCAAACTTGTAACCATTTCTGGTAATTTGCCCAGTTGAAATAAGATAATTCTTTTTATTCAATTCCAGGTCTCTGAAATCCTTCTGAGACCAAACTTACAGAACTGCTAGTTGTCTGAACTTTTTGTGTGCATTTTATCAAGAGGAAGAAGAATAGTTACTTTCTCCCTTCCCCCAAAACAGGACAAATGACAGAAGTGTATTTCCAGATAGATATGTTTCTTTCAGGGGCAAATGTCTTATATTTAGTTCTTTTTAGTTAATGCACTTTATGTTAGCCAGTGCCTAGCACTGCACACTGTAGCTGCCTTACTTTCTCGCCTATGGCTTTCTGAAAGTTGAGACCACAGAAATACTTTTGCCTTTCCTTGTCATGTCTTACCGACTTAATAAGAATGACTGAAGTAATACTAAAAGCTTTCATAAGACCTGGTTAAACTTGACCTTGAGATTGCTTAACCCAGAAAAGTTCTTAGTTTAATTAACAAGTAACTGATAGGAGTCATGCTTGGCATGGGTCTTCTTGAAAACTTGCCAGCTACTTTTGTTTTTTTTTTTTTTTTTTTAAAGACAAGATCTTTCTGTGTCACCCAAGCTGGAGTGCAGTGACGTGATCATGGTTCACTGCAGCCTCGATCTCCCAGGCTCAAGGGATCCTCCCACTTCAGCCTCCCGAGGAGCTGGGACCACTGGCGCAGACTAAGACACCCAGCTAACTTCGTGTGTGTGTGTGTGTGTGTGTGTGTGTGTATCTATATAAATACAGATATAGATAGATGGTTGGTATAGAAGTGTTCTCAGTTTGTTACTTAATCTCCAAGTTTATGTGGAGTTTTATAACTATCTTTATAAATAAACAAACAAACAAACATTTTTTGTAGAGACAGGATTTCACTATGTTGCCCAGGCTGGATCTCAAACTCCTGGGCTCAAGCAATCCTACTGCCTCGACCTCCCAAAGTGCTGAGATTGCAGGCGTGAGCCACTGTGCCTGGCCCCTGCCAGCTACTTTTATTAGAGTCAGTGTTTTACTCTGGATCTAGGGAGACCCCCTTTGGTTCCACACAAGGAGAAGAATGGGAATCTCTACCTGTGCGTGAGGATATCATTTTTTTGAGTTGCATGGAGAAGGTTCTACTCCCACAGCTTGCATATTGTGCATGTCTGTATTAATCTTGTTATGAGGCATCAACTCAGCACAGGTAACAGTAGTTGCATTAATGGCAGGGCTAAAGGAGTCCCCCCTATTTTTCTCACCAAATAGCCCATGAAAGTAATGAGACATAGCATGACCCCATGTATACCATAAACACCAGAATGAAGGCCTTCGTCACTGCTTTCCACCTCAGTGAAAAAGTAGGAAATGTTTTTAAGTCCCTGCTATAGTTTGAATATTTGATTCTCCAAACTTCATGTTGAAATTCGGTTCCTAATGTTGGAGGAGGGGCCGAATGGAGGTGTTTGGGTCATGGTCAATAGCTCCCTACAGTCCTCACAGTAATGAGTGGGTTCTTGCTGTCTTGGTTCTGGAGAGAGCTAGTGGTTAAAAAGAGCCTGGTACCCCCAAATCTCTCTTGCCATGTGATCCCTGCACACACTGGCTCCCCTTCCCGTTCCACCATGAGTGGAAGCAGCTTGAGGTTCTCACTGGATGCAGATTCTGGTGCCCTGGGCCTTGTACAGCCTGTAGAACTATGAACCACATAAACCTCTTTTCTTTATAAATTACCCACCTTCAGCTATTCGTTTATAGTGACACAGACTGACTGAGACAGTCCCTATTTAATGCAGTGCTGCTGCTTTTCCAGCCAGCAATTCTGGAAGATGTAGGTCTAGCATACGTATTTTAAGACTGTGTTTTTCTGGGAAAAAAAATCAAGTTGTCTATGGCCTTATGAACTGGATTTTCTCATGCTTCTAAACAAACTTTGGCACTGATGGGAGTATCCAGAATTATTTCCTAAAAAATATCTAGGGCTTTTGGCCCAGAGCCACTGATAATTTATTATTTGTTGGATGTCTCCCATATGTAGCCTCTCTTTTTGTTACACTCAGGGGAAGGTCTCACCATCGAAACCATTCTGTAGATTCTGTAGGACTGCTTAGGTTAGAGATCCATCTAGATGCTTTGGATGGACATCATTTTCTTATATCATTTTATCTTTTAGGAAAATACACATCATTTTCTCCAGATATCAAGTTATAACAGGAAGAAGTGATATTTATACGTTACTAGAGAGCTTCTGCTTGTTCATGTCTGGTAATTCATTTGCACCACCTAGTTTCTTCATATCTGTTCCTGCTATTTCCATCATTCTTTTGTTTTATTCCTTTTTTTCTCTGGCCAGGCAGATATACTCAGGATTGTCAGCGATTCTGCAGAATGTTGAAGGCAGCCATTCTGGTTTCCACTGATTTTTTTTAAATTGTAGTAAAATATACATAATATAAAATTTAACATTTTATCAATTTGTACCATTTAATCATTATTTAAGCATATAGTTCAGTATCAGTAAGTATATTCACATTGTTATGTGATCATTACCATAATTCATCTGCAGAGTTTTTTCATTATCCAAACTAAAACTCTATACCCATGAAACAGTAACTCCCCATTCCTCCTTTCTTCCAATCCCTGATAACTACGATTCTACTTTGTCTCTCTGAATTTGGCCGTTCTAGGTTCCTTTATATCAGTGGACTTTATATTTCACTGATATTTAAAAAATAGATTTGTAAAAGCCACTGCCGCATTTCTTGAATGCATGGTTTAAGTTACCAGTTAAATTTGCATTTATTCTCTTAGCTGTTGTTCCAAAGGCATTCCACATTGGTCTGCTAGGCATAGGAGAGGAAAACATGGGGAGACCCCAGAAATATGGGCCCTCATCCTTTTAATAAAGGCTGATTTTAAGAAGTCGTCTAAAAACCAAATCAACTTTCCCACCATATTTTTATATTGCTCAGTGGCAGTTACCAAATAGAATTTCGTGTTACCTAGGCACTCCTTAGGTTCCAGGACTCCAGAGATTTTAGGGTTAGACTGTGAACTTTTGAAGAAATCAGGTAGCTAAAAGCATCTGAAAATATTTAGTGAAGGAAATGAAATCCATCCTTTAGAAAAAAGTTAGAAGTTAATCTAACAGTTAGCAAAAACAATTTCCTTTGATTGTGTAAAGCTAGAATACAGACTTCTGTTTTGAATTTCTTTTTATCTCTGTCCATGGATTTATGCTTGGATTAGAAACAAACAACAAAAAAATACTGTTTGTATTTTTAATAGTTTTTAAAAAGTATTTTAACATAAAAATTATTTAAAATTTGACCAGGTATTACTAAAATTAATTCTTTGTAAGCTGTGTTAAATTGGAAGGTAGTATCATAGAATAAGAATCACAATGTATAATTATATAGTATTTGAAGCAAAGCTGAGTAAATCTTTTTTTGCAAGTAGCCTATGACCCTGCTTGCTGCTCATTTCTTTCCAGCTTTCCCCAGTTAGGACTTGATGCAAACAGTATGTGTTGAAGAATGTTTTGTATGACATGTTCGGTAGTCATTTTTCATCATGTTCACTTGTAATGAATTTCAGCATTTTCCATGTTTACTCACGAAGATTAAAAAAAAAAATCCTATATGTTGCTTTACCACATACTTGACTACTGAGATGATAATCTGACCTTTAGGAGCATTACTGGTCATTATATAGAATGATATTTCCTTTTACTAGAGTTCATTCAAAATGAAAAAAATCATTAGAGAGACGCAAAAGGAAGAAAATTGGCTGTTCTTCTCTAGGGCTAGATGTACTGGAAACTACAAGATGTTGTGCAAAAACTGGTGTGAAGATCCTGTGAAACATGACTGAAATAAACTGATTTTTTAAAACAAACTTTATTGAGATGAGCAAACCATTAGTATTTCTAGGTAAAATGGTTTGAAATTAAAAAAATGCCTAGAGCATCATTGTTGGAAAATAATGGCTTCTTAAAAAGTTTTGATTTCTGCTTTTGGTGAGATGTTTGAAATGTCAAGGAATTGTATCTCCTACTAGTTAAGATTTTATCTATTTTTGAAAGATGATGTGATAATTTAGATCAAAAGAGAAGGCCACATTTTTTGGGGGAAATATGCGTTGTATAATCTAAGCAAAAACTTAGTTGAGAAAAAAATCGTTGGTGGACTTGATTTTTTCAGGACTCTGGTTCTTGGTTATTTTGAGGCACAGACCATTTTAATAATCTGATAAAAGTGATATACATCCTGTCTACCAAAAGGAAACACATTCATAGAAAGTTTTCATATAGTTTCAGTTGGATTTCTGGAAGGCCACTCATAGATGCAAAATTAGAAAATCTTTCTGTAGGGACTGTCATGAAATGACATAGGTAAATTTTGTCATTAATAATGGTTAGTTTCTGCCAAACAAGTTTCAAGCGAGTGAGCTACTTTTCTACGAGACTCGGGCCCCATTCTGCTACACAAAGATGCCTACTAATCATTGCTATCTGTTGGTATGGTTTTCTGATGAGAGTGTCCTGGGCTTTGTCTTTTTGACTGAAGTAATTGATTGCCCCTGGATTTGAGGTTTGAGTTACATGTGTCTCATTCTTTATGCACAAGTACTTTAAAGTAACTATAGACATTGTAACAGGAGATAATTTATATGCTTTCTATCAGTGAGGCACCTTGTTTTGTAATCAAATCCTTTTAATTATATTCCTACCAATGGTGGGTTTTAGTCGGTTTTGTGATGTTCCAATGTATTCACCTTGACTTTGTCTTAGGGTAAGGTTTCCTGTGCATTGCATTGTGTCTGTCTGTAACATAGTGACTAGTCAATGAATTTTGGTTGAATGAACCTTCAAAATACCCACCAAACAAATTTTTAGACAACCTTTTGAGTTTAGAATAATCTTTGACTTACAGAAAAGTCGCAAAGATAGAGAATTCCTACATACCCCCTACCTAGTTTCTCACTGTTATTAAATAACATCCTACATTATTATGTTACATTTCTCACAACCAAGAAATTAACATCAGTACATTCCTATTAACTCAATGCACATTTTTTTTCAGATTTTACTAGTTTTCCCCTAAAGTCCTTTTTCTGTTCCAGGATGTCCTGTCTTCTCATGTCTTCTTAGTCTTCCCTAGTCTGTGACAATTTCTCAGATTATCTTCGTTTTTGATCCTTGGCAGTTTTGGGCTGGTCAGCTGTTTTGTAGAATGTCCCTCAGTTTGGGTTTCTTTGATGATTTTCTCATGTTGAGAGTTATGGACTTTTGGGGGAAGGCCACAGTGGTGAAGTGCCATTCTCATCACAGCATATCAGGGATACTTACTAAACAACTTTATTTTTAGTATTTCAGTACCACGATGGAGAGATGGGAAGAGTAAGGAGGTAAAATTGAAAGCAGTCTTGTCGTGGTAAAAAATTGTGGTAAAGATAAGGTGAGGGAACTGAATCTAAAATAATCATTTGTATTTATCTGGGGGAATTCAGTCCTTGGTGTTCCTGTCAGTGACTCACTTTGGGTGTTTAAGAGTTGGTAGAATTTATTCTGTTTAAATGATACAAATCAGACCAATGAAAAGGTCAGTGGTTTATAGATACACATCAAGGCAGAATTTACCATGATAAGTTTTAAAAAGTCTCTTGTATAACCATTTTTTTAAAGTCAGAAAATTCTTAATTGTATTTTTCCTCTTTTCCTCTGTTTCTATATATTTTTCTTTACCTGTGTTCTTTTGCATTAGGATTTATGTTTTTCCAAGTCCAGTTAAGGATATTGAGCAATAGTTCAAAACATTTGTCACCTGAGTGGTTTATCCCTTAATAAATGGCGAAGTGGTTTTGCAGACAGGTGATACACACTTTAATGTATTACAGAGACAGACTTGTTAGTTATTGATTAGTGATGAATAAATTACTGCCATTCTAATCATAAGAAAATTTCTTTTGGGGATAATTTATCAGATTCATGTGTTTCTTAAGCAGTGTAGCATTATCATCTTTTTTAGTTACAAGAATGAACTTGTCTGCCTCTGCCCTTGGTAAATGTACGGCAGAGGCAGACAGGTTTCTAGGTTTGTATTTTGATCTTTACTTTTATTAAGCAGATGAGAAGTATACTCGCTTAAAAATTACTTCAAACTGCCTTTCCTGTTGAGTAGGTTTTGAACTACCTGCTTGACAGATGGTGTTAGAAGTAATTACCGAAATCATGTGTTTACCTGCTCATGGACATGTGTTCACCAGATGCACCCTGTTTACCCAGGGCTGCCGATTTCTTAAAGAAATATGCATCTTCTGGATAGAGTTGCATAACTTAGGAGAATAAAAGCTCGTCAAGCCGGAGCTCTCAATCGCTGTATGGCAGAATCAGCTGTAGTGAGAAGACCATTTACATTTCTTAATGAGTGGTCAATTTAGCTCACAGCACCACGTACAGCATTATTTACCTTTCTTCTTTTGATTTACTTAGTACTTTAATTTTACCTGTCTACTGAGTTATTTAACAGATAGCCTCCCAAATTGTTGACTAAATTGTAGCAGTAGTGACTAATCAATCTTTTAAGATGATAGTGTTTTGGTTTATTATGTTGTTGATTATTTTTGAAAACATGTTGTTCAGAACACATATTAAAAATGTACCTATCCCTTCCCATTTCTAAATTCTGATTGTGAAGGTCCGGCTTTTGGATTAGGCTTTTTTTTTTTTTTTTAAACAACTCATGAGTAGTTCTTATGTTTGTGAAGATGAAGAATAATTACTTTAGTATTTTACTTACTAACCATCAAAACTGAATTTATTTTTTCCACCTTGTTTCTATTTTATTCTGTTTTTTAAAAAGTTAAACTGATTAGCCAGGCATGGTGGCACATGCCTGTAATCCCAGCTACTCAGGAGGCTGAGGCAGGAGAATTGCTTGAACCTGGGAGCCGGAGGTTGCGGTGAGCCAAGATCGTGCCATTGCACTCCAGCCTGGGCAACAAGAGTGAAACTCCATCTCAAGAAAAAAAAGAAGTTAGACTAAATGATGATGACTCCCCTAACATGTGTGCCTTAAGTGTTCAATTTTGAAAAGGAGTGCATTTAACTCTCCATAAACCTACAGAAACAAGGAAAGTCATTGTTTCAGGATATTGACAGGTGCAAAACTGTAAATAATTACAGGCCTGGGCAGAAACTAGAACAGAAGTTGCACAGCAGCTGGCAGGCCTGACCTGTGACAGGTCTGACCTGAGTTAAGTAGCCTAAATTTCATGGCAAGCTCAGATTTGTTTTATAGTATGAAATTCACCTTCTGCTACAGAAAGATTCTACTGATTGAGGCTAGATATTTGCCAAAAAGGGAGTAACATACAGAATATTGAGAAAGAAAACTGCCCACTGAGTCACCTCTTGTATGACTTCAGGACCAGATGGAACTGGTGTAGATGCATTTTAAAATCAATTTACATTTGGACTGAAATAAATCACTCAACACCAAATGGTATACAGTGGTTATAGCTGAGGAGGGTGGTCTGGCGGTTTTTGAATTTTTTTTTTTACACTTTTTATGTAATCTGTTTCTAAAACATTTTAATTTTTAGACTTATGAGCATATCTGACTTTTGTGAAGAGGAAAGCAGTTTTAATTTAATATCTTGGAAATACCGGAATTATATTTTTCAAGGTTTTTGTAGAGAATAATACAAATTTTTGATGAGATTTTATCACCTTCAGGTTCTATTAAACAGTTCTCCACCTTAGGACACCAGATTTGTTCCTGGTTCATAAAGAAGCCGGCTAGCAGCTTCCATGTTGTGACCCTGGAAAGCTGCAGTTTAGAAAGGACAGGGTTCTGATGAGTTATGGGCTCAATCTCACCTATACATGAAATTTTGTTCTTTTTTTTTTTTTTTTTTGGCTTGCCCAATGTCTTAAAAATTTGCCAATTTCACATTTTAAAAAATCAATGTTTCTAGCTTTCTTGGAAAAACCGATGAATGGCAATGCTGGGCCTGCACTGCACTATTGCTGGAACCAAGCAGCAGCTCTTCACTTTTAGACTCTGTGATTTGCTCCAGTCCTTATCATTCCCTGTTGTACTTTCATGTCTGTTACCTTCCTGTAGATACATGAGTTAATGAGCCCTCGAGGAGAGGATATGTGCCTCAGAAGTGGAGACATGCAGGAAAAAGACAGCTTTCAGGAGGACACTTGTGGAGCCTTCATACAGTTAGGCTTGTTGTGCCCAAGTCCTCTGCCCCCTCCCACTGCCTCTAAGGTTTTCCCCTTTTTTTCGACATAATGCCTCAATTTTCTCCTTCACCGTTAGGAAAATTATACCTACCAGAACTTTGAGTCATGTTCCCCCAGCCACCCTTGGTAAATATCCTATGTACCTGGTGTGTAGGCGTTTTGTGAATGTTTACTAGACCTTTAATCTACCCATTTGTATGTGTAGCTTAATCATCTAGTTTTTCTTCTTGTTTTTAGTAGAAATCAGCTTTCTTGAAGGATAAGAGATTGATTAGAAAAGGAATGGAGACATTTTTAAAGCTCTGGGCAGATTGAGAGGGCAGATCCTGCTGTGATGCCTTAGTGGGAGAGGCTGACAGCAATGGGATCCTTTCTAGCATGGACAGGAAGAAGTGGAAAGATGCCAGGGATTAAATTTTCTCAGAAAAGGAGAAGAAATGATCCTCTTCTTCCTTCTGTTCTTCCCTACTCCTGTGCTATTTGGTGTTTCAACTCTTAGCACTCAGTGAAACAGGAAAGGTTCCCTTGTCCCCCTCGCAGGGTGTGTGATGTGTGTGTGGCTCGCTTCTTCAGTGTCCCACTGCTCTAACCTCTAGGGGAGCATACAGATGGGCGGGTCGTGGGGCTCTGACCCCACCCACGGCAGTGTCTAGGGGTGGGCACTTACAGCTCCTGAAGCCCCAGTGGGCATGTGTTACAGGGTGCTCTTTTAGTTTTTCCCTCTATGGGCTTGTGTTAACCAGCTGAATTAGACCCTCTCCCTTGTCACAAGGACAGAGGGCTTTCTGTATCCCCGGTTCTTGCCTTGGTGTACCGGAAGAATCAGATCACACCTGGGCTTGGGGAATGAGTTCAAGGTTTAATTGAGTGGAAGTAGCTTTCAGCAGATGGGGCAGCCAGAAGGGAGATGGTTTTCCTGTGGATTCGGGCCTTCCAACTGCTCAGGCCAAACTCCTTGTTGTTCCGCCAGTTGATGGCCGGCTGGTCTGCTGGTGTCTGTCCCGTGCTCCTCTCGACGTCCTCTCGACATCCAGCCACTTGTGTTTTCTTTGCTGATGTGTTCCTCATGATGTCCAGCCACTTGTGTGTCTACCTGCTAGGGTCTCGGCGGTTTTTATAGGCACACAATGAGGTGTGGTGGGCCAGGGTGGTCTTGGGAAATGTAACATTTGGGTGTGAAGGCAGAAGTGCCTGTCCTCACCTAGGTCCGTGGGGGTGGAGCCCTAGCCAGGGGCCATGCCCTTCTCTACCCAGCACTTCCTTGCCCCGCTGCTGTGTCATTTAAAGGGACCACACTCTTGCCTTCCCAACACTCCCGTATCACCAGGGTCTGTGGCAGAAATAAGATTTCTCTTTGCTTCTAATTGGATATAGAGAGAAGTGAAGAACTGAGTTTCATTTGTCTAAGAATCTCACAACTTACTGTAATATGGTTTCCATTAGAATATGTGTTGCAAATATAGTAAAAGTTAAAAACAAAACCTCCATTGTAAGTTGACTTTTGACCCATAGCTTCCTCATAGCTTGGGTTGTTCTGGGCTTTGTTAAATAAAGTTACTATAAAGCAAGTAGTGTAAACTGGGGCTTGGCAAACAGTGGCCCTCAGGACAAATGTAGCCTGTTGTCTGTTTTTATAAATAAAGTTTTATCGGAACAGAGTTGCAGTAGTTAATTAAGGTACTGTTTGTGACTGCATTCACACTATTAGTGTAGAGTTGAGTAGCTATGATAGAGACTATATGGCTCACAAAATCTAAAGTATTTATTATCTGGCACTTAACATAAAAAATTTTGCTGACCTTTTGTGTAGATGGTTAATATCCAAAAAAGAAAAAGGAAAAAATAAACAACTCTTTTATGTGCTCTAAAGCATTTGCTGTTGAAAACAAAGGGAATTTGTGATTCATTTAAAAAATATATACGGCTATTTGATGATTTTGAAGACATTTTATAGTTATTGTTCCATTTGAATGAAGTTAAAATGTTATGTGTTAGAGTACAATTGAGCTATAATTTTAGTATGCCAATGACTACAGCTTTTTTCTAGGGAAGGTTATAATAGTTAACAGGAAAACATGACAATATAAATAGTAAAAACATGATATAATATTAGTAAAAATCAGTAAAAAATTTTTGTTTTGGGCTGTCACTTTTTTTGGAGGGGAGACTGTAGCAAGTGTAAAAACACGATGTTATATAATTAGTTTTACACATTATATTTTCAGGAATATTTTTAATACGTAGTTGTGTGGATATAGTCTATTTTGGTGTGAATTTAAACTTTGAAAACTGCTAAAAGTTTTAGTTACTTGAGAAATCGTGAATTTTTATTTAATGATCAAATTAAACACTAATAAAATTATGTCTTTATTGTTGTTTTCAATTTTGAGAGCATTTGAAAAGCGCAGGCCTGTGTTGTGGATTTCATTCAACACAATTATTGATTGGTTCAGGTATTAAGTACTGTTTGAGGCTCTGGGATTTCAGTACTGAATAAAACAAAATACTTAATGAGCTTATATGGGTAGGGAGAGAAACAAATAAACATTCCTTGACTCAATTTTTTATCGAATTACACCAAGTGCTTTTTTAAGACCTGGGGATAGATAATAGCAGTGAAGGAAGCAAAATTTCTGCTGTCATGTAGCTTAGAGAAAGGTAACATGTAAGTCTGGTAGCAAGTGTTAGGAAGAAAATGAAAGCAAGGCATAGAGAGAGAACGGGGTGTAATTTTGTATAGCATAGTCAAGGAAGACTTCTCTGGTTAAATGATTTTAGCAGGGACCTGAATGAAATAAGGTAATGAGTAATGGGAATATTCGAGAAAAGAACATTCTAGATAGAGGAAACAGCAATAAAAACACACTGGGGGAGGAGTGTGCTTGGTATGTTCAAGAAACAGCAAGGAGAGGCAAGTGTGGCTGGAATAGAAAGTGCCAGAGGGAGAATGGCAGGAGATGAGTTTATTTTCTACTTAATGAATAGCTTTGAATATATATCAGAGGCAAAACCGCATGAGACCAAGCTAAATTCTATATGAGGTGACGGCAGTATCAAACCAGAAAACAAGAATCTATGGAAAAGGTCCCTAGACCAGAAGTGAGGAAATAATAGTTCATTTGCTCATTGTTTCTCAAATTAAATCTCACTTCTGTGAATCTCTTTGTGATTTACTCTTTCAAAATGGAATTCTAGATGGTATAGTCCAGTACCCTGAGGCCTGTGTAAATTGTTGAATTTATGGTGTGCCAATACCGTTATAGGGTGGTCATCTGGTTAATTTGCAACAAAGAGTATGAGGTTTGGAATAAATGGGTCAGAAAGCCTGACTAAAATGAGAATAACAATTCACATTCAATTAAAAATGTGAGTAGCCTGCAATAATTTCTCATTGTACTTGGGTAAAGGGGAGAATAGAAGTAGGATGATAATTAATAGTTGTAAATTTAAAAGTCAGCGTTTTTCCAAGTGTTAATTTTTCCTGGAAGTGTTGTACAAAATGATCAAGTTCCTGTAATTGCAGAAACACTGATCATGGTATTTATAATTGCAAGGCATGCTAGGTAGCTGACCTCAGGTGTACGCTAATTAACGTAGGATTTGTGTAATATGCTTTAACAAAAATAGATATTTAAAAATAACTGAATTTTGTTTTCATTTTACAAATGACAATATTTATGGTGTTTTAATTTTTTTAATATTACTAAGCACAATTTTCACTACGATTTTTTCCATTTTAAAGCAAGTATCAATAAATGAAATTTTGTTTCTGGCATAATAAGATTATTAAGCTTGTTCACAAAATATTTTATAAAGAACAGCATCAATCACAACTATTATTTAGCTACAGTTTGTGGAACAGTACAGGCTTTTGACACTCAGCAGTTAGTAATAATTATTTAAATACCATGTAAAGACAAGACAAATGAAACGTATACCATTCAGACATTCAGAGATCTCACCAGGAAGGACCCCCATGTATAAACAACTGGGCTTAAGAAGCTCTTTTGCAAAGAGTTGGTGGAATTCAGAACACATTTTTACTCAGGAGAACTATATAAGCGTATTCACTTCACGGGCAAAAGCAAAATGTATCAGCAATCTGTATACATTTCATGGATTTTAGAGGAGTCTAGTACTAGTTTTTAGCAGATCTAATTTTATAGAAAAGCTTATAGCTTTCCTTGGTGTATATATTTCACTAGCACAGCCCTTCTCGAGTCTGTTTAGGATTACTCTTCTGTTTGCTGCCTGTGTCAGTTGTCCTGTGTGGTGGGTCTGGTAGTGTGTGTTCACAGCAGGGTTGCTTTATGAGTTAGGTCCACCAGTGAGGCAGTTATTGACATTACATTCACTCTTCCAAGGACAGCAGCAGACTGTCTTCCATGGGTGCCTGTGCTCATGATTTTCAGCCACAGAAAGCCAAAGTGATGATGATGACCGTCCTTGACCACGCATTTGGTCCACACTTCACAGGACAGTAGGAGAGGTGGGGAAGGCCAGGCACAGCAGA
Organism: Theropithecus gelada; assembly: GCF_003255815.1. Classification (NCBI taxonomy): domain Eukaryota; kingdom Metazoa; phylum Chordata; class Mammalia; order Primates; family Cercopithecidae; genus Theropithecus; species Theropithecus gelada. Next base: position 23,744,240 of record NC_037671.1, read on the forward strand.
CTGGGACAGGCAGGTCCTCTCTATGGAAAATCCTATGGTGCTACCCGTGAAGATTCCTTTGCCTTAATTCTGCCACTGTATCCAGAGATACCCATGCCTCTCACTAGCCTTGCCTGGTGTGGGGAGGCAAACCTGTTTGGGGCTGGACCTTCGCTGTAGGGTTGTGTGGTGGGTGGAAATAGAAGAAGGGGAAGTAAAAATCTCTCAGTCTAACTTCTTTTACTTTACTTTAGGCTTCCCCCCAACCTTTTGGTGAATTTAAAAGTAGTGATCAGATGCTCATACACTGATCCAACTAGCCTAGTTTCCACTCGTGCATTTTGAGTAAAATATCCTACAATCCAGTATTTAATGGCACTGGACATACCTCTCTCCTAACTACCATTTCAGATTTATAACATTTTACTTTTATTTACTCAAACCAAAATACTCATTTAAAATAGTCCTCTAATTTTACAACTAGGGAGATGGAATACCATCAAATATATAACTACACTTAAATATATCTGTGTATATCTGTATTTATGTGTATCATTTATATATCTGTTATACAAGGTCATAAATAATCCAGGAGTACAGCATCTGTTTCACCTGCTGCTCTCTTTATGATGTGAAGTGATGAGTCACATGAGTAATTGTATTACTTGTATAAAGTACTTGGAAGACAGTTTAACTTGCATAAGTCCTGTGCTGTGTGTCATAAAGATGAAAAGTTTGAGCCATCTGTTACTTAAAAAAAAAAAATCACCCTAGTGTACCACCTGGTGTTTAACTAGGCCTGGGGATTTGTTCCAGATACAGCACTGCTTCATTGAACAAATATTGGGGGTGAGGGTGGGTGGGGTTTGGTGATTACTTCTGGGACCTTGGAGGGACCCTTTTCACTGAGTCCTGAACAACGTTATTTAGATCATTGTTATTTCCTATTGTGGTTTGTCTGTCATTAAAAACAATTTTGTCTTAATTTTGAAAATTGGATATGAGGAGTTACGTTACACAAAACAACATTATACAATGATGGAGATAATGTTCTGTGCAGCATGATTTAATTTGGAGCAGTGGATAGCCACCTGCTAGGCCTTTGTTCTTGTGGCAGTCTGGCAAGTGGCCCCAGTGTTTTGGTTCTTTCCTTGGTCACGTGGCTGTTGAGATCTGCCTGGGTTAGTTGCAAACCATTAATCCAGTAGCACAGAATGATGAAATATTTGACTACTGGGTGTTTGAAGTAAGAAAACAAATCCTTTTAAAAGTTATTATTCAGCAATCACAGAATGCTTTTATCGTGTTGATATAACATCTGAGTCTTTACATTTTATCTAAGGGTAGCCTATTCTTATCTACAACATAAAAAAGAAATCTAGGTAATATTTGGCATTATGGTAACTAGCTACCATATAGCACCTGTCTGCTTACCCACTGTGGTGGGGTAACCATATAATTCAGTGATTAAACTGGGATACTTTTGACAGTGACAGAGAGCTAGAATGAAAGGTGTAGATAAGGATATGTAGTCATTTTACTTACAAGGCATAGCCATTTTTTGCCATCCTCCATGATCAAGAATAACTGACTATTTCTCATGTGTGTAAGTGTAATTCTTATATTTAGATTTTATTAATTGTGCTGGTAGTGCCTCATATAAAGTAGGCACTCAATAAATATTTGTAAATTGAATAAATGTTTATACTTAAAGAAATCTTATTTATTTATTTATTTATTTATTTATTTATTTATTTTTTGAGACGGAGTCTCGCTCTGTTGCCCACGCTGGAGTGCAGTGGCGGGATCTCGGCTCACTGCAAGCTCCGCCTCCCGGGGTCACGCCATTCTCCTGCCTCAGCCTCCCGAGTAGCTGGGACTACAGGCGCCCGCCACCATGCCCGGCTAGTTTTTTGTATTTTTTAGTAGAGATGGGGTTTCACCGTGTTAGCCAGGATGGTCTCGATCTCCTGACCTCGTGATCTGCCTGTCTTGGCCTCCCAAAGTGCTGGGATTACAGGCTTGCACCACTGCGCCCGCCCTGTTTATACTTAAAGAAATCTTAAAGCTTCCTGCCAAAATCTCTAAAAATGTACGTTTTAGAAGAGCTTTGAGTTAAACATCCTCTATATTTTCTCGATGTTAAGACCGAGTGTCAGGAATCCCCACAGTGGCATTACCCATGGACTTGTGATCTAAACCCTGAAACCATTTTAATATGTAGTATAAGAGTAGGAAAAGCACTTAATTGCAATTACGTATTGTTCTGTCTAAAATAATTTAACTGCGTGCTAGAAGAGTGAGCCGTTTAGTCAAGTGCTTGTGACTTATCCTGGTAACTTATTTACTTTACCTTTTTACTTGAAGTTATTAAACAATTCAGTGGCTACTTAACATTTCCTTAAATTTCCTCTGAGAGAAAATAAGGAACACAAGTCATTTAATTTACTTGCTTGTTGGTACCTTGTCAGAGACTTTAATAGTACGGAAAGAAATTTTGGATAATTTTTTTCACGAATTTTCAATTTTTGTGTTTATCGCTTTAGAAATTTTCTTTCATTTAAAGTTTCCTCTCTCCTTGCAAGGCCTACTTTACTATATATGACGTAGAAAAGGGTGTAGGAATTTCTATCCTTTTCTATGTGGTGTTTCTTGCCTGCCTGGCCAGCTTATGAGACAGATTGGATTTAGCTCAACCCTGGAATGTGTGTTACAGTGTGGTGGGTTTTGGCAAGTCACTTGTGGTTTAGAGGGACTCTGTGACGTGGGCTGGGAACTTTGGTCTTTTCTTTTGGTTTGAAATAGGTTTTTTAAAAAAGGTGTTAGACAATTTCAGGTTCGAGACCTTGTTAATTGGTTTAACATCCCATCTGTCCTAGTCACTCTGATTCTAATATGACAGAATTGAAACAGATCTATTTAAATCTCCATTTCTTTATTTTATTTTAGTTTTTTGTATGTGTGCATGTGTCTGATGATCTTGTAGTCTTGTTCTTTCTGTATCTTTCCCTTTGACTTTTCTACAATTTCTTTATTTTTCAGCCTTTTTCTTCTTGTCCTTATGTTTTTTCTTTTTGACTTTTTTCACTTGAGTGAAGAGTTTACCAAGTCTTAATTAAGTTGTTTATATCTACCCTGATTTATCATAGTATTCAGACACACTGGTCATGATAGAACATGCTTCTCTACTTCATGATTTTTATACAGTAGAACTAAATCCATGAGGAAGATATTTATTTATTTGTTAATTACCTTCCCATTGCAATGTAAGCTCCAAGGGCAGGAGTTCTGTTTTTTTTTTTTTTTTTTTTTTTTAAAACAAATGTATCCCCAGAGCCTGGAAATGTGCTGAGTGTCTAACAGCTGTTTAAAAAAATGAATAGAAATGCTTTAGTTTTCAGAGAGTTTCCCAAATTAGATATTATTTAGGGAGAGTCTTGAAGTTCTTTGCTCTACAGAACACCCGTGAACCTTGGCTGGTATTTGAACCATCTAATGAAGAACAAAGTACTTTTGAGAGATTCTGTTTGTAATACTGTAAGATTTTTTTTTTTTTTTTTTTTACAGATTCAGCATCTCTAATCCAAAGATCCAAAATCTGAAATGCTCTCAAATTCAAAACATTTTGAGCACCAATGTGATGCTCAAAGGAAATACTCATTGGAGCATTTCCAATTTTGGAGTTTCCAATTAGGGATGCAAAAAAAATTTCAAGTCTGAACACTTCCACTTCCAAGCATTTCAGATAAGGGATCCTCAACCTGTAGTCTCTTCCCTTTCTAGTGCTCGTCATCCCTAGACTGGATTTTACTACTTTATCAGTTAAGATGCTTGTTGGTTTCATTAATAGAAGTCTCACCTGAAACTCTCTTAACAATAAGGACATGGATTATGTTGCACAACAGGAAGTACAAGAAGGCTTCACAGTGGGTTAATTGAACTCATTGTTGTCATAAGAGACCTAGGTTAGGTCTTTTTATATTTTTCTTTCTTTTGCCTTCTTGGCTTATCCTTCAAGCTGTTGTGTTCTGTGATTATGAGGACAGGGGCAGCAATTAGATCCACATTTTCCTTGTTTATATGTAGTGGGAAAGAGGCTGGCCTTTCTTTCCTTGAAGACCTGAGCAAGAATTTCTTTATGTTTTATTGGGCCAAATTGGTCTCAGATTATTCTCTCCCGAATATTGGCAAAGGCAATGGAGTTATAGCAGTTAGCTTGGAGTAATCATCGAGAGTGAAATGGATGTTGGAATGAACTACAACACTTACAAAAAATCCCATATAAATTAACCTTTACAAATAAATTTCTAAAGACTTGATTTCCTGAGCTTCAAGTTAAAACTTCCCCAAGTAATTAGGCTTATAACCAAGAGGATGCAGGGTGAAGTCAACGTTATGATAATTACTTCATTAGGGAAATCGTGGCATTTAAATAAAAAATATAACAAGTTCCGTCTTCCTAAATTTAGTAAATATTACATGCAACATTGTTTGTAGAAAGTAGGTACAATCATATGTCCCATGGTCCCATGACATTTCAGCCATTGAGAGTCACATAAATATCTAGATATGTTTAGAAACACAAATACTGAGCTTCGTGTTACAGTTGCCCACAGTGTTTAGTACAGTAACATGCTGTATAGATGGGTAGCCTAGGAGCAATAGGCTACACTATATAGTCTTGGTGTGCAGTAGGCTGTGCCATCTAGGTTTGTGTATGTACACTCTATGATATTCACACAGTGATGAAATTGCCTAATGACACATTTCTTAGAATGTGTCTCCATCATTAAGTGATGCATGAATGTATGTAAAAATCAGTTAGAACTGACTTCCCTTTAAGTCTGTTTAAACTGATAACAATTTATAAGTTTGAATTATTTAAATAAAATGAAATTTGTGGACTAGAAGAGTGGAAGAGATAACAAGGACATAGTGAAGCTTACATTAAAAAATATAGAGTCAATATAAAAGGTAGTGTGCATCTGTTACCTTAATTTGCTGAAAGGTTTTTGATTTACTTGAATATGCAGTAATGGATTATTTTTGTTTGGCCAAGTATTTTCAGTAAATATTTAATAGGCATTTGGAAGCATTATGATATTATGGAGAAAATACTGAATCAGGAATTGGAATCCAAATTTCTGGTTCTGGTCCTACCTATTGACATGATTTCCAGTAAAACATTCAACCTCGGTAAGCCCTCATTTCTTTGTAAAATGCTTCCTTTTTAATTTTCTAAAAATGTCTATTTGTCTTCATTGATTGTAACCACTGCTTTCCTGGGAATTGGGTGACATATGTCCTTCCTCTAGAGGTGTGGCTTTTTAGTAGAATTAAGATTATATGTTATTAAGTTTATTAGAGCAAGAAGGAACAGGTAAAAAGCAAATAAAAGTTTTGAGATAGATATCAGTTCTGTCCTTGGTGTATACAGTGATTGTAGAAAAGAGTATTTCTGTTTTGAAATATACATGTTAATTCATTAGAAAGGAAGTATTTTGTAGGTATAAACACATTACATTTTCCCAATATTTCGAGTACCTCATTAGCCAAATATGAGCTTCTAATGATGTCTGACATTTGGAATAGTGTCAGACTACTACGTGTGTAAATAAAAGGCAGAAGCATAGATTCCCTAATCACCTGTAATATAGTAAAAAGAGTTTTGGACTTAGAGTCAGAAGACCAAGTTGGAATCCTGGCTCAGCTAGTTTAGAAAAAACCTTGGTGGCATGGTGAAATGATAATATGGATGCTGGAGTCAAACAGAGGCAGGAATGAGTCAGATTTCACCACTTACGTTAATACATTTTGATGAAAGGAAGTTTGGATACCTCTGGCCTGTATGTTGCAGAAAACAACCAAAAGTACCACGAATCATAAGTGTGTTACCTCATATAACAGGAGGTCTGGAGACTGGTATTTCTATGTTAATTCCATGGCTTAATGATACCTTCTGCAACACAGGAGTATTTAAACTTTTGGTTCTGCCATTCTTTGTTTGTTTGTGGTATCTTCGTTTGAGTGGTGATATTGCTGTAGTAGCAATAGTTTAAGATATTATATGCAGTCGTGATGACAGCTAGTAAAGAGAGGAATTCCTCCTATGTATCTCTTTTTACTAGGTAGGAAACCATTCTCAAAACCTGTAGTGCACACCATTGATTCAAACTGTGTCGCAAACTCAGACATAAAAGCTATTCACTAGCAAGGATAATGAAGATGCCATGACTGACTTAGATTTTTTTTTTTTTAACCCCACCTTTGGATTTGGGGGCGGGGAGGCTCTTTCCTGAGCTCAGTCCCTCATAGGGTAAACAACAAACCAAATCGGATCTCTGCCAGGAAGCAAATGGGGTGTGTTGGGAGGAGAACCTGAGTTGGCAAACAAAAGTGATGAGCTCATCATCTTGCATAGAGGCCAGTAGGAGATGCACAGAAACCAAGAGAGAGTGGTAACAGAATGCAGCAGTCTGCGCTCGGGGCAGTATACAGGGTGCTACAGGAGCATGTATGAGAAAACCTGAATCCAAAGTTGCAATGGTCAGGAAAGACTTTTCTGGAGGAAATGACATCTTAGTTGTCACCTAAGGAATAGGTGGAAACCAGGCAGGAATTAGTCATGGAGCTGCACACCCTTCTTCTGTATTGATAAGAGCACAAAACTTAGCCATGATGGTGTTTCAGGACTATTTTAAGAAAAGTTTTAGGACAAATGTTGGCTTCAGTACCTAATCAGTGTGCTTGATGTGTTAGAAAAAAAAGAAGTGAAATGAAAAGGAAATAAAATTTAAAAAAGGAAAAGACAAAAATACCTAATCAGAGGTAAGCACCATTATCTATATGTGTAACAACTAACGTTCAAAATGATTGTTGTTTTTCGAGAAAAAGTTGTACAACTTTTTTTTAGATGGAGTCTCGCTGTGTTGCCCAGGCTGGAGTGCAATGGCACAATCTCAGCTCACTGCAACCTCTACCTCCTGGGTTCAAGCCATTCCCCTGCCTCAGCCTCCCAAGTAGCTGGGATTACAGGCGCCCGCCACCACGCCTGGCTAATTTTTTTGTTTTTGGTAGAGACGGGGTTTCACTATGTTGGCCAGGCTGGTCTTGAACTCCTGACCTTGTGATCCGCCCCCCTTGGCCTCCCCAAGTGCTGGGATTACAGGCGTAAGCCATCGTGCCTGGCCTATATAACTTTACAAATTCCGTATATTACAGTATGAAACACTCTCTTTTAATCTTTGTAAGATTCTAAGATTCAAAGGACTTGTGATTGTGTAGTTCTTCTGTAAAAAGCAATCATTACTTACTTGATGCCTGTAATGAGAAGTGTTTATTAGAACAAAAACTAGGATGACTTTATTTCAAGAAGCACAGGTAAGAGAATTTACCCTCTGATGTTAATGCAAAGCATATACCTGGAATCGACATTCTGCCATATCTTTATTTGCATCCTTTAAAGCTGTTTCTTAAGTTTTGATTGAAGTAATTAATTTAGAAAAGTGCTTACACTAACAAGGGTTTTTTTCTTCTAATGATCCAGGAGTGAGTTTGTATTTTTTGCTCTCTACTGCCATTTTTATATGTTTTGTTTCTTTTTAAATAATACTTGTATCTTAATTATTTAAAAATGATATCACATCCTAAGAGTACATGATGTGAATCATTCTTGGTTCCTAATACTTACTCTCCACTCTCCAAAGACATAGACATCGTATTAGGAGACTGATACTCTTTTTTCATATTACTTGGATAATTCACTGCCCAGTATATTCATGGAGAATAATTGCAAGGCAAACCAACAGATATTTCAGGTAACCCAGAAAAATGGTATGGAAGCACATTTACAAAGAGATACTTGGTGAACTAGAATTTATACACTGTACAATGAAAATTAAGACTTTTATAATTGATTTTGACTTTTAAAATTTTTCCTTTTTTCTTGTAAAAAACAAAGCAAAACCTAAGCTCAGGAAATATAATACTTACAATTGAAATAGAAGTTAGGCATATTCTTTATTTATAGAGGTTTCTAAATACCGTATCACAAATTACAACATGAATGTGTATGAAAAATTAGAGCCACCTACTTGTTTTGGTTTGTGTAAAAATCAAATGTGAGACATATACTTTATTCACTCTATTAGTAGACTACTTAAAAACACATCAGTGTTGCTAACTGTGATCATATTTGGACTTTTAAACAAACTTTCTTATCTTTAAAAAAGAAAACATAAATGCAAGCAAAATGATTTCATGTGATACTTTTTAAAAATGAAAGGTGCTTTTGTCAAGATAGACTTAAGAAATAAAGAAAAAGCAGGATATGTCGACCAGGATGAAAGATGTTTTTTATCATAACATGAAAGGTAAATCACCACCAGCTTATGGGCAAGAAGTAAATATAAACAAAGTGCTATGATACAAAAATTTCTCATAATGTTTGGTTGATCCAGAAGATAATAGCATAAGACTATTAGCTATGCTAGTCTCTTATTTTTAATATTAAAATAATTTTTATTAAATTTTTTGCATATTGTTTGTCATAATCAATGATGTCCCAAATTCAATGCTTTTGTCAATATTAATGATATTGTTGTTTGTTCTTTTTTTTTTTTTGAGACAGAGTGTCACTTTGTCTGTCACCCAGACTGGAGTGCCAGACTGGAGTGCAGTGGTATAATCATAGTTCACTGCAGCCTTGATTTCCCAGGCTCAAGTGATCCTCCCACTTCAGCCTCCCAAGTAGCTGAGACTACAGGTGCGCACCCACCATGCCTGGCTAAATTTTTTATTATTTGTAGACTGGGTCTTCCAATGTTGTCCAAGCTGTATTATTGTCTATTTTTGTTCACCAGCATGAACCACTCACCTGATGTGAGTGACATTTTTTCTTCTTTCACTGAAATGAAAATTGGTAGACTTTTGCTGCTGCTTTATTACCGAATGTTAACTAATGTTTTCCAGTCTAGAATTTTAACTTAACTAATATTTTCAACTCGTACATTAAAATAAAACGCTTGGCATTCATAAGAGTTTATAGAGTATAAACTCTACATAGAGTATATATCCCTAATTCTGAAGAATTAGGGATACTTTTGAAGGTGAGGAAATCACTTTGCATCATGTTATGAATTTGTTAAACTGTTTTTATTTTGTGACCTAGCAGCCTTCTTTTCTTTAAAAAATAAATTTTATTGTATAAATCTAAGATATATGTGATCAGACACATGTATAGTAAAAATATTGTAGTGTAACAAATTAACATGAAACAAATTATAGTGGAACAAATAAACATAGCCATCTTACAATTACTCATTTTTCCCTTCCTGTAGCAAGAGCAGTTATAATCTACTCATTTAGCAAGAATTCTGAATATAATACAACATTATTAACTATAGTCCTTATGTTATAATTGCATCTTTCAACTTGTTCATCCTGTTGTGTTTGCTGCTTTGTGTCCTTTGACCTACATCTCCCTATTTTCTCTCCCTTCTGCCAGAATCACTGTTTTATCCTTTATGTATTATATTTGGCAACCCCCTGCCCTTTTTTTTTTTTTTTTTTTTAAAGATTCCAGATTTAAATGAGATTATGCAATATTTTTCTTTCTGTGTCTGGCTTATTTTGCTTAGCCTAATGTCCTTCAGACCCATCCGTGGCACAATCTTCTCCTTCTTAAAGACTGAATAATATTCTGTTGTATATATTTACCATATTTACTTTATCCATTTGTCTGGAAACAACAACTTAAGTTGTTTCCATCTCTTGGCTATTGTGAATAATGCTGCAGTGAACATGGAAGTGCGGAGATCTTTTTGAAGTGGTGATTTCATCTTTTTTGGGTATATGCCCAGAAGGTAGATTGCTAGGTCATATGGTAGTTCTGTTTTTAATTTCTGTGGGCACCTCCATACGGTTTTCCATAATGGCTGTACCAATCTACACGCCTTCCAACAGTGCACCAAGGTTCTCTTTCCACCACACTTGCATCAGTGATTGTTATCTTTTGTCTTTTGATAACAGCTATGTAGGATATTCTCTAAGTATATTTAAAATATTCTTATTTTTCCTAGTCAGTATTTCCTGACTTTTCTCCTCTAGGTTGCATGTATTGCTTTAGTAATAAACAAAAGCATTAACGACAACTTCATATTGAAAAAATTGGATCTGTTATAGAATTTACCATTTTGTTGTGGATTTATTTTCTGATATGGATTCATTTTACTATTTCACTTGTCATTTTAGTTTTTCTCAACTTAGGTAAGAAGACGAATGAGAAGGTGAGAGACAGTGTGTACTCATGCGATATGACATTTGAAGGGAAAAGGATTTGATAGAATCTCAGGCATTTGATAAAGAGTTATTTGGCACTTGCAGTAAGCTAAGCACTGTTCTGGTTTTGTGCACACTGTGATGAATAAGAGTTTCTCAGCCTTATGGGGAGTGGGGAGATAGGAAATAACTAAATATTTTCAAAATAAAAACAGGATTTCAGGTTTGATAGGCTTCATGATAAGCATGCAGGCATAACGTAAAAGAGAGTGATGAGGTCAAATGGGGCCTATTTTATATAATATGGTCAGGGAAACCTTTTGAAAGAGGTGATATTTGAACAGAGACTTGAATGCTGTGACACAGCAAAAGTTTGTGAAGATCTGGGGAATGACATTTTTTAAAATTGTCATGCTGATGGACAGACAGTACAGCAAGAGATGGTGTGGCTTGGATCAGTGTGGTGCCAATGGAGATGAGAAGAAGGGATCCTGTTTTGAAGGTAGACTTTGGAGGTAGATTGCACAAATGAAAAGAAGAGAGCAATCAGGGGTAACTGCGTGTTTCATTTGGTTTTGGTTTGGCTGGGTCTGGGTTGAGTATTGGGCATATGTTGGTACCATTTAACTGAGATGAGAAAGAACAGGAGTTTTTCTTTTTGTTTTGTGTAGGGTGGGATGGGTGTGGGAATGAGAAATCAAGAATAATTTGTTGGTTTATATTTGATTTGAGGAATTTACTAGATTCCTGAGATGATATGTTATATGTATGAGGCTGGACTTTGGCATATAAATTTGGGAATCATTGTACTATAGATGGCGTATAAATCCATGGGACTGCAGAAGATCACCCAGGGAATGTGGGTAGGCAGAGAAGAGAGAACCAAGGACTAAGAGTGTGCTCAGGAGGTTGAGGAGCACTGATTAGTAGAGGTGGAAGAAGTCAGGGCAAGTGTTTTAGCAAAGCACGTTTCCAGAAGGAGGAGTGATCAGCTGTGTAAGTGTTGCTGAGAAACTGAGTTAGATGAAGACTGAAGATTGACTTACTGGATTTCTCAATAGGGAACTGATAGTTGTTCTGATGAGCAGTTTCAGTGGAGAGGTGGACACAGAAGACTGATTTGAGTGGGTTTTAAACAGAATGAGAGCCAAGGAAGTGAGATAGAGTACTTACTGCGTTTTAGGGGAGGTTTGATATACAGGGAAGCAGAAATGGAGCTAGAGCTGGGCGGGGGTTGGGAAGACGTAGAATCAAGGGAGAGTTTGTATTTTGTATTTTTAATACAAAATATGTGTATATATGTATGCTATTGAGTCTGATCCATTATAGAGGAAAAAAGCTTTGTAAAAGGGAAAAGGATAATTTACAGGACCAAAGTATGACAGAAAGGCTAGGATCTAGCACACAAGCAGAAGCATCAGGCTTACTTGGGAGTGAAGACAGCTGATCTTTTGTAACAGGTGGGAAAACTAACATGTTGATACAGAACAGGTAGTTTGAGAGATATGATGGTGTAAAGAAACAGTAGTTCCTTCTTCTTCTTTCTATTTTCTCAGTGAAGTCAGAAGCCACATAATTTGCTGAGACCCTTAATGGGGAAGGCCTAGTTAGAGCAATATAAAATATTTTATTTTACAAATGCTACTTTAGAAATGTATTCTTCACTTAGCTGTTGCTTGTGGTTAGCAATATATGTCTAAATATGTTTTATTTAAACGGGGAGAGTTGAGTTTCCCTGGGCCACATATGGCGTAAATCAGGAGCCCTCACCACCTTTTTTGTGTATGGGGAATTTGAAATCTAGAAACCTTGTGTTTTTTGCCTTCTCCCTCTTCTGGTTCTCTAATTTTTCATCAGGCACAGTAAAGAAGGAGAAAGGATGGTTTCATTTAGTTCAGTGTACTCATTCAGCTGTTCTGCGGCCTCCAGGTCTTAAGAGTTGTTGAGCATAATCCCTTGCACAGTGAACTGTCCCAGCCTTGTGAAATCCTAGTGGCCTGCCACTCTAACACAGACGACTGAGTTGAGATGTTCTTTTTGTTCAGGTTGTAAAGTGAAGTGCCACCCTTCTGCAGGTAGAGATTATATACATTATTCTGTTTTCTTTGAGGACTCCAAGTGCCCGTTTTAGCTGTAAGTAGTAGAGACCAACGTTAATTCATCTCTCAATCTTATATTCCATTTTCCAGTTCATTTCCCTGAACCACATTTTCCTCATCTGTGGAGTAATAATTCCCCACTCATGGGTTCTTCATCAGGCAGCTTATGATGCATGTGAAAATTGTTCTGGAAAAGCCTAACCGGTATAAAAAGAGAAATCCTATTGTCGTGGTGGTAATTTTGTTATTCTCTAGAAGACATTGACAGTTCCCTAGGACCACCCCTTAAACTCTTGTTTTTCATCTTGCAGAGGCATCCATTTCTTGTTTTATTTCTTCTGTTAGGGGCTTAGTATAGTGACTTGAGTATTGTTTAGGATTTTGATATATGGGGTTCAAATTTGCATACTCCAAACTGGGGGTGAAAGAAAAGAAGCTGAATATATTGTCTGTTTTCAAATAGTTTATTATTCTTCTAACTTTTTAAAACCACAAGCTTCCCTCTTATCACATTTTCACAAATGGATATATGAAAGCTGGTAGAAAAAGCTTGAATTTAAGACAATAAAATGAACTTTTTTTCTTATGTTTTTCTTTGCTAATTTTCAAATCTGCTAGAGATTAGCATCTTCTATTAGCAAGGTGTAAAAATTGAATGCAGATTGCAGCTTTTGGGAGAGTGTTCAAAAATTTTTTTTACTTTTTTATAATTAAAACTTACTATTTGGAAAAGAAAAAAATGTCTAATGATGTAATCTACTACTGTGGTATTTCTTCTTAATCCTACTTCTCGGGGCAAATATTTCCCATCACAATAATAGAGTTTTAGTCCTGAAAGAAGCCTTAGGGTTCATCTTTTTAAACCATTTTCATTTAACATGTGAGAAAATGAAGACTCAGAGAAGAAGATTTGTCTTTCTGTCAGTTCATGGCAGAGTCTGGATTCAAGGTGAGGTCTCTGGACAGTCAGTGTGTAGGGTTTTCCTTCCTAAACCATCCTGCCTTTTCAAGTTTACAGTTGTGTTCTCAGAAAGAGAACAGTGAAGTTACCCAGACACAGTAGAGGAGGGGGATAGGCAGATGAGTTCTGTGTCCCTTTTGTGCATTTAATTTGCCTCAGTCTTCTCAATGGTTTTAACTCATTACTACAAAATATAGAAAACAAACAGGTTCTTTGAGCTGTGCTCTCTTTGAAAACTCTTTAATAATAATTTTGAATTATTTGGTCTTTTTAGTGTCATCCTAGTTACTTCTGATAAGGATGGTCAGAGGACAAAATACCATTTTGTTTCCACTAATACAAGTATACGTAGGAATTCTTCCAGTTAACTGTGACATCGTATTTATATGCCATGGGTTAAAACCACTTTCATGTGGGTTCTGAGATACATAGGAAGGTTGAAAAGACTTTAGAGACAGCTACCACGGTTTTATTTCTCTTCTCCTTTTTGAGGGCTGGGAAATCTCAGGTTATTTAATTTTAGAGTATTTTTAATTTAAATATTTTATGTTTAACCTCTGTTGTAAAATACAATAAAAAATTTAAAAACCACACAGAAATGTATAGTTTAGCGAATTAAGTCAGATAACCTGTAGCTCTTACCACCAGCTCACGAAATGAAACATTGCCAGCCACTCTGGAAAACCCTTTTATGTTCCCCGTGAAAATCACAGATCTCTCTCTACCTCAACAAGTAACCGCTCTCCTGGCTTTTATAATGCCCACTTCTTTATGTTTCCTTATGGCTTTTTCCCCTGCTTGTCCTTAGATAATAAAGTGAAATCTTGCTCATTTTAAAAAGCCTGGTACATATTTTAAATATTTCTTAATCTACAGGCTCCCCTCCATTTCTTTCTGTTCCTTACAATTTACTTTTTGAAGAACCTTTTGACCTGTAGCCTTTCCATAGTCTGGATTTTGGTGATTGAATATTCAAAGGTGACAAGATCATGGTTCTCTGAGGATTGCCTTCCTCAGGCGATTGGCTTCCTTATGGCGTAGGGAAGCTACTGGTCTTCTTGATGCGGTTTTGGGCCCTGTGGTGGTTTTAAGTCATTTGGTGGCACTGTTCTGCTTTCCTGGTTGTGATGCTAATGGTTACAGGCCCCATATATAGGCATTTTTTGTTTGTCTACCTTTTCCTTTAAAAACAATTTGTACAAATGTGTGAGGTACATGTGAAATTTAGTTACATGTGTGTAATGCATAATAAACAAGTCAGAGCGTTTAGGGTGTCCACCACCCACGTACAGCACATGTTTGTTAACTGTAGTCATCCTACTCTGCTATCAAATATTGAATTTATTCCTTCTAACTCTGTGTTCATACCATTTAACCCACCTTTCTTCATCGTTCCTTCTCCCCAGTCACCCTTCCCAGCCTCTGTTATCTGGCTTTCTTTACTCTCTACTTCTTTTTTGTTTTTTTGAGAGAGAGTCTCACACTGTAGCCCAGGTTGGAGTGCAGTGGCGCAGTCTCGGCTCACTGCAACTTCCACCTCCTGGGATCAAGTGATTCTCCTGCCTCAGCCTCCCGAATAGCTGGGATTACAGGCATACACCGCCAGGCCTGGCTAATTTTTGTATTTTTAGTAGAGACAGGATTTCACCATGTTGGCCAGGCTGGTCTCGAACTCCTGATCTCAAGTGATTTGCCCACCTCTGCCTCCCAAAGTGCCGGGATTACAGGTGTGAGCCACCATGCCTGGCCAAATTTTGTTACTTTATGTAGAACTACTTTTATATTGAGAGCCATACTTGTAGCCTCAACTTACTTGCAGGTTACTCTGGAAGCCAACTCCTGCAAAGGCAGGGGACTCAAATTATCATTTATCCATCTTAATTATGAAGGCCAGCTTTCATTTGCTGTGAAAACAACATGGATAATTTGGGAGATCATAATACATTGTGAAATAGTTAATTCAAGTAGAGTATGTTAAAAATGAGGGGTTTTTTCCCCCCTGAATGTACCCTCAAGATTTTATTGTCTTCATCATAAAAGGTGATGCTTAGAACTAGTTAATTTTGCTCTTTCTCTTCTTTTCTCCTCCCAGTTCAAAATGCTTGCATCTCTTAACAGCCAGCATTCTCTTATATTTGCAATTGGGCTCAAAGCACTGAAGCCTCGGCACAATCTTCTTTTTAGATGTAGCATTTTCCCAGAATTCCAGAAAATGGGTTTAGTATTCCCACCATAGCCACTCTGCTTCCTGTCATAATGCTGCTTACCCTGGGCATACATAGAATCCTTGTAATAGAGGCAGGAGGCAGAGAAATTCTAGACAGACAGGGGCCGGTCCCTGGTGAAACCTCACCATCAAAAACCAAAATGAAAAAACAGCCTGAAACCCGCAGCCCAAAGTGAGAACTTCTGTTCCTGTTTGCCCACTCTCTTCTGGTTGGTTCTTTCTGATTAATGCCTTTTTACCAATTGATTGCTGCCTTTTCCAGAACTACCTATGACCTGCCCTGTTCCTGTGCCTATAAAGACCCCAGACTCAGTTGGGGGAGAGGGTGAGGGAGAGGGAGCGGGAGCCTGACTTCAGGGAAGATAACCTGCACTTCCCGTCCCCTCTCCACCTCCTCTTTCTGCTGAGAGCTGTTTTCATTGTTCAGTAAAATTCTCTGCCTTCACCATCCTTCAGCTATCCATGTGACCTCATTCTTCTTGGATGCTGGACAAGAGGTTGGGACCCATCAACTGTGGGTACCCAGAAAGGCTGCTACACCAGCCCTTTGCCCTTTCCAGTGGAGGGCAGCTGCCCCATGCAATGAGGCAAGGGGCCAACTGAGCTGTTAACACACCACTGTCCATGGACAGTGGAACTAAAGGAGCACTGTAACACCTGCTCTGGGGCTTCAGGGTCGTGGGCACCCTCACCTGGAAGCCACTTCAAGGGCCAACTGAGCTGCTAATACACCGCTCCCTGTGGATGGCAGAACTAAAGGAGCACTGTATCACCCCCTCTGGGGCTTCGGGGTCATGGGCATCCTCACCTGGGTGCAGCTGTGTTCCCCTTGAGGCGACATGCCTGGTCTGGCCGTGGGCCCCGCACGGAGCTTGCTTCTGTGTTGGCGTCTGGAGCCGCTGGCCAGGTCCCGCACTTGCTTGCTCATGTGTTCCCTCCACAAGGTGTTGAGTGTGGTGGCCGAGTAGAGGGGGCACCCCTGCTGGGAGTCCAGCGAAGGGGCTGAGAAAAATCCTGCATCACTTGCTCTTCTTGTACTGTGTCATTTTGTAGGGTTGGTGCTTGCCACACTTGTTACGGAAAGTTTGATGGTTTTTAGGAATGTTCACCATGTTTATAGGAGTGCTATGGGAACAGAAAGAAAAATGAGTTTTTTTAAGTGTCCTAAAATACTGTTAGTCGCTGCCTCTTGCCCCTTTAGTGGAACTTTTTGATTATGCAGAATTACAACTTGCTGAAGCCCAGTTGAGGTAGCTTTGAAGGAAGTTTATTTCTTCTTTTGCCTCTATTCAGAGAGTGGGGAATTTTGTGACTATGTAAATTTGCTAAGGAGACACCATTTCAGATTCTTATCTTTCCCAGGACTCAAGTGGCTCTTGGTTTGCCACTTTTTTTGCTGTTGTTTTTGAGACAGGGTCTTACTCTCTCATTCAGGCTGGAGTGCAGTGGTGTGATCTTGGCTCACTGTAACCTCCGCCTACCAGGTTCAAGTGATTTTCCCACATCAGCCTCCCGAGTAGCTGGGAGTACAGGCATGCGTCACCACGCCTGACTAATTTTTTTTTTGTATTTTTTGGTAGAGATGGTGTTTCACCATGTTGTCCAGGCTGGTCTTGAACTCCTGACCTCAAGTGATCTGCCCACTTTGACCTCCCAAAGTGCCGGGATTACAGGCGTGAGCCATCACCTCCAGCCAATTTTGTATTATTTTGAATAACAAAGGGCATTTTTGTTACTCCCTGCAAGGAAGTAGCTTTTACATTAATACCTTTTCTTTTTGAAAAGTGACTTTGATAAAGATGTAGAAAAACTTTGTAAAATTTTGTTTGATAACCTTTTATGAATTAAAAACAAATTTTAATTCAGATTATATGGCCAGTTCTTAATATGAGACCAGGTACAGTGGCTTACACCTGTAATCCCAGCACTTTGGGAGGCCAAGGGGGGCAGATGGCTTGAGTTTAGGAGATCCAGACCAATGTAGGCAACAAGGTGAAACCTCATCTCTACTTAAAAAAGAAAAAAAAAAAGCTGAGAGTGGAGGCTTGTGCCTATAGTCCCAGCTACTCGGGAGGCTGAGCCTGGCGGGCAGAGGTTGCAATGAGCCAAGATCATGACCCTGCATTCCAGCCTGTCTGACAGCGGGAGACCCTGCCTCAAACAAACAAACAAACAAACAAATAAATTCGTTTGGCTGTGTCTTCCACCTGAAACCAGATTGGGATCTCTTAGTACTACAGCTCACATAGCATTCAGGTAGATGGAGCTAGAAATAAGCCCAGGTATGCATTTTCCTTCAGGACTTTTTAACACTAAGCTAGAAAATATAAGTATCTCATAAACCTTATCCTTTTAAGTAAATCTTTAGTAGGAACCAGAATTGTAAATTTCTTCCTTCTCTACCCCAAAATATAGATGCATGTCCTCATTTAATTTTAGTCATTCTTGGTGAATGTGATAATTAGGGTAAAGTACAATGAGATGTGCAAATTGGATGGTGAATTCAGTAAATGTAACAGCTGATCAGGGCTTCTCTTCTCAGTGTCACTTTATGAAGGTGTTCTGATATACTGATATATTCTTGAGTTTCCTCCCCGCCTCCGCTTTTTTCTTTTCTCTCTTTCTGCCCTTGTTGAAAGGTATTAACTTCTACAGTGTTGCTGTGAGTAGAGTATCAGGATATTGATCTTAGGGGAGGTGAACTAATTATAGATTGTTTTTTTCATTTTATGAGGATATTCTTCATAATAGGAATATAGAATACATGCCATATACTTGAGATTACTTTTGTTAATCCCTTTAAGAATGGAGAGCTTTACTTTACCTTGCTTAACAAGAAGGAAATAATTGATTCAGATGCTGCATGCCATGCAAGGTGAGTTTTGAATGCAGTGAGGCGTATATGCCGTGGTCTGACTTCCGTAAGCCTCACTCAACTGACTTTCCTTTGGTTCTTAAAGTTTCGCTGAGGACTAGCTGGGCACGGTGGCTCATGCCTGTAATCCCAGCATTGTGGGAGGCTGAGGCAGGCGGATCACCTGAGGTCGGGAGTTCAAGACCAGCCTGACCAACATGGAGAAACCCTGTCTCTACTAGAAACACAAAATTAGTCGGGTGTGTTGGCACATGCCTGTAATCCCAGCTATGCGGGAGGCTGAAGCAGGAGAATCGCTTGAACCTGGGAGACCAAAGTTGCGGTCAGCTGAGATCATGCCATTGTGCTCAGCCTGGGCAACAAGAGTGACACTCCGTCTCAAAACAAAAAAAAAAAAAAAGTTACACTGAGGACTAAACTCTAACCTTTTTTCTCTCTTGCCCAAATTCTTATGTAAGGGATCTAGGGAATCACACCCTGCAAACCCTGTAAATTTCGTCAGATGGGTTTTATTTAACCCTATGTAATATGCCTTACTTTTCAGCCTGACTCTGGCATAATATCACATGACAGGTAAGAAAAATCAAAATATTTTACCCTAAAATACCTTTTTTTTTTTTTTTTGCTGTATCTTAAAATGGCCCTGCAAAGTCATCTTTTATGGGGGGAATATTTGCATCTGAGAGTCTATCACCTTTTGAAGGTCTAGATAGGAAACATTTGCCATTTATTTGTCTCTAAGGGTGGCCACCTATAAGACCTCGTCTACAGAATAACCTTGGTCTCCACAATCCCCCAGACAGTTCTGTTGATTCCAGGTCTTAGATAATAACTCTTTTGAACAATTGTCAATCAGAAAATCTTGGAAACCATCTATGACCTGTGTGACCCCCACCTCCCCCACCTGCTCTCCAATTATCCTACTTTGCTGCACCAATCCAATATATACCTCACATGTACTGACTGATGTCTTATATTTCCCTAAAACATATACAATCAAACTGTAACCCAGCAACCCTGGGCAGGTGTTCTCAGGACCTCGTGAGACTGTGCCTGAAGCCATGGTCACTCATATTTAGCACATAATAAACTTCTTTAAATATTTTGGAGTTTGACTCTTTTTGCTGACAACACAAAAATACCATTGAACCTTACATTTCATGGTATAGGGAAGTGTCATCCCAAAGAGTCTCAAGGTGGCTAAATAGTACAAAGGAGAACTTTTATTGGTGATACTGGTATGTAAGCTGAGAAGAGGAAGTCTCCAGCATAGACTGAAGGTGCTCTCTCTCTTTAGAGGAAAAGGACAGACTGTGTTTTATGCCTTACCAGTTCTGTATTACACAATGGAGTCATACATATTCAGCAGGTTTGGGGGAAAAGCTATACATATTTATGAGGGGAGCTGAATACATGCATAATGAATAAACATATATGTAACATATATCCCATATTCGCTTTGTGGTGGGGTTTTAGCGTTAAAATGAGGTGGAATTTCACTATTTATGTCAAAAGGTGAACAATGGCACACAAAGACTTTGTGCAGCCTCTATAAGCTAGCTGAAACTGGTTTCTGGTCTCTGGTAGCTTATCAGAAAAGAATGTTTATGAGGCCCATCATCTGTACAATCAAGCGGCCTGGGCTGTAAATCAGTTCTGATAATTTGCCTGATAGCTCCTATTGTTAAGGAGTTAAACAAGAGGGTGGTTATTCTTGTAGCCGTAGGAATTTAGAAAAATGCCATGCCAGCCAGGCCCTGAACCCTTGACCCACAGGTAACTGTTTCCTTAACCTTAGGGTTTGTCTTAGTTGATTAAGGGGCATCATTTTGATCTTGCAGGTCACAGGAGGAAAAAAAGCTCTTCCACTACCCTCTTAGGCTCAGTAGCTGAGGACTGTGAATCAAAATGATAAAGGACAGATTAACAGGAATAAAAAAATACACATAATTACATATGGATATACAGGACTTAACAAATAAATGTGACTTAATGACACAGTTAGAATTTGGGGCTTATATACCATCTTAACAAAGGGAATGAAATATAGAGTCTTGTTAGACAAAGAAGAAAAGGTTTGGGGCTTCTTGGTGGGGTAAGTTGTGGGAAAGGGACTAAAAAGAATACAGTAAATAAGGGTCATTTGTAAGGTTTTTTAAAATGCAAACTAGAATCTTTTCAGGTGCCAAGAGTTGTCTTCAGAGTAGTTCTCTTCCTGATACTGGAGAGGGAGACACCTTTACAAATGGAACTTTATGTCCTGTTTTTAGTAAGATGGGGAAGGACAGGGAGCTTTTTTTCTGTGTCTCCTTTTTCTTGCATGCTTTCAGCTCAAAATAGTCCTTATGCTATAGTGGCATATTTTTGGATGGTATATTCTTGTCCCCTTCCATGAGTAAATGAGTTTCGAGGTAACTGATAATATTACAACAGACTTTGTAAGGGCCATATTTGGACCTACAGTGAGTTCTGTCGTATTTGAACTCAGAACAGTAATTTTTCTTTTGCTGTTTTTCACTTAAAAAGATACTAATTTCAAAGTATGTTTTATAATGTGTGCAATATAGTACTGTAGTACTGCATATATATGATTTATATGTAACTGCATGTATTTGGGGTACATGAGGGCTTTTCTGTTCTTTGCTTTTGTTTTTACTGGTGAGTGTCTAGTGGCCACTGGTCTGTGAACTTATTTGTATTTATTAATGTACAAATAATGTTTAAACCTTTTATTTAAGTGTTAATGTGTATTTCTGTATAATTTTTATATTTCAGTGGAGGGTGGTCTTTCCAACTTCATGTGTATTCTTTGAAGCAAAAATTCCTCTTGGTATCTGACAGGCATCTAAGCTTATATTGTATGCATGATAGGCACAAAATAAATATTCATTAATGAATTTAAAAATCATATATAAAAGAAATTGTTGATTTTCATCATTTACTCCAGAAATTTTTATGGATTCATTATGTAGCAGTTAGAAATGGTGATAGTACATTGAGTGAGTAAGTTAGAAATTGACATATTGCAAAGTAATAGGTGACCCTTACAAAAGAAACAGAAGAATGAATAGGTATGGCTTACTGAGATTATGTATTATGGGGCCACACAGCTTGATGGAGCTTGGTAACCCCTAGCTTAGGGCATTATTATTTTGAAGCAAAGGGCAGTGATAGATGATATCCAGTAATGACCCTGTCTTTATTTTGACCTTGGACAAGCCATTTAATTTTTCTTATCCTCAGTTTCCTCTTTTATAAAACGAAATGACAGGGCTGGAAAGCTTTTGATGTCCTCTAAAAATTTGAAATTCTACATGTACTCTTGATTATCTGAGGCAATCACCTTACAAAGTCACTTAGATTCGCTATATTCTGTGTAATAAGAAAGATAAGCATGTCATGGAAACATTTTCATTAGAATGATTACTTTTTTTTCTTTTCTTTCTTTCTTTTTTTTTCTTTTTTTGACGAAAAATGATTTGGGGTGTGGTTCAGTTTTTTGAGATTAAAAGGGCAAATTTGGATGAATAGGTGAAAGCTATATGAATTAAAGTTTTATAACAATAACATATGGCATTTGTGATATGGAAATTTTAAAGTAATGAACTCCCTGCATCTGATGAAATAAAGCAGAAGCCACGTAACCACTTATCAGGGATATTGTAGAAAATATTGACCAGTTGGGTAAAATCCATTCAAACAGGCAACCTTCCTATCCAAGAGAAACTCCCCTAATGTTGGGGAACTCTTTGAGGTTACATAAAGCAAGTTAGGCAGGTAGATAGGGAGGTACTGTTTATGGCATCTGTGTCCTCTTGGGTTAGTCTTAATCTTAGGATGATGCCTTCCAAGGAGCTTGTCAGGATGCAGCCTTACCACTGCTGCTGGGGAACTCTTTCCTCTTGCTCTGTTTTGGTGTCAGGCTTTGAGAGTTTCTTCTTTTTGTTCTTAATGTCTTATCCAACAAAGGTAGTTATTTACAATTTGGAGTATTTTCTTTCACAGTGTACCTTTTCTACGCATGTATCTTTCAAAATCTACAATTTTCTATGCATGTACCTTCTTTATGAAAATTGGACCTAGTTTATGTCCTGTTCAATAACTTGCTACTTTCGTGTAACCATATATTGTGGACACATTTCCTTGTCAGCACTTGTAGATCTCTATAATTCTCTGTTTATAAAGTACTTACTGCATGGCAGCAGTTTTAAAGTGCTTTTCACATATTAACAACATTTAACTGTCATGA
This sequence comes from Theropithecus gelada, assembly GCF_003255815.1. Classification (NCBI taxonomy): domain Eukaryota; kingdom Metazoa; phylum Chordata; class Mammalia; order Primates; family Cercopithecidae; genus Theropithecus; species Theropithecus gelada. The sequence goes on from NC_037671.1 coordinate 23,766,908, forward strand.
CAACCTCATGAGGTAGGAACTTCTATTACAGGTGAAGAAGCGGAAGCACAGAGAGGTTAAGTAATTCCCCTACAGTTATATAGTTAGTAAATAGCAGAGCCAGTGTTGGAACCCAGGCAGCCTGGCTTAAGTCTGGGGGCTAACCATTTTACTACCCTGCTTCTCAAATGACTATAAGGTTCCTTTATGTGCCTATGCCATGATTCATATTAGCTACTCCTCGTGGTTGTACTTTGAGTTCTCTCCTGTTTCCTTTTTGCTACTACAATGTGCCAGGCATATTCGAAGTCTGGTAACATCCTTGTGGACTGAAATACACAAAAATCCCCATCTTTATGACATTCATGCTCTGGAGGAAGGAGGTGGTTGGAGACAGACTATTAAAAGGTTAAATAAGAAAATTACATTGACTTGGCACAGTGGCTTATGCCTGTAATCCCAGCACTTTGGGAGGCCGAGATGGGCAGATCACTTGAGCTCAGGAGTTTGAGACCAGGCTGAGCAAAACCCTGTGTCTAAAAAACAAAAAACAAAAATCAAAAAGTATCTGGGTAATAGTGGCGTGTGCCTGTAGTCCCAGCTACTTGGGAGGCTGAGGCAGGAGGATCACTTGAGCCTGGGAGGTGGAGGTTTCACTGAGCTGAGATGAAGCCACACCCTGAAAAAAAGAAAGAGGAAAGAAAGAGAAAGGAAGGAAGGAAAGAAAGAAAGAGAGGGAGAAGGGAAAGAAAGAAAGGAAAGGAAAGAAAGAAAGAAGACAGACAGACAGACAGAAAGAAAGAAAGAAGGAAACAAAGAAAGAAAGAGAGAAAGAAAGAGAGAAAAGAAAGAAGCCAGACCCGAAAAGAAAGAAAGGAAGAAAGAAAGGAGCCAGACCTGAAAAAAGAAAGAGAAAGAAAGATACATAGAGCCAGACCCAAAAATAGAAAAAGGAAGAAAGAAAGGAAGAGAAAGAAAGGAAAGAGAGAAAGAAAGGGAAGGAAGGAAGGAAAGAAAGAAAGAAAGAAAAATTACATGGTAGAGGAGCAGATGAGAAGTACTATGAAAAAGAAATAGGCCAGGCGTGGTGACTCATGCCTGTAATCCCAACACTTTGGGAGGCTGAGGCAGGCAGATCACTCGTGTCAGGAGTTCGAGACCAGCCTGGTCAACATGGTGAAACCTTGTCTCTACTAAAAATACAAAAATTAGCTGGGCGTGGTGGAACGTGCCTGTAATCCCAGTTACTTGGGAGGCTGAGGCAGGATAATTGCTTGAACCCAGGAGGCGGAGGTTGCAGTGAGCTGAGATCACACCACTGCACTCCAGCCTGGGCTAAGAAGCAAGACTCCGTCTAAAAAAAAAAAAGGAGAAGAAATAAAGCATGGAAGCAGCCAGTGGTGTTGCTGTGGGGTATAAGAGTTTTAAGCAGGTAAGAGAGTGATGTGAGCAAAGTTGAGGCAGATGAAGGAAAGTGAACCATGTGGACATCTGGGCCAAGAACGTATCAGTGGAGAAACGGCAAGTGCTAGGGCTTAATGTCAAGTGCATGCATGACTTTTTTTCAGGAACACTCAAAAGGCCTCTATGGCTGGAACAGAGTGAATGAGGAAAGAGTAGGAGAAGTAAGGGAAGGAACACAGAAGGGGGGGATGCCCAGGTAGTTAGAGCTTTGTAGGCGATTCTTATGAACTGTTAGTTCTTATGAGATGATGATATATGAAACGATTTTGAGGAGAGGAGTACCATGTTCTGGCTTCTGTTTTAAAATGACCACTGCTGTGTTGAGACCAAAGTCTAAGGGAATGAAGATGGAAGGCAGCAGGGAAAAAGTGTTACTGGCTTAGACCACGGTGGTAGCTGTGGGGGTGGTGATAAGTGGTTTAAACCTGGACTTATTTCTGAGGTATGTTGAAACGTGGCATATTTCTGGGTGGGATTTGCTGATGGATTGAGTGTGAGAGAAGTTAAAAGTAATTCTAAGAGTTACGGGAAGAACTGGAAGGATGGACTTGCTGTTAACTGATTGGGATCACTTGCACAAATGACTTGACATTGAATTTTTAAATCAAAGAACAAACTTACGGCCTTTAGTGCTTTAGATACAGCTTTTAAGTCACTAGCCTGAGAAGCTAGGTAGTATATATGCTTCATTATCTTGAAGGATTGTAGTTTCAGTTGTAGAGAAGTGGAAACGTGTGTCATAGAGACAAGCTGTCTATCAGGTGACATAAATAGGTGTTGACAGTAATTTTCAGGGTATGAAAGGTTCAGTTTGGCAGGTTCAGGAATTTGATTTTTTAGGTTTACCTAGAGTTAAATGGGCCCAGGCACAGAACTCATAAGTAACCAGTCTCATCCATTCATTTTGTCATGGAGCCCCATCAGACCATAGCCAACAGTAGCCAGCCTCCCAGGATGACAAGGATCTCTCCCCTTACCTTGCTGCCAGGGCATCTGGGGAAAGATTTCCAGGGAGGATGACCTGTAGCAGCCAGCCTGGTAGGACTCAGAAGCATCTTCTTCTCTCTCTTTTTAAAAATATTAATTTTTAATTAAAAAAAATTTTTTTTGAGATGGCGTCTTGCTCTGTTCCCCTGGCTGGAGTGTAGTGGCACAGTCCAAGCTCACTGCAACCTGGACCTTTTAGGCTCAAACTCTCCCTGCACCTCAGCCTCCTGAGTAGCTGGGACTACAGGTGTGTACCATCTTGCCTGGCTATGAGAACCATCTCCTTCTCCTTTTCTTTTTTTTTTTTGAGACAGAATCTCGCTCTGTCACCCAGGCTGGAGTGCAGTGGCACCATCTCGCTCAATGCAACCTCTGCCTCCCAGGTTCAAGCGATTTTCCTGCCTCAGCCTCCTGAGTAGCTGGGAATGCAGCTGTGCACCATGACACCCGGCTAATTTTTATTTATTTATTTATTTTTTTTTTGTATTTTTAGTGGAGATCGGGTTTGGTCATGTTGGCCAAGCTGGTCTCAAATTCCTGACCACGCGCAACTGCCTCTGCTTCCCAAAGTGCTAGGATTACAGGTGTGAGCCACTGCATCTGGCTGACAAGCATCTTCTTATAAGCCTAAGGAATCATTCCTATTGTCTGCACCTTGTTCACTTTAGAGCCATAAGGCTAGTTAAGCCCCTCTGGTGCTTATTTTATTTTTACTGTACTTCTCATCCGTTACTCATTGTGCAAGCACCACAGTCACCATTTTCTAATTTCTGCAGGTACCACCTTTTGACTTTTTTCCATCGTTTACTTTTCCCCCCATCATTTTCCCCCTGTAGTTTCTTTTTTAAACTGTGTGTGTGTGTGTCATTGAATTTCTCTTTCTATAGTGAACCAGCTTTTTAAACACCCTCAGCCTCTTCACAGAAGTCTGTATCTGTATCCTCATTTCTTCCCCTTAAAATCCACAAAACCTTCAAATTAATCTTTCACAGACCCTTGTTGCCCTTGTAAAGCAGATGGAAACACAGTAACAGGTTGCAGTGTAGGTTGGGAGGACTCTAGTCTCAGCTGCTCAGCTGCCCCAGTGCCCCTGACCTAGTCCCTCAGGGACCTCAGTGGGAGTCAGGGTGATGAAGTCATGCTTGAAGGGAAAACCACTTTTCCTGCATTACATTGATAGCCTTGGGTCTCTTGACAAGGGTGCATGATGACTGTCCCACAGCTACTTGCAGCTGTTCTTGCCACCTGCACATCTCTGTTCTTCCATTCTTCCCTTTTACGCGAAAAATTGGCTTCTAAAGCATATTTCTTCCTTCTCGCTCCAAACTGTGAACTTTAGATCAATGACTATCTTTGTATCTTTATTTTTCCTTGTGTCTGGCGTGTGATACATGAACAAATTGTAGAATGAAAACATGAAATGCTTGTGAACAAAAGTTCTCTGAAAAAGGGATTTGGAGGAAACAGATTTTATTCCAGTGAACAATTTGCAGCCTGTAGTGTAAAACAAAGGTGCGTTCTAGAGAATGAAGAGGCTTGCATTTTGTAACAAAAGTTCCCACCCAGGTTTCCAATCAGGTCCATTTGTGCAAATGAAGGATTGAAACTTGCTTAGTTCAGATTGGCCAACACAGCCGAGTTCTGATTGTTGAATGCAATTGGGTTTTTGAAATGTGATATTCACGGAACCTGGAGATCTTGGGTGCTCATGCCAGCTCCAGCACTAACTATGGAAACTGTGGGAATTTAGGCCTCAATCATTGCATCTTCTTAAATCTTAATCTTCTCATCTGTGAAATAAGGGAATGATATTTTGTCATCTTTATGTATTTTTTATTACACTATGAATGTTAAGATTTTGTACAGGCCGGGCACGGTGGCTCATGCCTGAAATCCCAGCACTTTGGGAGGTTGAGGTGGGTGGATCACTCGAGGTCAGGAATTCGAGACCAGGCTGGCCAACATGGTGAAACCCCATCTCTACTAAAAATACAAAGATTAGCCGTGTGTGGTGGCCCACACCTGTAGTGCCACCTTCTCAGGAGGCTGAGGCAGGAGAATCAATTGAACCTGGGAGACGGAGGTTGCAGTGAGCTGAGATCGTGCCACTGCACTCCAACCTGGGCATCAGAGCAAGACTCTGTCTCAAAAAAAAAAAAAAAGGAAAAAAAAGAAAAGAAAAAGAAAAAGATTTTGCACAAATTGTTTCTTCCACTTGGTTTTTGGAAGACAAGAGGGAAAATCTTCTTTATGTTTTCTATATTACTCAAGTTAATGCTCTAGACAAGAGTACATATCTTTATTTAGAAATATGTTTCAAGAAAAAATGACCCATTATATTAAATTTATATTCAGTTTTTATATTAGCATTTCAAGACTATCTGAAGACATGGAAATTAATACTATTTTAAATATTCTTAAGGTATTATTCTTATCACCATTCATATTTTGCAGGATAAAGGTTTTAAAAATATGTCTGTGATGGGTACATTTTTAAAGGAAAATTTTTAAAGACTTTTATTAACTTGAACAAAGCTAACTAGACAAAAAGAACAAGCTATAAGAAGGGCCTGTTGAGAACAAAAATACTCTGTGAATTTGCATTAAAACTTTGCTACTTTATTTGGTGACTTGTAAAGTATAGCATTAATATTCCATGACGACTATGATTTTGGCTTAGATTATAGTTCTGGTCTGCCTTAGAATTTTAAAGCCAAATTTTAAGAAATAATGAATTTTTTTTTTTTTCCCCAAAGCCAATGTAATTCCACATCATTGCCCAGGCTGGTCTCAAACGCCTTCCTGGACTCAAGCTATACACCTGCCTAGGCCTCTCAAAGAGCTGGGATTAAAGGGGCAAGCTGCTGCACCTCTTCTCTTTTTTTTTGAGATGGAGTCTCACTCTGTCACCCAAGATGGAGTGCAGTGGTGCGATCTTGGCTCACTGCAACCTCTGCCTGCCTGGTTCAAGCAATTCCCTGCCTCAGCCTCCCGAGTGACTGGGATTACAGGTGCATGCCACCATGCCTGGCTAATTTTTTTGTATTTTTAGTAGAGACGGGTTTCATCATGTTGGCCAGACTGGTCTCAAACTCCTGACCTTAGGCAACCCACCTGCCTTGGCCTCCCAAAGTGCTGGGATTATAGGCGTGAACCATTGCACCCGGCCTTCCCTTTTTTAAAAACTAATTTCAACTTTTATTTTAGATTCAGTGGGTGCATGTGCAGGTTTGTTACATGGGTGTATTAGTTCATTCTCACACTGCAAATAAAGGCATACCTGAAACTGAGTAATTTATAAAGAAAAGAGGTTTCATTGACTCAGTTCTGCATGGCTGGGGAAGCCTCAGGAAACTTATAATCATGGCAGAAAGCACGTCTTTACAGGGGAGCAGGAGACAGAATGAGAGCTGAGCAAATGAGGAAGCCCCTTATAAACCATCAGATCTCGTGAGAACTTATTATTATGAGAATAGCATGGAGGAAACAACCCCCATGATTCAATTACCTCCCACCAGATTCCTCCCACGATATGTGGATATTATGGGAACTACAGTTCAAGATGAGATTTGGGTGGGGACACAGCCTAACCATATCAATGGCTATCTTGTGTGAATTACTTAATAATGCACCTCAATTTTTCTTTTAATTTTTTGGTGTTCTTATTCCCTTAAAATAAGCCTTCACCTGTTTCATGTCATGAGAACATTGTCCCTGAGTTGTTATATATTGGCTGTACTGTTTTCAAGTATTCTGCATAACTAATTACATAATGGTTATTACCCTGATTAAGTGCTATGTAAGTGCTAACCACAGTTTTTATTGTCATAGTATCATTGGTTCTTTGTTTTCACACTATTATTTTTGATCCTATGGAAATGTTTGTACACCTCCATAAAACTGTAACGTTTTATATTCAATTAGATTCTCTCACACTTTGACACTGCTGCATCCACTGTCATCAACTATCACTTTGAAATCTATCCTTATTTATTCTCAGCCAGCCAACTTGCATTTCAGAGATTTGATGGGCATTGCTAGAATCTCAGATTCAGTGTGTCCTACGTGAATTTATTACCTTCTATCCCAATACTCAGTCAGCTCTGACAACCAGTGGAACAACTGTTTCTTTGTTTTTTTTTTTTTTTCTCTCTCTCTGTTTTCTTGAGCTGTGGATTAGCAAACTATGGCCTGCTGCCTGTTTTTGTAAATAAAGTTTTATTAATATTAGATGCCCATTCATGTAACTATTGTCTATGGCTGCTTTTGCACTAAGGTGGCAGAGTTAAGAAGTTGCAACAGAGACCTTATGACTGGCAAAGCTGAAAGTATTTACTTTCGGGCCCTTTATAGAAAAGTTTGCTGACCCCGCCAGGTGTGGTGACTCACGCCCGTAATCCTAACACTTTGGGAAGCTGAGGCGGGCGGATCATGAGGTCAGGAGATCGAGACCATCCTGGCTAACACAGTGAAACCCCGTCTCTATTAAAAATACAAAAATTAGCTGGCGTGGTGGCGGGCGCCTGTAATCCCAGCTACTCGGGAGGCTGAGGCAGGAGAATGGCATGAACCCAGGAGGTGGAGCTTGCAGTGAGCCGAGATCGCGCCACTGCATTCCAGCCTGGACAACAGAGTGGAACTCCGTTTCAAAAATAAATAAATAAATAAGAAAAGTTTGCTGACCCCTACTTTAGACTAAAATTTTGGCATTACCTTTGATTCCTCTGGTATTTTTCAAGTATATTCTAGCAAGGGAACTAATCTCCGTTTCTTTAATCATCATCATCTTTTAAAAAATCTTCCACATGCATTCTGGTTCTCTGATCCTTTTGCCTAGGGTATTAAATTAATTTCCTCACCTCCTGGCTTCTTTTCCCCTTCTATTTAGGGCAAACAGAAGGTGAATGTCAATGTCAAATCTATTGACATTTTACACTCTGTCACCAGTGTTATGTTCTCAAAGTTCCACTCTGCCACCAAAACTTAAGAGATTTCCATACGGCCCACGAAATAAGAGACTCTCTAGCCTCTTAAGATTCTTTCTACAGTATAAGCCTCTCATTCTCCCATATACAGAAATTATTTCTATGAATATAATGAAGTGCTTTCCTCCTCCTTGTCTTTGTTCATGCTCTAACAACTGCCCTAAGCTTTCTCTGCCTCCATCTCCATTTTTCCTACTCCTGTCTTGCCAATAAAATCCTCCTAGATTTCTTCATGAAGCTTTTTCCTGTGTTTTCCTTTCTGCATATTCTTTTTCTCTTTGTAGTGTGTTAGCTATCCATCTCTCTGTCACCAAGGGCACCTTACTTGATGCTGTGTTTTTAATGTTCTTTTATATTTCAAATATTGTAAACCATAAGCTCATTGAGTGCAAGGCACTTGTCTTCTTCATTACCGTGTTCTCTTACACACTCAGTGTAATAATGTCCTAGAGATGCTTAATAAGTAATTGAATAGCATTATAGGAAGTAAGCTTTTTAAATTTGGATTTAATTATTAGTCATCTCAACATCTCTCTTGGATGTTTGGCAGCGATTCTAGGTGTTATAATGAAAGTTGTTAAAGCAACTTGATGTTAACTTCTTTGTATACATGGCTAATGAAAATGGAAAGATTTTCTTTGTTTGATAAGGTATTTCACATTTAATACAAGAAAAGTATCTATGTGCAATGATGTGCTTGGTACTGATAAAAAGTAAAACAAGGTGGCAGAGCCAGGCCATAATTCTCTTGGTTGTATTATGCAATCTACCAAAGTCAGATTTGTTTTTATTTCGTTAACAAGCTTTTTCAGGATTCCAAGAAGAAAAATTATATCAAAGTGTTCTAAGAAGCTATTGAAATGAAATGCAGGTGCTGTTAAAATAGTATTTTGTACTCTATTCATTTATTTAATCATTCTCTGTACTTCCCAGAAAATTTTGATGTGGCTGTTTATCACAAAGAGCCCAATTTTTTGTTGGCATCTAGTTTTGAATTTGTACTCTTGAAAAAGTTGACAAAGACAAAAAGGTGTGCCAGGTTTAGAGACCGTTCACTTTGTAGTAGTAGAGTTTAATGTCACACCTACCAAAACTGGGCTGCTAATACCCTTATCTTTCCCAGTTGGTTTTAGAAACCTAGAGGTTGCTTGTAGTGGTGGGAGGAGCGACCCAATTTGGTATATAATACGCAGTGCCCAAAGACTCAGCAATAAAGGTGAACAAAGCATCAAAACACACTCCAAAACCCATACACATGCAAAAGAATTAAAGACTTGAAAATTTAATTTTAAGGTGGGCAAAAGATTTGAGTAATTTCTAGGAAAGGATATAAGTTCTGCTTTGTTCACTACTGTCTTCTAGCACAAAATAAATGTTGGCTATATATACACATACCCAAATGAATAATGTCACATCAAACATATTGCTGGAACTCTCTTGAGTAAAGAAAGGCTTTAAAAAAGCCATATATGTATAGTTTTGAACCAGCATTTCTACTTCTTAGTTTTTTTTGTTTTTTTTTTTTGAGACACGGCCTTGCTCTGTTGCCCAGGCTACAGTACAGTGGTGCCGTCATCATCAGTGGTGCTCACCACATCCTTGACTCCTGGGGCTTCAGTGCTCCTCCTGGCTCAGCCTCCAGAGTAGCTGGGACTACAGACGTGCCCCACCATGCATTGCTAATTTGTTTATTTTTAGTAGAGACATGGTCTCACAATGGTGCCCAGGCTGGTTTCAAACTCCTGGGCTCAAGTGATCCTTCCGCCTTGGCCTCCCAAAGTGCTGGGATTACAGACGTGAACCACTCCACCCAGTTAGTTAGAATTTATACTAAGGAAATAATTACACAACTGAGTGTGGATTTCACATCTAGGTTTCTGTAATCCAGAAATACTTTCTCAAACATTCAAATATGTTTGTATGTACAAAGCACCAGTTTACTTTCCCATATATGCTTGCATATGTGAGGGATAGTCCGGTGTCTGGACGTAAGCATATGCAATCAACTGTAGCATGTCTCTAGGGAGCAGGACTGAGGAGACGTGCGAATTACTAGCACATAGGACATTATACCTTTTATTTACTCTTCTCTGGTTCAGTTTCTTTAAGTATATTTTACTTTTATGTTGGTCAAAAGGCTAGGAAATAGTCTATTAAGTTTTAGGCATACTTTCATTAACATTTAACATAAGTAACCTACTTGAAGAGTTAGCTTGCCTGTCTGGAAAATGCGGTTTTCAAGAATGATTCATATCCTTGGGAATAAAAGAAAAAATAATGAATTTTTTTTTGTTTTGTAATGAGACGGATGAATGGCATTATCTGGTTGGACTGCTGTTGTGTTCTTTAATGCTATGATAAATAGACATATTGTACAGAAGTTTTATTATGTGGTCTTTAACCAGTGGTAAGAAAATCCTGTTTCATGTGAGATAGGCCTATTTTTATTTGGAGAACTAATATGCACTAACAACAGTTTCCAAGAGTATCCCCATGAGCAAAGGAATTCACACTGTTTTCTCTTCAATGTTTTAGGAAAGCTCAAGAGGAGAACAAGAAAATCGTACTGGCTGGATGCGTTCCTCAAGCCCAGCCTCGCCAGGACTACCTTAAGGGACTAAGTATCATTGGGGTAAGCTTGTACCTGATGCAAAAAGAGAAAATCTTATATTATTAACACCTATAATAGCTCCACATTTTATTTTCTATTTGTAGGTTATTTATAAGCTGTGTTACACTTATGGCTGTCCTAAACATATTTTCCTTATCGTCCCTGAAACTGTCATTTCTGTGTAACTTTTTCACCTTAGCATAAAAACATGTGTTAGTTTCTCTCATTAAGAAAGAGCAGCACAATAAAAAGCCATAGTGTGGAATTTACATCCTTTAATAACCCTGTCTTTGGCTGTCTATTACCATAGCTTTCCACGTCATTACAGTTTTTCCACCTCACTCAGCTACTTGCTTTTCGCCCCCGAGTACATCAATGCCTTTTTTCAAATGCCCCACCTCCCTTATACCTACCACCACAAGTCTTGGCTCCAACATGACGACCTTCTGTAAAGCCTTCTCTTCCTACTTTGTGAGTCCTCCATAATTCTTTTCTCTAGTTTCTCTTTGCTTACTGTGCACTTACCTGTCATATAATTCTTTGAATAAAGCCCACCTGTCTATTTAAATTGTTAGCCTCATGAGAATAGTTTTTCAATCTTTTTTAAAAACTCTCACCATGTGTCTCTAGCGTTTCCCATGATACCTGGCACATAGTAGGCACTCAATAAGTGTTTGTTGATTGCCTGAAAAAAATCTTCCCATTGTATTTCTGTTGTTGACATACTTTTTTAGGGGGAGGCAGTCAGCTCTGTGAAGTAAGGAGATTACTGTCTCCTCTCTCTCTTGTTGTTTGTAGCCAATTACTCTTTGCCAAATGCCCTCGAGTAGCTGATATTCAGTCAGTATTGGTTGATCAAATGATGGTGCTTTTTCCTTCCCAACATTCTACTGAAGCTGTAGGTGATAAACTCAGAAATATTGTTTGTTTAAAAAAGCTACATTAATTTAAAAAAGTATAAAAACATCATATGCTCATAGAAGAAGTTTGCATGATTAATTGGCATCTGCTTTGAACTTTATAATAGATTTTTCCTTATTTGATACACTACTGACAGGTTCTTGTATCATGTTCTCAGTGTAATGAACTTGTTTTCTGCTGTGAAGTCCTTACCCCACTAGCAAATTTAATAATCTTCGAACAAACATTCTCACTTTCAACAAACAGAACCTGAATGTTTGGTAACTTTAGTTTGTTTTCACCATTTGTCTGTTTACATTTTGATTTCTCTTGGTTTAAGGAATGAAATGAATATGGGACTCCCGAGTTCTCTTTTCATGTCAGACTAACTTTCTCTATAAACATAATCCTGCTATGGTAGGGAAATAGGAAACTAGTTGGAAGTCTTTTTTAGAGATGGAATGTGGTAAAAACTTGGAGTTGATCTTAGATTTCATCTCAAGGAATAAAGTTAGAGAACAGCAGACTTTCTTTAATGTGGCAAAAGCCTCTTCTCTGCATACATTATGGCAACATATTTTAAAACTCCATTGTGTGCAGGGAAAAGCGTATGTTAGGATGTGCAGGAGATTCTCCAGATACAGTGTAAGGGAGGACACTCAGGGCTATTAATGTGAGTTTATTTGCCAAAGTCACAACTTTGTGTCAGTCAGTCCAATTGTCAGGGCCGACACAAAGCTGTGACACTGGCAGATAAACATTTTGTTTCTATTTAATCAGCACCTTTGTTGTTCTGTGGTTGACATTCTTTTTCTGTAAACTTCTATTTTAAGTTCAGTGTTACATGCACAGGTTTGTTATATAGGTTAAACACGTGACTGTTGTACAGATTATTTTGTCACCCAGGTACTAAGCCTTGTAGTCATTAGTTATTTTTCCTGATCCTCTCCCTCTTCCCACTCACTACCCTCCAACAGCCCCCAGTGTGTGGTGTTACCCCCGATGTGTCCATGTGTTCTCATCGTATAGCTCCCACTTAAAAGTGAGAAAGTATGGTATTTGGTTTTCTGCTCCTGCGTTAGTTTGCTAAGGATAATGGCCTGCAGCTCCATCCATAGTCCTACAAAAGACATGCTGTTGGTTTTTTTTTTTTTTTTTTTAATGGCTGCATAGTATTCCGTAGTGTATATTGTGTACCACATTTTCTTTATCCGATGTGTCATTGTAGGTTGATTCCATGTCTTTGCTATTGTGAATAGTGCTGCAGTGAACATTTGCATGTATTTGTTTTTATGGTAGAATGATTTATATTACTCTGGGTATATACCCAGTAATGAGATTGCTGGGTCAAATGGTAGTTTTGCTTTTAGCTCTCTGAGGAGTTGCCACATTGCTTTCCATACTGGTTGAACTAATTTACACTCCCACCAAAAGTGTGTAAGTGTTCCCTTTTCTCTATAGTCTTGCCAACATCTGTTATTTTTTGACATTTTGATAATAGCCATTCTTACTGGCATGAGGTAGTATCTCATTGAGGTTTTGATTTTCATTTCTCTAACAATCAGTGACACTGAGCTTTTTTTTCATATGCTTGTTAGCCACATGTATGTCTTCTTTTGAAAAGTGTCTGTTCATGTCCTTTGCCCACTTTTTAATAGGGCTGTTTGTTTTTCTCTTGTAAATTTGGTTACGTTCCTTATAGATGCTGGTTATTAGACCTTTGTCAGATGCATGGTTTACAAACATTTTCTGCCATTCTGTAGGTTGTTTGTTTACTCTGTTGAGAGTTTCTTTTGCTGTTTTGTTATGTCACATAGTCCCATTTTGTTACCACTAGTAGTCTTTAGGTTTATTTTATTTTGTTCATTTACAATTGGAGAAATAACTTAAGAACACATTTTGAAAAGTGAATAGAAATAAAATCTATATTTCTATTGCCATAATGCAATTATAATTTTGCTTATCTCCTTCAGACTTAACCTTTGCATCTTTTACTTAATTGTAATCTCAAAACTATTTTGTATTCTTATTTTTCTAGGTTATTTCATGAGCTTTGTAACCATTTTAAGTCTGGCATTAGTGTTCTATTGAAGGATATCACATAATTTACCTATTTCTTAATTATTGGATTTAAGAATTTTCTAGTTTGTAGGAAATATACATAATACATTAATGCTCTCACTGGTCTTTTATTTTTAATTTAAAATTAGTGTATTTAAAAAAGTTTCTGAAAGTGGGATCACACTATCATTAACATTTCAGAAGTGTAATTTAATTATATCTTTACCAGCATTAAGTATTATTAAAGTATAAGATTATTATTTGTTAATATCATTTTTGGAGCATTTTTTTCTGTGACAGGTATATGACATTTTATTTATCATCACTGACTTTTTACATATGAAAATTATGTCCACATAAATGAAAATTTTGAAAACAAATTACAAATTAGGAAACAAAATTATCTAAATTTTATCTTTAGAGAGACCTACTTTTGAATAGAATTGTTCTGTAGAATTGCTATAAAACTAGAAACCTGCTGAAATATAGTGAGTTACAGTGAAATAAAGAAATATATTTTATACAAAGAGAAAGCAATTCTGAAGTGCAAAAAGAATAGATGTTTAAATTCAGTGACTTGGGAAACGATTTTTAGCAGGAAGGTTAGAATTGTATTGTGTGATTGAGTAAAGAATGTTATTCCTTCACAAAATTTCTATGATGGGAGGATGTTAATAGAATTGGAAGGAAGAACAACTGTAACTGCATTCTTTGCTTTTACCTTCTGCTAGCCTTTATCTGTGTCACCTTACAGTACAGGAAGAATGTGTCAATTCTATTGACCCAGGTGAGTAAAATCAAAAGCTTCCATGAGGCGGGGATCATTGGGTGAGCAAGGTACTTATTGCATATCTGAGTTAAAGGATTTTTATCGTACTCACCCATGTTTGAAAGTGCTCATAGAATAGGCATTTAAGAAGATATTAATAAAGAAAGAAATTACTACCATCATAACATTCGCATTTCCATCAATATCAGCCTGTAGGAATGGGGCATTTATTTTAGTAAGCAGAGTAAGACTGTGTGGTGAGAATACATGGTAAGCAGTTATTTGACCTCTGGGCCTTTTATTATCACCTGTCCCACTCTCCCCTGAAATCACTTAGTTGTGATTAATATTATTCGTGTGATGGTGCGTGGAAAGAAAATAACAAAACATCGAAACCAGAAATAGAGCTTGTCATCCTCTGGGTCCAGATGCACTGGCTTTGGTGGTTGTAACCTCTGTACTTCTCCCATCTTGGGGCAAAAATCTGTGCACAAACCTGTCTAATTTCTTCACAATGGAAGAGAAGAAAGAACAGATTTGAAAACATAAATGTCTTGAATAAAAAGTTTTAGCCAAAACCTTTTTCTTAGCATGAAGTGAAGTTTAAATTTTATATCTAGATGATTTATATTTATCAGTGACCAGTATAGAATCAAGATCTTTTTGTCTTTTTTCAGGCTCTTGAAACATTTCACCTTACAGTTAAAAATTCCCTTTCTCTTTTAACAAATAGTTATGGTTAATCGTCTACCTTAGAGTTTTCATGCAAGGCCATTTTTATTACTGCTATTTGTTTATGTCATTTATGTTAGCTGTTGATAGTTTCATATCTTGTGAATATACCTGTTTGAATGCTTCTGTTTTTCTTTTAGGCTACTTTGTTGGCAGAAAGTTTCTTGTAGATTAACCAGAAAATAGGCTGTTCTCTTAACATTTGCAGTAAAAAAAGAGTAGTAGACTTTAGGCATCAGAAAGCCTGGCTTCAAATCCTAGACCTGCCATAACATTATTTCTTTGGTTCATCAGGTACTTACTGAGTGTCTACTATGTGCTTGGTGTACTTTTCTAAGCACAGTACTATGTAGGAGCTGGGAATGCAGCGGTATATAAAATTGTCCCAGATCCCTGTCCCACTGAGCTTACATTCTGGTTCTTAGGGAGAGACATCTGGTTTGAGTCCAGAACTTCTCCAGCTTTCTAGAGAATCTAGTCAGATGGGTCCCTAGACCATAGTGAGATCAATTAGTTGGGAATTTCTCTTTAAGGCTCAGATGGAAATACGCTTTGTGTCTGCTGGTTGTGAGTTGTGTTAGGGAGAGATGAGTGAAACAATATTTGTTTGCTGAGTTCTTCTTCCTAAGGTAGTGTTATTTATCTGTTATTACAATATCCATTATTAACAGGAACAGCATTTATTTGGAAGTTAGGCTCTCACTCTTTTACTAGAAGGTGTGTTTATGAAATTGTGTGCTTTGTGTAGTTTTTCTGTGTTAATAACAAGGACCACATTTGAAGTTGGTCTTGGTGTGAATTCATTGGACTGATCATTATAACTAATTATAGCTCTAGAAATTCTAAGTAAACTACAAATTAATAGATAGATGGTAAAATGTTAAAACATGCAGTTCACAATGGAATATACAATTTGATATTGAAAATTTGTAATTGACAAGGCTTCCTCATGTACCAGCTGTGAGCCTTGCAGGCAGGTGAACATTTTCTTTGGAGAGCTGAACAGAAATGTGGTTTAACACAGGTGTCCACTTATCTCAGGGACTATTACTAGGTTGATTTGCAGTGGTTAAACATCTTTTCAGGCAGGCTGCTGTAATCTTGAAAAGTGAAACAGGATTGACTTTTGACTATTTCAAATGTGAGCACTTTAATTTTGAAAATTATGTGTACAGTTAAAGCTGCATTTGAACGGCTACATTTGAGAATATTTCTATCGTATACCATGTTGCAAAAGGTAAACGAATTCACAAAGTGGAGCAGTGTCACAGTAATGGTGGGATCAGTATTGAGGGCAAGGCTTGAGGAACTCTCTCGTTCTCCTGTTTGCCCCTACTTTGAACATTTCTTCTTGCCATGTTCTATTTTTTGACCTTCTGTTGTCTAAAAGGCAGTATTGTGAGAGAATGACATGTAAATTTAAACACCCATGTATGTTTTTCCCTTCCTTGACTTTTGGTTTCACTTTTCTTGGCATCATCTATCTCACCTGTATTCATACATGTTTCACCTATTGAATGATTAAAGTGTAGTATATCATAGATTTGGGAACTAGATTGCATGGATTCATATCCCTACTGCACTATTTCTTAGCAGTGTGACCTTGTACAAGTTACTTAACCTCTGTGTACCTCAGTTTCTTCCATCGTTAAATGGTGATAATGATAGAACCTGACTCTGAGTTTTTTAAGGGTTAAATCAATTAATACGGCTGGGCGCGGTGGCTCACGCCTCTAATCCCAGCACTTTGGGAGGCCGAGGCGGGTGGATCACTTTAGGTCAAGAGTTTGAGACCAGCCTGGCCAACATGGTGAAACCCTGTCTCTACTTAAAAAAAAAAAAAAGAAAAAATCAATTAATACATGTAACTGTGCTTAGCATGGAACCTGGCACATAGTGCTCTGTATTTGCTATTTTTAAAAAAATTAACTAATTTACTTAGTAGTAGGGTCAACATCGAGCACAACTGTGTGCCTGGAACTAAACCATTTACTGGAGATACTGAGCTGAATACAACATATATTCTCCCTAAAGACCATGAAATCTGATGAGAGGTGCAAATCCTTGTGATTAATCTGCATAGGGAGAAGGGCTGTGGGCAGACACAGGATGCAGCCATGCTTTACATAGGCCTCTGATACTAAGTAGTGGTTTAATGAGTGGAGAAGGGAAAAAGGACTTTCAATCAGAAACAACAATGTAAGAGTAGGCACCTGTGTGTAAGATGCCTGGAGGGGAAAAGGAAAAGGAGTGAGTGGAATGGGGAGTGTTAAGAAGCGTAGTGTGGAGTTGTGCAGATGAGTGATGAGTACAATAGTGAGGGTGAGAGAAGGAAGGAGGTTGCGCTCAGTGAACCACAGGACAGGGTGAAACACTGTGTTGGGGCAGCGGGGAAAGACAGCATGAACAGGTAAAGGCGAGAAGCAGTATAATGTACTGGTTGTCTCTTCATGCCCTTTGTTCATTATCTGTCCTTTATTTTCTTGTATATTCATGATATCAGTCTTTTCTTATTTTAGGTCACATTTATTGAGGTATAGTTAACAGTTAAATTCACTTTTAATGAATTTGGACAGTCACCACATAATTTCTATTGTGCTTAAAAGTTATCTTGTGCCCTCTCGTATTCAAACATGCCTACTCTTCCCATGCCCCCAGTCCTTGGCAACCATTGATGCGATCTCTGTTCCTATAGTTTTGTCTTTTTGAGAATGTCATATAAATGAATATATTACTTGTGTCTTTTTTCTTTTCCTTAGCACAGCGCCTTCAGTATTCATCTATGTTGTTTCATTTATCAGTAGTTGTTACTTTTTAGTGCCTAGAATTATTTCACTGTGCTAGTGGACCACAGTTTGTCTCTTCACCAATTGATGGATATGTGTGTTCTTTTCAGCTAAAGGCTATTATGAATAAAGCTTCCCTAAACATTCATCCACAGGTCTCTGTGTAGATACATAGTTTTATTTTTCTGGGATAAATAAATACCTGGGATTGCCAGGCCATATGGTAAGCATCTCTTTTGCCTTTTAGGAAGCTGCCAGTGTTTTCCAAAGTGGCTATTTCATTTTGCATTTCTATCACCAGTCCCAGCTGCTTCACATCTTCATCGGTACTTAGTATTGTCAATTTTTAAAAAATTTTGACAATTCTACTAGGTGTGTTAGTGATGTCTCATTGTAGTTTTAATTTGCTTTTCTCTGTTGATTAATGATGTTGAGCATATTTTCATGTGCTTCTTTGCCATCTATATATCTTTGGTAAGGTATTCAAATCTTTTACCAACTTTCCTCCTGTTTTTGTGATCTTGAGTTAGGAAACTACTACTTAGGACACAAAAAGCACAACCCAGGAAAGAAAAGAAATTGATAAAATTTACTTAATCACAATAAACACTTTCACTTCTCAAAAGATACTGTTAAGAAAATGAAAAGAAAAATGCCATGACTGAGAAAAAAATTTGCAAAATATACATCTCCTACAGGACCTATGTCCAGGAGATATAATGACTCCAACTCAGTAGTAAGAAATCAACCTGTTTTAACATGGGGAAAATATTTGTCTGTCTTTTTTTTTCTTTCTTAATTTTTAAAATTTATTTTAAAGAGAGATGAGATCTCACTTTGTTGCCCATGCTGATCTCAAACTGTTGGGCTCAGATCCTCCTGGCTTGGCCTCCCAGAATGCTGAGATTATAGGCAATCATTTAAAAAAAAATCGCCCTCTCATATTCAACCATTATATCTCTTTTATATATATTTTTAAAAATAAATTTTGTTGTACATATTTGCAGTTTGTAACATGATGTTTGGGACACACATATAGTGAAGCAGATTTATATATCAATCATCTCAGAGTTACTATTTTTGTGTCAAGAGCAGCCAAAATCTACTTATGAAGCACAATCCCTAACCCATTTCCAGCTCTCCCTCCCTTGCCTCTGGTAACCACTGTTTTTAAAATTATTTCTGTGTATTTGAGCTTTTTTTTTTTTTTTTCAAAGGATCCCACACATATGTAAGATCATGCATTATGTTTCTTTCTGTGTTTGGCTTATTTCAATTAGCATAATGTCCTCCATGTCTTTCCACGTTGTTGGAAGTGGCAGGATTTCCTCCTTTTTAAAGGCTGAATAATATTCCATTGTATATATACACCACAGGGCACTTAGGTTATTTTCAATCTGGGTGTTGTGAATAATGCTGCAATGAATACTGGAGTACAAATATCTTTATGAGGTAGGGATTTCATCTCCTTTCGGTATATACACAGAAGAGGCATTGCTGGCTCATATTTGTCATTTTTTATTGTGTTTTAAGATTTTGATATAGTTAGAAACATGGAGTTTTGGAGGGTGGGTGGGTAATTTGTAATGTGGTTTCAACACTTGAAAGCTATGTTCTCCAAGGGAACATGTCTGATAAAGTATCTAATGTTTTCTCTCTCTCTCTCACCTGTTTTTAAAATAGGAAAAGGATTTATCCAACTGCCAATCCATTTGCATGTTACTGTGATGGACACTTACTGATAGGCTCTATAGAGCCAGAGATTTTATTATTATTTTACATATTTATATATACTGTACATTTATCTTCTCTGCCTAGTACAGTGTCTGGCTCAATAAATATTTTTTGAGTGACTATTAAATTATAAGATATGGATTTAACTTTAATTTTTTCATATTGTTCCTAGTTATTCGAGCAGCATTTGTTTAAACATTTTTCCTTTATCCTTTTATGATGCTAACTCTATAATGTTTATGTGTTCCTTCCTCTCCGCTCCCCTTCCTTTCTTTCCCCTCTCCTTCCTTCCTTTCCCCTCTCCTCTCTTTTCTTTCCTTCCTTCTCTTTCTTTCAAGGCAAGGTCTTACTCTGTCCCTGAGGATGGAGTGTGATGGTGCACTCATAGCTTATTGTAGCCTTGACCTTCTGGGCTCAAGGGATCCTCCCACCTCAGCCTCCCAGGTAGCTGAAACTATGAGCACATGCCACCATGCTGGGCTCATTTTTAAATTTTTTGTAGAGACAGGGTTTTGCCGTGCTGCCTAGACTTGTCTTGAACTCCTCGGCTCAAGGGATCCTCCTGACTCAGCCTCTCAAAGTGCTGGGATTACAGGCATGAACCACTGTGCCCAGCCCATGTTTATTTCTTAATTAGTATATTAGTTTTCTTTGCTGCTCTAACAGAGTATCACAAATGTAGTTTATTTTTATTTATTTATCTTTCTTTTCTCTTTTTAATTAAATAGGGACAGGTTCTCCCTATGTTGCCCTCCACCCACTCTGCCCCAGGTGGAAAAGGTTCTCAGGTTCTTTTGACACTCGTGGTTACATTGGGCCCACCTGGATAATCCATGTTACTCTTATCTCAGGTCCCTAATCTTGATCACATCCAGAAAGTTGTGTTTGCCATGTAAAGTAACATATTCACAGGTTCAAGGATTAGGACTTGGATGTCTTTGGGAGATCATTATTCTGCCTATTATGTATAATAGGAGTTATCTTTTGGCTTCCCTGGGCTGTACTGGAAGAAGAAGAATTGTCTGAGGCCACACCTAGCATACACTAACACTAACAATAGCTGATGAGCTAAAAAAAAAATCTAATAATGTTTTAAGAAAGTTTACAAGTTTGTGTTGGGCCACATTCAAAGCCGTCCTGGGCGACATGGGGCCCAGAGGCCGTGGGTTGGACAAGCTTGATGTATAAAATTGTTTATTAATTGGTATTTTACATCTCTAATGTGTGTGTGTTTTAGTTATAATATTACTCTGTGTTTAACTTTAGTATCACTTTTTAAATTATCTTTTAATTTGTAGTATGTTCTGTTACTTAATAGGAGTATTCTGATGTCCCAAACACTGTTTCTATGTGTGATTGAGCTTAGCCTGTTGAATTTTGTTTTTATTGCTGAAGGGGTTTTTTGCCTCCTTTATCCCTTACCCCTACCGAAAGTTTAATAGGTATTTTAGTTGCATTTAAGAGGAAGAGAGGTTCCTGGTACTGATTCTCATTTTACTAGCACCCTTTTAGCCTGGCCTCATCTTTCAATTAGTAATTTTTATCTCTAACTCAGTATTAGTCACTCACTGGTACCATTCGGGTGAAATATGCCTTCAGTGGTATGAGGAATGTGCTGTCACATAACTTTCGTTGAAAGGACTATTTCTACCTTTGGGGAAGAATCTTTTGAATGAAGAGATTAAAGATGAAAATATACTGGGAGATGAGTATTAAAGTTAAATCACACATAACATCAAATGCTCTTTTGTGTTACACAGCAAACTTGCTCACGGGCTTGTGAGTTCAAGAAAAGTCTTCTCAGCGTTGAAACACATTAAGCTAGCTTAGTGACTGCTGTCAGCTTCTCCACATGTAAGGGATTTGGAAATTGGGCCCTTCCCCATTACTATGTAAGGTAGGGACTTGGCTTAATAGAGAAGTTAATATTGAACTTTGACTTGTCAGATGCTGATTATTCAGTCAAACTTCGTTATGGTAAAGGGGAAACACCTGAACATACATTTGATGGCAAAGACTTTATATGTATAGTTCTTAATGGAGATGGAAAGAAGGGCTTTTCTTTCGTTTTTTATTGTATATATTTAAGGTGTACAATGTTTTTATGTATACATAGTGAAATGATTACTAGAGTCAAACAAAATAACTTATCCATCTCCTTCTGTAGTTACTTTTTATGTTTGTGTGTAGTAAGAGTACCTAATATCTACTCTTAGTAGATTTTCAGTATACAATATTAACTATAGCCCTGATGATGTAATTAGATCCCTAGAGTTATCCTATATAACTGCAACTTTGTACCCTTTGATCTACTTCACATTTTCTGCCCCTCCCCACCCCTGGCAATCCCCACACTACTCTCTGTTTCTCTGTATTTGACTTCTTTTAAGTAAAGATTTTACGCACAATTGAAATCATGCGTTTTTTTTTCCCTGTGTCTGGCTTAGTTTACTTAGCGTAATGTCCTCCAGGTTCATCAATGTTGTCACAAATGACTGGATGTCCTTTTAAAAATGTTGAATAATATTCCATTACTTAAATATACCACAGTTATTTTATTCATTCATCCGTTGATGGATACTTAGGTTGTTTTCATGTCTTGGTTATTGTATATAATGCTGCATTGGACTTGAGAGCACAGATCTTTCTACAGAGTGCAGATTTCATTTCTTTTGGATATGTAAGAATTGCTGGATCATAGGGTAGTTCTATTTTTAAGTCTTTGAGGCATCTTTATACTGTTTTCCATAATGGTTGTACCAGTTTACTTTCCTACCAACAGTGCATAAGGGTTCTGTCTTCTCTAGTTCCTTACTGACACTGGTTATTTATTGTCTCTTTGGCATGGCCATCCTCAATGAGGTGATAGCTCATTGTGGTTTTGATTTGCCTTTCCCTAATGATTAGTGATGTTGAGCACCTTTTTATATCCATTTTCATTGGCCATTTGTATATTTCCTTTGGAAAAATGTCTATTCAGGTCCTTTGCCCATTTTTAAATAAGGTTACTTAATTTTTTGCCATTGAGTTGTATGAATTCCTTGTATATTTTGCATGTGAATCCCTTATCAGGTATATGGTTTGCAAATATTTTCTCCCAATCCATAGGCTGCCTTTTCATTCAGTTGATGGCTTCCCTTGCTGTGCAGAAGCATTTTAGCCTGATGTAGTCCTATTTGTTTATTTTTGCTTTTTGTTGCCTGAGCTTTTGGTGTGATATCCAGAAAATCAGTGCCAAGGCCAGTGTCAAAGATCTTTTTCCCTATGTTTAAGGAGGGAGAGTTTCCTCCCAGGAATTTTGCAGTGTCAGGTCTTATATTTAGGCCTATAATCTGTTTGGAGCTGATTTTTGTGTATGGTATAGTATACAGATTCAATGCAGTTTCTATCAAAATTCCAATGACATTGTTTGCAAATATAGAAAAACAGTTCTAAAATTTGTATGGAACCACAGGAGACTCTGAATAGCCAAAACAGTCTTGAAAAAGAAAAAGTTGGCGACATCACACTTTCTGATTTAAAATTACAATATAAAGTTATTGTGGCTAGCGGTGGTTTATGCCTATAATTGCAGCAACTCAAGAGGCTGAAGTGAGAAGATCTCTTGAGGCTGAGAATTTGAGATCAACCTGGGCAATATACTGAAACCTTGTCTCTAAAATAATAATAATAATAACAACAACAACAACAGCAACAACAACAACAACAGCAACAACAACAACAATTAGCCTGGCATGATGGCACACTCTTGTGGTTCCAGCTACTTGGGAGGCTGAGGCAGGAGGGTTGCTTGAGCCAAGGAGTTCCAGGCTGTGGTGAGTTGTTGTGATTGTGACACAGCACTCCAGCTCCAGCTTGGGAAAGAGAGCAAGACTCTGTTTCTTTAAAAAAAAAAAAAAAAAAAACCTATAGTAATCAAAACAGTATGGCACTGGCATAAAAACAGCAGACACATAGACTAATGGGAACAGAACAGAGAGCCTAGAGATAAATCCAAGCATACCAAGCATATGCAGTCAACTAATTTTCAACAAGCCCACCAAGAAGACACACTGGGGAAAGGATAGTATCTTTATGGTGTTGGGAAAACTGGAGAGCCACATGCAAAAGAATGAAACTGGACCCTGATATCATTTTTTCCTTTTATAGACGAGTGGAGTTTTCAGGTAGTTTTAAAGTTTTGATTGCGATATTTTTTAATTGGAATGAAAATGACATTGTCTTTTTATTTATTTATGTACAATCAAAATTAAGACAGCTAATAAGAAAGTACTTTGCATGTATGTTTTTATATCTATATCTATAATGTATTAACTTCTTTTACTCCTGAAAAGATTTGAGGTATCTTGGGATAAAATCAAGAGATAATAAAACCCCAGCCAGATTCATGCAGGCTTAATAAGAGTCATACCAACTAATAGAGAAATATGGACAAAGAGCAGTTTTTCACATTTTTAATATAATTAACCTGAGCAATGTTGTTAATATTATTCTATTAACCCTCCAATGGCTTTCGTTTGCAAATAGAATAAAATCTAAACCACATAGCATGAACTGCAAGGTCTCACATACTCTTTCTACCATCATTATGTGACCTCATCTCTTACCACTGTGTCCCTAATTGCTGGTCTTCTTTTGACCACACAACCCATTTATGTTATTTCAGCCTCTCAGTCCTTGTACTTACTCTTCTGCCGGAGGTTCACATTGATGCCTGTGTCAGTGGTTCAGGTCCCAGGATTAATGCTACCTATTCAGTAAGTTTAATTGGACCACTGTAGAAAAATTGTGCTCTCTGCCTCCTACCACTAATCTCAGATTTTCTTTTTCTTTTCCATTTTTTTTTTTAATATGGGGTCTCGCTGTGTTACCCAGGGTGGGTTCAAACTCCTAGGCTCAAACAATCTTCCCACCTCAGTCTCCCAAAGTGCCGTGATTATAGGCGTGAACCACCACATCTGGCCCCAGATTTTAATTTCTTCATAGTGTCTGTCATTGTAGCAAATGAAGGTTTTCCATTATTTGCATGTTTCTTTCCCTTAATTAGAATATAAGGTCCATGAAGCAGGGATGTTGTATTTTTTGTTTGTTTAAGACAGGGTTTCACCCTGTCACTCAGGCTGGAGTGCAATGATGTGATCATGTCACACTGCAGCCTTGACTTCTTGGGCTCAAGTGATCCTCCCAGCTCAGCCTCCTGAGTAGCTGGGACTACAGGCACATGCCACCACACATGGCTACTTTTTCATTTTTGTAAAGATGGTGTCTGTAGTTTTCCAGGCTGGTCTCAAACTCCTGGGCTCAAGTGATTCTCCAGCCTTGCCCTCCCAAAGTAGAGACATTGTATTTTTCACTATTATGTCCCCAGTTACTATAACTTTGTAGTTCATGGTTAGTGTTTAACAAATATTTTTAAAATGAATGTATTTATACCAATGGTGATTTGTGGGGGAGAGTTTGGGGAAAATAGTTGTTGTCTGAGTCTCTTGAAAGTTCAGGTTCAGTTGAATGGCATTTTATGATCATTTAATAATAACCTCCATGTGCATAGGAAAAGGGAGATTCATCAAGAGGACCACCTATCTGCCATTCCTGGACAAGATCTACTAGGAATCACTGGCAAAACTCTAGCTTGATATCCTTGTGCCTCAATTCTCTCAGCCTCAGAAATAACAGTACTATTGGCCAGGCATGGTGGCTCACACCTGTAATCCTAGCACTTTGAGAGGCTGAGGCGGGCAGATCACTTGAAGTTAGGAGTTCGAGATCAACCTGGCCAACATGGTGAAACCCCATCTCTACTAAAAATACAAAAATTAGCTTGATGTGGTGGCGTGCGCCTGTAATCCCAGCTACTTGGGAGGCTGGGGCAGGAGAATCACTTGAACCTGGGGACTGGAGGTTGCAGTGAGCCGAGATTACACCACTGCGCTCTAGCCTGAGCAACAGAGTGAGACTCTGTCTCAAAAAAAAAAAAAGAAAAGAAAGAAAAGAAAAGAAGAAATAACAGTACTATCTCCTCCTGCCTAGTAGTATTTGAGGATTAAGTGTGATAATGCACATGAAGTGTCAGTGTAGAGCATGAAACAGAGTAATTGTTCAAGAAATGTTAGCTGTCACGGTGTTATTCCTAGTCATTAACTTATCTAGCTGCTGGTTTTTCAGGAAAAAAATCCTTCAAGTGCATACTAAAGCAGAGCCTTCCACTGCAGAGCAATATCAGCTTGTTCTCTGACAGCTTCAAATGAGTAGACTTTTTTTTTTTTTTAAGCCTAGTTGGCAAAATTGTGTTTGAGATGTATGTTCATTTCCTAAGGCTGCCATAACAAATTACTGTTTTAAACTGGGTAGCTCCCTTAGCCATTCCCTACAGCTGCACTTTTCAGTGTGGCTGCAGTAGCCACATTTGACTATTTAAATATGAATTAAGTTCCTCAGTAACAGTAGCCACATTTCAAGTCTGTAATAACCACATGTGGCTAGTGACTATCATAGTGGATGGCACAGCATATAAACATTTCCATCACTGCAGAAGGTCCTGCAGACAGCACTGCTCTGAGTGATTAGGATACTTTAGAATAGCGTTTTTATTTGCTTTGCATGCCACTGTATAGGCTTGTTTCTTCAATACATGTCTAGTTATAAATTTGGCATAGTTGATAATAGCTGAATAAAATATTTTTGTGGATTTCTTTTTAAAGTTCTGCAGTAGAATGACTCATTAATGTTATTTATGAATTGTTTATACACCGACTTCTTTCTTCATTGTTGAGAACATATGGAGTCAGTAATAGAACATACTGCATGTCTTTTTTGTGTGTATATTTATAACTAAGTGCCTGAAGGACACAAGATACTGTTTTATTTATTTTATTTGAATTACATGCTAGAGAATAAGCTCTTGTGTATTCAGGGCCTCAATTTATAGTATTAATTAATAACAACTTTCCTTTTCTCCCAGAATGAATTCAATATATTCTTCATTACTGTATGTGAATTTTGAGTTTGTTTTCTTGCTCTCGATTGTTTTTTCTTCTTTCTGTGCCTCCCACCCTTCATTTTTTTTTCTCCTGACTTCTCCCTCTTCCATGTAACTCCCCCTCCCCTGACTCTTCTCTCCCTTTCCTCTTGGTCTCCCCTTTTTTCCCTTTTCCCCACTGCTTCCTCCATTGTCTTCCTTACTGGAAACCAAAATGGACATAATATTTTCTTTAAATCATTTAATGAACTTCTCTTCTGTTTGTAATCACGTACTTAAATTTTTATTTTTTATTTTTTATTTTACAGTTTTGGCAGACCTTTCTTTTTAAGGTCCTGGGGTTCCCACACACCATCCAGTGATTTAAATTATTATGTGTTGGCAGTATCCCACTTCCTGCCTTAAAAGCAAATGTAATCAGTACTATTTTAAGTTGGAGGATATATTTTCAGCTATATACATTCAAGCAAATTCTATGTGATCATGATGGTCGCCATCTTCATCAGGGCCATCTTTGTTTCTTCTACGTGCATGCACACATGTACACACACACAGTCTCTCTCTCTCTCTCTCTCTCTCTCTCTCTCTCTCTCTCTCTCAGACTTTTCATTTTGGCATAATATCACTCAGAAATGTTGTAAAAATATAGAGTTCCTATATGCTCTTTACCCAGATTCCCCAAATATTAACATTTTAACACATTTTCTCATTCTCTTTATGTGTACACATTTTCCCCCCATCCCGATCCTTGTGAAACTGAGTTGCAAACATGATGCCCTTTACTTCTAAATGCCCGTATATTTCAAAAGCTAGGACACACTCTTAAATCACTATAGTACAATTATCAGTATTAATACAATACTATAAGCTAATGTATTAGCTTTATTCAGTTATTGCCAATTGTTTCAATATTGTACTTTATAGGAAATGAAAAATCTCAGATTCATAGTAGCATTCAGGTCAGGTCGCTTCAGTCTCCTTTAATCTGTAACATTTCCTTGGTTTTTCCTTGACTTTCATGGCCTTTATGTTAGAACCTTTGACCACTCTCAACTTTTTTTTTCTTTTTGGTAATAACAACTTTACTGAGATATAATTCATACACCATGCAATTCACCCATTTAAAGTGTACAATTCAGTGCATTTTAGTTTATTCATAGAATTGTATGACCATTGCCACAATCAATTTAGAACATTTTCATCATTTCAAAAAAAAAAAAAAAAACCCAGGTACTTGTTAGCACTGCCTTTCATTCTTCCTCTGCCCATCCAAAGACAATCACTAACTGACATTATCTCTGTAGATTTTCTTATTTTGGACATTTCCTATTGTGACCTTTTTGTCTGGTTTGTTTCACTTTGCATTTGTAGCATGTAACCATACTTCATTCCCTTTTATGGATTAGCAGTATGAGCAGGCACCGCATAACAACTTTAATCAACGATGTATTGTATATAAGTCAGTGGTCTCTTTAGATTATAATACAGTATTTTTACTGTACCTTTTATGTATTTAGATTCTTACCATTGTGTAGCAGCTGCCTGCAGTATTCAGTACAGTAGCAGGCTGTACAGGTTTGTAGCCTAGGAGCAGTAAGCTGTACCATATAGCCTAGCTGAGTAGCAGGCTGTACCGTCTGGGTTTGTGTAAATACGGTCTGAAGTTCACACAATGAAGCGATGGCCTAATAACACATTTCTCAGAGCATATTCTGTCTTAGTGATGCATTGCTGTATTTCATTGTATGCATATGCCACATGTTGTTAATCTGTTCACCAGTGGATACTTGCGTTCTCACTTTTTGCCTATTATGAATAATGCTATTATGAACATTTGTGTACAAGTTTTTGTATGGACATGTTTTCATTTTTCTTGGAGTTATAACTAGGATTGACATTGCTAGATTATATGGTAATTCTATGTTTAATCATTTGAGGAACAGGCAGCTTATTTTCCAAAGTGCTGCATCATTTTACTACATTCCCATCAGCAATGTATGAAGGTTCCCATTTCTCCACATTTTCACCAACACTCGTTATTATCTGTATGTGTGCGTGTGTATTTTAGGAGACAGGGTCTCACTCTGTCACCTACACTGGAGTGCAGTGGTGTGATCATAGGTCACTGTAATTTTGAACTCCTGGGCTCAAGCGGTCTTTCCGCCTTAGCCTCTCAAGTAGTTGGGACTACAGATGAGCACCACTGTGCCCAGCTAATTTTTAAAATTTTTTTTGTAGAGACAGGATCTTACTGTGTTGCCCAAGCTGGGCTCAAACTCCTGGCCTTAAAGTGATCTTCCCATATTGGCCTCCCAAAGTGCTGGGATTACAGGTGTGAGCAACTGCACCTGGCCTGCCTGTCTTTTTGATGATAGCCCTCCTACTGGGTGTGAAGTAGTATCTCATTGTGTTTTTTTCAATACTGGTAAACAATGCATAAAATAAAATTGACCACTGTAACCATTTTTAACTGGCACAGAGTACATTTACACTGTTGTGTGTCATCACCACTATCCATCTGTAGAATGTTTTCGTTTTCTCATACTGAAACTCTATACCCATTAAGCAATAGCTCCCTATTCTTCCGTTATGGTTCTGATTTGCATTTCCTGGTTGGCTAATGATGTTGAGCATCTTTTCATATGTTTATTGGCCATAAGTATATTTTGCTTGGAAAAGTGTCTGTTCAGATTATTTTCCCATTTTTAATTGGGTTGTCTTTTTATTATTGAGTTGTAGAAGTTCTTTATAAATTCTAGATATAAGTTCCTTACCAGATATGTGATTTATAAAAGTTTTCTCTCATTTTCTGTGTTGTCATGTTACTTTGTTGATGTTGTCCTTTGAAGTATGAAATGGTTTGAATTTTGATGATATCCAATTTATTTTTTCTTTTGTTGTTTTTGTTGTTTGTGCTTTGGCATTACATCTAAGAAATCAGCGTCTAATCTAAGGTTCATGTAGATTTATGGCTGTGTTTTCTTCTAAGGGTTTTATAGTTTTAGCTTACCCTCAACTTTTTAACAGATTGCTTCCTCTGCATATTCTGAATAGAAATATGGCTTCTTATTCAGTCCATGTGCTATAAGAATAGATGCAGTGCTTTTGAGCTTTTATATTTTTAACTGCATAGGAAAATATTTTTCTTTCTGGTTTCATATTGAATTATCTTATATTTTATTCATTTTATTGTCTGTCTTCTATCCTTAATTGATATCTTGGTTATTCACTCACATCCAGTAGGAAATTTGACTAACTCTTTCTTATCCTATTCATGTCTGTATTATCTTTGGCAATCTGAGTTTCTGGATATAATGTCTTGGCAACATTGTCACCTCTCACTTCATCATACATCAGTTCCAGTGGTCATCACCTACATCTTGTTTCAGCAACCTATTCCCATTGCCAGATATTGGACCTTACTATTCTTCAGAAATACTAAATGCCTGTGTCTGTACTCTGGTTATAACTTTCTGTCCTTTTTCTTTTCTCCTTCCTTTTTTTTCATTTTTCTTTTTCTCCAACACCCAGCCACTTCATTTCTTCTTTTCTGGCTCTACTTCTTTCCCTGTCTAACCTATTTGCCAAACTTCCTCTCATCTAAAATACATAGTCAACTTTCCTTGTTCCATTTTCTTTCTAGTCCATTCCACAAATCTCTTAGTGTTGTTTCATCAGTCTTCAACTATTCTGGTATAATTTAGATGGTTAATAATTGATGAGTGAATAAATGGTGGTATTAACAAACCTTGGGTCAATCTGTTTGTCTCTTTGGCTCCTACTGTAGAACTGCTGGGACTTGGAGTTATTGTTGTAAATTCATGGTCTCTCAGATTTCAACTGGTATCCCATACTGTCTGGTGAATTTTATGTGTTCCTAGTCATCACTGTCTCTTGTTGTCTGTAATAGGTATTTGTAAACATTCATTCTGTTATTATTTTACGACATGCTTTCTACCTCTTAGCAGATGAACTTCCTGCTTACTTCACTGAGAAAAATTGAGGGCAACAGGTGGAAATTTGCTTAGCTCCTCCCTGACCTCTGCAAGAGTACTAGCATCTTTTCCCATGCTTTACCCCTAACCTCTTCTTTCAGGAGACGAAGACTTGGCCCTTTTCTCACTCTGACTTATCCTCTATTCATGTTTTAGATTTTGCTCGGTCTACTTCCTGATCTCTACTTCCTGGAGATCATTGCTCCATTACTTGTTTTTCAGTCTACAACTCCTTTGCCTACTGCCTTTCTCCGCTCAAACTGCAAAAAAAAGAAATAGTTACTTGTACTAACCTAATCCAAAACATAATATATTCAATATTCTCTATTAAGAGTCTTTCTTCTCCTTCCCTTTCTACCCAGCTTTTTACTAAGAGTAGTCAAATTAACTCTATTTTCTTACGTATAATTCTTTACTACTGAACTTACTGCTTTCCCTAAGTTTGATTCCTGTATTGTTAAATCAAACATATTCATTTTAGTCTGTATACTTATGTCTCTGTAGTGTTTGACACTGTTGGTGACTTCCTCCTCTTTGAAATCTTTCTTCTGCTGACTTCTTCAATCACATTCTCTATGGAAGCCAACTGGGCTCTCATAATAAAACCAGGGCCTAATGGTTCCATTGTTTCCTGGTAGATGCATCTCCAGTTTGGTAGGTTTGTTGGGCGCTGAAAACTTAATGTTGTCTGAGATTTACGTGCCTTTGGCAGTTTCTCAGTAATTATTGTTGCTGCTGCCATCATGTTGTGCTAATTGGTCAGAGGTAGAATGGAGTTCAGGTCTGCTCTCACAAGCCTTTCCTCATTTTCTGTAAGATACTGAGACCAAAGGAATATTTTTGACTCCCCTCCCCTCCCCTCCCCTCTGTCTTCTCTTGTCTTGTCTTTCTTCTTTTTTTTTTCCCCACTGTGTTGCCCAGGCTTGAGTGCAGTGGCGTGATCTCAGCTCACTACAACTTCCACCTCCCGTGTTCAAGTTATTCTCATGCCTTAGCCTCCTGAGTAACTGGGAGTAAGGCATGCACCACTACACCTGGCTAATTTTTGTATTTTTAATAGAGATAGGGTTTCACCATGTTGGCAAGGCTGGTCTCGAACTCCTGACCTCAAGTGATCTGCCCCCCCGCCCAGGCCTCCCAAAGTGCTGGAATTATAGGCATGAACCACTGTGGCCAGCCCGCCATTACATTTTTAATAAAGTTTTTAAAACAGGTTCCTCTTGTCTCAGTTGAGTTCATTGCAGCATTGTACAATCATGAAAGAATAGAAATTCTTTCATCAATAGAGGTATGGATGCATTCATCACATCATGGTGCAACCATTCAGAGAGATAGTAGGCAGCTAGTAAAGGGAATGAAATAGACCTATAGACTGACAATATATAGAAAAAACATCAAGGCAGAGGTGTATTTTATACATATGTATAGCCCCCACCAAAGACCTTGGGACCTTACTGTGTTGCCCCAGCTGGTCTTGGTCTATTTTGTATATCTATTTTATATATTTGTTTACACACACCCACACACCCACACACCCACACCCACTATCATTTGTAAAAAAAAAAGGATAAAACTATAGAACAGACCTGTACGTAAATGTTTGATGCCAGAAAATTTCATGGTATCTGCTCATCACACTATTATTAGTGGTTTCATCAGAGGAGTGGAAATACAGGATGAAAGATGTTATGATTTCCTTTAACTAACTTCCATGTTATATTCTATTTTGTTTGACTTTTTTGGTGATATTTCTTCTGTAATAAAACAATGGTAATTTAAGGACTTTTAAAGAAGAATCAACTTTGACTTATTCTTTTTTTAGCTTTGTGAATCATAATATTACTTTTCTTTTTTCATTTTCCTTTTAAACTCTAGCCGTGCTCTCTCATTCTCAGTGGGCTTCTCCAATCATAATCCTGTTTAATCATAACCCCAGGAGTCACCCTTGGTTCTCTAGGAAGCATTCCTGGATCACTTGGTCTGATTTTATTACCTTTCCTCTGTTTTCCCATGGGAAATCTTCCTTAGTCTCTGGTGTATAGAACAGAAGCTGTATTATTTGACTTTGCATTTCATGGACCTGAGTACAGTACCCAGCACATTGTAGAAATTCATTAAAAGGGTTTTGAGTATTAAAATAATAAAGATAGAATCTGGGACAGATCTCCTTAATACTAGCCTGCTCTTTCTGTGTAGGTTGTTATTTTACGCCATTTTTTTCTTGAAGCTTTGTGTGAGAAGACATGTGTTAATTAAACTTAAGTTTCTGTCTCAGGATGTGTTGAGTATGTGTCGATGGGCTATCCGCAATGTGATTTCTTCAGTTATCATTGGAGGACAGGAGGGTGATAATTTCATACTTCATTGTAACACAAAATATTAATATAAAATATTTTTTATGTCTCCAAATACATTAAAGGAAACCTGCATCGATGTGCTCAGAAAATGTGTAATATTGACTCAACCATAAGGATAAACACAAATTTTGCTTCTCTGTGTAAATTACTTGTCTAATCATTTGTTTTTTTTTCTTCTAGGTTCAACAGATAGACCGTGTGGTAGAAGTTGTGGAGGAAACAATTAAAGGTAATCGTTGAAAGTGAGATAAACAGATGTATATATTTTCTGAACTACATAATAGAAACACCACTCAGTTAACTCTTGCCAGGCATCTTTATAAAAGTTATTGCTTTAGATATAAAATCATAAATGTTATCCTTGGCTTCATGAATTTGCCAATCTAATATTGGAGGCAGGCACTCTACTGTGTATTTGTTTGGCTTATAAATGAATCAGGCCAAGAGCAATGGCTCACTCCTATAACCCCAGCAATGGGGGCTGGGGCTGAGGCTGGAGGATTCCTGAGGCCAGGAGTTTACCATCAGCCTGGGCAAGAGAGTGAGATCCTGGGATCTCTGGGGGAGAAAGTCAGCTGGATGCTGTGGTGTACAGCTGTAGTCCCAGCTACTTACGAGGTTGAAGCAGGAGGATCACTTGGGCCCAGGAGTTCAAGTCTGCAGTGAGCTATAATTGTGTAACTGCACTCCAACCTGAGCAACACAGTGACATCCTGACTTTAAAGAATAAATGAATCAGGTAATAGTTTTTTTTTTTTTAAATGTTATTTTATTTTTGTGTAAAATGAATTTAGTTTGAATTTCAGATTGTAAGAATTTAAACAATTTTAAGATAAAGAAATTGGCTGGTCACAGTGGCTCATGGCTGTAATCCCAGCACTTTGGGACACTGGGGTGGCCGGATTGCTTGAGCCCAGGAGTTCGAGACCAGCTTGGGCAACATGGCGAAACCTCATCTCTATAAAAAATAGAAAAATTAGCTGGGTGTGGTGGGGTGCTCATGTAGACCCATCTACTCAGGGGACTCAGGTGGGAGGATTGCTTGAGCCTGGGAGGTTGAGGGTACAGTGATCAGTGATTGTACCACTGCATTCCAGCCCAGTTGACAGAGTGAGACCCTGTCTCGAAATAAATAAATAAATAATTAGGAATTTTTTTATTTGTACATTTTCATATCATATAATTAATTGTTTTATACTTTTAACAGTAATAATTTTGATACTTCTTCAAGGTGTAATTTTTTATAGTTACACTAAAAATTATGCAAAGAAAGTAGAATTAAGTTTTGGTTATTTTGTTAGCTGACACTCACTGACATAGATTCTTATTGAAGTCACTGTGAAATAAACCATCTTTTACTCTGTGATATAATTTTAAAAATTTTAAAGCTTTTTCCTATGTTAGATTAGCACAAATGAAAACCAATAATATGATACTGAAATATTAAGTGAATTGAAAGTCTCACTTAAATACTGTTTTGTTATAAATGAGAAATTTATATATTTTAAAAAACCAGATAGTCTCCACCTGCTGAACTGGAAATTTTAATGCTGCACTTTTCTTTCTGGGTGGTGTCTACTACTTTCCATGTGCTTCTCTTCATTAATTTTGAATCATTGCTTTATCAGAGATTATCACAATCAATTTCTAATAAATGAGATTATGAGAATATGAGAATGAGAGTATACCTTAATATTTTTTATTATTTTTAAATTTTAAAAAATTATTTATTTTATAAATAGAGATGACATTTTGCCATGTTGCTTAGGCTGGTCTCGAACTCCTGGGCTCAAACAATCCACCCACCTTGGCCTCCAAAAGTGCAGGAATTACAGGCATGAGCTGCCATGCTTAGCCCTTAGTCTTCTTTTGAAGTTCCAAAATAAAATGAAATATCAGGATTAAAAAATTTATAGCAATGATAACTTGAATGTTTTTATAAACTACTTCAGCTCCATCTTGGAGAATCCAGAAGTACTAGCATTTATTGTGTACTTACAGTGTGACAGCTGCTGTGTTAAACACTTCCCATGGGTTAAGTTGTTTAACCTTCATAATAGTACTGTGAAGTGAAGTGGGCATAAATATTTCCCTCATTTTACAGAGGACAAAGTTGAGACATAAGTGGCAGCATTGGGATTTGAGTCCAGGCAGTCTAGCTCCAAAGCCTGTATGTTCTACTGTGATTTACACGATACTGTTATTTCTCTGCTCTCTCTCAGTTGAGATTCACTACCTTAAAGGTTATTTGATTGAGCGTCTTAAGCAGTGATTTAAGATACTTGAGGGCACTGTTGCCTTATTCATCCTTTGTCTTAAGTACCAGGTAAAAAAATTAATGATGATGAAGAACATAGGAGAAAATCTAGGTGATCTTGGCATGGCATGATTTTTTAGATACAACATCAAAAGTATGATTTATGGAAGAAATAATTGCCAAGTTGGATGTCATTAAGTTGAAAAATTTTTGCTCTATAAAAGACACTGTCAAGAGGATGGGAAGATAAGTCACAGAGTGGGAGAAAATATCTGTAAAATACACATCTGATAAAGGACTATTATCCAAAATATATGAAGACCTCTTAAAACTCAATAATAAGAAAAGGAACAACCCAGTTAAAAAATGGGCAAAAGACTTGAACAGACAATTTACCAAAGAAGATATGCAAATGTCAAATTAGTGTATAAAAAGATGTTCAGCATCATATGTCTGTCATTAGTGAATTACAAATTGAAGCAGCAATGCAATATAGTAGTATGTTAAAACTATATATCTGGTGCAATGGTCAAAATCCAAAACATTGACAACACCAAATTCTGGCAAGGATGTGGAGCAACAGGAAGTCTCATTTATTACTGATGGTAATGCAAAATCGTACAGGTACTTTGAAAGACAGTTTGGCAGTTTCTTAAGACTAAACACAGTCTTACATCCAGCAGGTGTGCTACTTGATATTTATCCAAATGAGTTGAAAACTTACGTCTATACAAAAACCTGTACACAGTGTTTATAGTAGCTTTATTCATAATTGCTAAAACTTAGAAGCCAAAAAATGGCCCTTTAGTAAGTGAATAAAGAAACTGGTACATGCAGATAATGGAATATTATTTGACACTAAAAGAAATGAGCAAAAAAGCCATGAAAAGATATAGAGGGACTTTAAATGCATACTATGATGTGAAGGACATCCATCTGTAAGGCTACATACTTTATGAGTCCAACTAATTGGACATTGTGAAAAGGTGAAATATGGAAGGAGTAAAAGGATCAGTTGGTGCCAGTGATTAGAGAGTAGGGAGGGATGTGTAGGCAGAAAATAGAAGATATTTATGACAGTAATTCTATTGTGTATGATGCTGTAATGGTGGACAATTGTCATTATACTTTTGTTCACATCCTTAGAATGAACAACACCAAGAGTGAACCCTAATGTAAACTGTGGACTCTTGATGAAAATGATGTGTCAGTGTAGGTTCATTGATTGTAACAAACATACCACTCTGGTGTGGGCTGTTGATAGTTGGAGAGGCTGTGTGTGGAGTGGGGGCAGTGATGTATGAAAACTCTGTACTTACGCTGAGTTTTTTTTTTTGAATCTAAAACTACTCTAAAAAAATAAGATCTATTTTAGGAAATTAATGGTAGTTAACAGTGTGCTTAGGAGTTTGCCAAATGGCTTGGAGAGATATAATTTCTATAGGAAATCATACAAGACCTGTTACTCCCAGGCTGAGTTAATCAGGGATAGCTTCTTACTGATGAGTGTGAACTTGAGTGGATTTACTGGAGAGATTGTGTTTGCATTTAGCTATGAGAGTGACTCAAAGATGAAGTTGAAGGGGATATTCATTGGCAGGTTTGTTTAGAGGATGGGAAGTTTGATAATTAAGTCTTTGTAATGCAACAGGAAAATTTTTTAGATGGAAGGAATAATTTTGATAGCTTTCCTTAGTTTGCAGATCAGGAAGCTGAGCTGTGAAGGAGTTACATGATTTTTTTTTTTGGTATCTCTTAGTTAATAGAGAACTAGGCTTATCAGTCAACTTCTGTTCATTGCTTTTTATTTCTACTGCCAGTACTTAATTCAGACAGCATATGCCACTGAAATAATGTGTTTTTTACAGCAGTTAGCCAGTTGTTGGTTGTCTTTTAGCAAGTTATTTTTCTGAGGCTTAGTTTTCTCAGCTTAAAATCAGCAGGATTAAATGGATAAGACTTTTGAGGTACACAGAACATATTAGGGCATTAGTTCATGTTAATGCTTACCTCTTACTTCCTCCTTAATATAAGAACTGCTGGAATAATCTAACTGATCTTTGCCATCAGTGACACTCCTTTCAATCTGACTGCATATCCTGCTACCATTAACCTGGGATTATTTTACTTTCCTCTATGTATATTCTCACTGGTGCCTCTTACTCACCAAATTAATTTGGGGACTTTCTACCATTTTCACGTCTTTTGTCCATGAATGCTACACATTATACCCTTTGCTCCAGCCAACTGTGCTGCTTGATGTTTCTTATATATATTTTCACTGTGCTTTACATTTACTTTATGGTCCTCCACAGAAGTGGATATCTTCTGTTTGTCCTTCCAGATCCATTCTCCATCTTGATGTGTGTCCGTGGAGCCTGACCTGTATGGAATGAATCAGTAAGATTCTTGCCATCTTATGTCCAGTTGGATTTAGCCAATTGGAGGATGTGACAAGAGAGCGAGCTGAGAGTATCCATTCCTGTCTCTCCCTCCCTCCCTGCCTGTTATGAGTTGGTTGCTTTCTTACCCCAAGGTCACAGCTCATTGGAGGATGTGACGAGAGAGCGAGCTGAGAGTATCCACTCCCATCTCTCCCTCCCTCCCTGCCTGTTTTGGGTTGGTTGCTTTCCTTACCCCAAGGTCACAGTTCTCCTCCGTCCCTGTTTATCTCTTTCTCCAGGTTTCTGCAGCTCTTCTCTTCCTTGCCTCTGGGATGGAAACAGCACCCCATTGTTGCTAGCCTCAGAGTACCACATTGTCTATTGGTTTTCCTGGCCCTGCCCAGATTTTAGTAAATCGTTCCTTTATGAAAATCTTCTTAGTTATGCAGTGAGCCATCTGCTTTGCTGGTACCCTGATTGATAAGAAGTTAGCTGTAGAGAAGCAAGGCTCTGCCCAGAAGGGCCAGATGGAATACCGCCTGACAAGAGGATTTTGCTATAACCCTCTTGTTTCCACATTTGATCCCTGTTGGACTCTCTTCATATCTCATCTTTGAAGTGGATTTAGACATACAGCCTCTGTCACAGCCTGTTTGCATTCTTCTTATTGCTGCTTATGTTACACCAAGTAGTATTTTAAAACTAATAAGGTACATTGATAATAAAAGCATTTAACTCTATTGTAATTAACATAAAACCATAAAAGCTTGTTTTCATTTATCTGTCTTGATTGTATCAAAATGGGAAATTCTTGCTAAATTATTCTGAATGGATCTTCATCATGTTAATAGTGACAAGAAAACTCCATTTGTGGTTTTGACTTCAGGATATATGTAATTATAATGAATTTAGGATTTTTTCCTGTATCACTTTGATAATTTTATAAGGTGTGGAACTGAATGTAAGGAAAGAAATACAGTGTCTAGTGGATTCACATTCATTTCTGTCTCTTAAAAATATTCGCCGGGCGCGGTGGCTCAAGCCTGTAATCCCAGCACTTTGGGAGGCCGAGATGGGCGGATCACGAGGTCAGGAGATCGAGACCATCCTGGCGAACACAGTGAAACCCCGTCTCTACTAAGAAATACAAAAAATAGCCGGGCGAGATGGCGGGCGCCTGTAGTCCCAGCTACTCGGGAGGCTGAGGCCGGAGAATGGCATGAACCCGGGAGGCGGAGCTTGCAGTGAGCTGAGATCCGGCCATTGCACTCCAGCCTGGGCTACAGAGCGAGACTCCGTCTCAAAAAAAAAAAAAAAAAAAAAAAAAAAATTCATACATACCTTAGTCTTGGCTCGTATGGTCATTAAAAACTTTTTTTTGTATGAAAACTATGAAAGGAATATAAATCTGCGTTTCTTCCAGAAAGAGCATGTGAAATCTTCTAAACAAAAAATCATTAAAAAAATCTTATATTTGTAGAAAGATAGTCTAATTGGATATCTTATGACAAATTATTGCAAATAAATTGTACCTATTGAAATTAGAAAAATGTTTTTACCATTAAGTCATACTTCTTCACCAGTCAACCTCTGTTGAGATCCCTATTATAATTAATATGTTTGCTGGTGTTTCATCAGTCAGTTTCCAAATGCCTCAAGTGGTGGTAATTTAGGGTTTTCCCAATGTGGTATATAATTTGCAAGTTTCACTGATTTTGTTTTTTCCTAACTTCTCAGTAATTGATGCCATCTTGCACTGGACTAACCTAAATTCTCAGACTACGTCACCAAGCACCTTTCTTATTTAAGACATTGCTATTAATCTTCACTCTGTAAGGGTTTTTACTTTTGCATGTGGTACTTATTTAAAGCATAGACTGTTCATAAGTTGAGACTGGGAAGCAGGACTGTATCAAGTGTGGTTTGATCAGTGTGAGTGACTGAATAACCACCTTACAGAGCTCAATGCAGACTTACTTGAGGATATTTTCCAAACTCAATGAGTAAGTGATTGAGCTTAGATATGTAGCATGGTATATATGGGGAGTATTGGACCACAAAGGCACATCTGCTTTTTCAATAGTTGCATTTCAATAAACTAATTTTTATTGATTTTTAATATATGCTTTGAAAGAACACTTGTATGCATTCTCTCATTATATGTAATCTCTGACACAGTTAGTGTAGTCTGAATGTAGTGGGAAAAAGTTTGTGGATTGCCTTACATATTAGGAATACTTTCCAGTCTCATTGGTATAAGTAAATACATGGTAACTTCTACCTTCTAGTAAGTAAAGGAGCCAGGGATTTATTACTTTATTTAGTTTTTTTCAATGAGCCTGTTTGTTTTAAGTTTATGAATATAGTAAAGTTAACTTTACTATATGATTACAGTTTAGTAACTTGCATTTCCAATTGCAAAGTCTGCGGTTACATTCTTAAATGCAGTCAGTTTATTTGCTTTGCTATTCTCTTTTCTTTACATCTCCTTCTTTAGTTTCCGCACATTAACAAAAGGATTCTAGCTTTACTCATTTGTATTCTGTACATCTACATACATTATTTCTAGGATGAACTCCTTGTTATTCATTCTGTCTCTTAGCATTTTTCGAACCATAATATTTTCTTAAAAATAAGAGTAGGCTAATTTCTTTATGGCCCCAGACAAAAACATTCTATGATAAGACTTTTAGTTGATTTTTTACATTACTTCATTCTATACCTTGGTTTGGAATAATAACAGAAAGGACTTTGTAAGAGAAACCAGCATGTGTTGTCTTGTCTGTATTTCTGTAACTCTTTAACTGTATTGGCCAAATCATCAGTCCTCTTTTTAGCTACACACATACTAAGCAGCAGCAGTGTTTATCTACTACAAAATATGTAATAGATGCTCTAGAAAAAGTATTCTTTAAACATTGGAAATGCTCAAGTTCACTGGCTTTTTTTAAATGAAGATGGTATCTTTACATTTATCAAATATTTTTAGTCATTAAGGCTGTTAGAACACAAATGAATGCCTAAATGAATCCCCCAAGTGCATTCTGCTGTTTTATGGTGGCTTCAGAATGGTCTTATATGCTTTTTGTTCATCTTAAATTTAATTATACAGCTTTAGTGTATTTATCGCTTATATTTCCTTTTCTGCTCAAAGATGCATTTTTTAAATAATTATTTGAAACCACCTTTCATCATTAATGGAGTTTATTGATATGAGGACTTGCGTATTTCTCTAACTTTTGATTTCTGAATTCTGGGGTTTTGGTGGGGTGAGCTGGTGCATAGTGTTGAATA
The DNA here is from genome assembly GCF_003255815.1 of Theropithecus gelada. Taxonomy (NCBI): domain Eukaryota; kingdom Metazoa; phylum Chordata; class Mammalia; order Primates; family Cercopithecidae; genus Theropithecus; species Theropithecus gelada. The sequence goes on from NC_037671.1 coordinate 23,807,182, forward strand.
GTTCAGGTTGCTAATCATATTGTAGTTTTCACATAGTACACTCTTATAGTAGTTTACTAAATTTGATTGCCGTAAGCAAGGAAACGAAATTACTTTAGGCTTGAACCTCTCAGGCTTCCCGTGACCCGACCATTCCGCTAGTAGTCCCACTGACCTGTCCAGTATAGTATCCCCATCTTTCCGTGTTTAACTATTAATGAGGACTTGCTTACTCTTAAATTACACTTACACATTAACTCTTGTGAATCCTGGTAGTGTTTTGGCAGATTTCATGAAGGTGAGACTACAAGTATTGTTCAATCCCTAAAAATGTATTATCATTTGGACTTTTGTGAAACTGTTAGCATGAGCAAATATATGGTTGAACATCCTTGCTTTTATATCTGTATTTTAATCATTTTTATTTCTGGTACATAATATTTTCAGATATGGCAATTTCTGATTCCCAGAGTTCTTGTTTCTCAACCATATTAATTTTTCTTAACAAATAAATAATATAAAGCGTCAATCCCAGAAAGAATTTGCATTATACCTATTTACTACAGTAGGAGTCATTTAGTTAAAAAAAAATATATACCAAGTAGATCAATTAATCATATTTTGAGGCTTCCATACAAAATGTTCACTTAATGTTTATATTTTAAGAGTTTTAATATACTTTAAAAGAAAAGATGAAAATAACGTTTTTTCATCATATATTCTTCCTTTATTATAACTAACTTTTAAGATAATTGACAGTTGCTATACTGCTTTTATACATTGCATACGTATCACGTGCTTTATTTCGTGCTTTATTTCGAGAGATTTTATTCTTCATTAGAGAATGCACTATTTTTGGTTGGTAAAATATAGTGAGAATAGATGAGACTGTAAAGTTAGAGAAAAAAAATAAATACTAGCAACTTCATTGCATTTTTCAAATGTAGGGTAAAGTTGTAGGTTAATTGTGGTATTTTCTGTTTTGCTTTGATTATTCTCAGCAATTGTAAATTGTAAATTGGATTGGTAATTCTTTAGTACTTTATAGCTGATTTCCCTAAAAATAGAAATATAAAGTAGAAACCAGGTCATGTTAGAAATGCAGTATCTAAAGCTTTGATAGGACATAGAAATTATCATCTTCAATTTTTTTTAAAAAAAAAGATTTTATTGTTAGGGAAATAATTTGTTATGTCACAGTCAAGTGAAAACTGGCACCACAAAGTAATCTGATGGCTCAGATGTAGTTAGAGAAGAAATTTAAATCTGACTTTCTCTTTTTCTTGAAAAATTGTATTTGATAATTGGAATAATTAATTAGGTGTAGGATAAACTTTAGTGATGTTATGGATCTTTTCTTAGAAAACCTAATATTGATAATAATGGGTACAGGATTATTACAAGAATGTTTTATCGATTTGAACATTTATTTCCAATATTTGGTGATTTGTACATTTTTTCTTTTAGAAGTTCATTCTGTAACACATTACAAAGTATACAGCAGGTATGTAGCAATTACTTTGGCGACCGAGAGACTAAATACCAATTCCGCTTATTAATTTGAGGGAGAGAAAGCTCACTTGGAGAATCTTCAATTAGGATATCAACTCTGGATATCCTCTGGATATCTGGATATATTAAAGAAGTTTATCTCAGTACTACCATTTTATAACAAAGTATGCATTGTATTGAGTAATAAAGAAATAGTAATTAAAATGTCCTTATAAAGCATGCTTTCTAACATTAAATCTTTATTGTATGTCTGAAAATTAAAGTGCACCATTTCTTGAAGCTGCGCTGAAAAGTCAGCTGATGTGTTGGGTGCTGTTGGGTGCTGCTGTGATAGGTGAGAGTCCTTGATTGAGACTATGAAGAGCTGTGTGCAAATGCTTGTTTGTACTACTAACAATGCCATCTTTAACAGCCCATACGACCTCATTGGTTCTCAGTTTCCTGAGTTGCAAATTGTATCATGTGGAAGGTCACTTTTACTCTGAAATTCTTGAAGTGCATGTGTCTGTAATTTAAAATCGAGTTTCAGAGTCTGTCATTAGAATAGATTTTGGCATTTTAGATAGTGATCTCTAGCAGAAGTTATTAGAATGTGACTAGCCTTTATCTTATCTCACACCCTGATTTCTTTTTTTTTTTTAAATTATACTTTAAGTTCTAGGGTACATGTGCATAACGTGCAGGTTTGTTACATATGTATACTTGTGCCATGTTGGTGTGCTGCACCCATCAATTCGGCAGGACCCATCAACTCGTCATTTACATCAGGTATAACTCCCAATGCAATCCCTCCCCCTCCCCCCTCCCCATGATAGGCCCCGGTGTGTGATGTTCCCCTTCCCGAGTCCAGGTGATCTCATTGTTCAGTTCCCACCTATGAGTGAGAACATGCGGTGTTTGGTTTTCTGTTCTTGCGATAGTTTGCTGAGAATGATGGTTTCCAGCTGCATCCATGTCCCTACAAAGGACACAAACTCATCCTTTTTTATGGCTGTATAGTATTCCATGGTCACACCCTGATTTCTATATGCCAGATTTTACTTTTTCTTTCCCTGTGCCGCCCTTCTCACAAAATGAAATTGAAGACGTTTGTGGCAGAGGTACCATGTATTTTTGTTTGGTATACCTCTATATTTTCTAGTGAAGAGGGTCTTGAGGAAAGCCCAGTTCTTGAACTCTTTTGCCCTTACTCCATTCAGTTGTGATGGAGTTCTGGGCAGTGATAGGGAGTGTGCTTCCCAGTGTTGCTCAAAAACATTGTGCCTCTTTGAAGCAGCTACCCAGGAGCATGTTTATTTTCAGGACTTCGAGAGAGGTAGTTTTACTCTTGGTAACTTGGTTTGCTGAGGGAAAAAGTGATTTGAGGGGATTTAATATAGGTAACATTACCTACGGCAGTGATTCTCAAGAATGTTTCCTGGGAGAGGGATGGTGGCTGAGAGGACCCATGACCTGAGAGGGGAGATGGCAGACTGGTTAACCCAGATTATGGGGAAACTGGGAGCTGGGGAGTCGGCCCTGCAGCCACTCACCTAGATTCATTGCCATGGTTAGCTACCGTTCTAGACAGGTAAGGATCCTATCATTCAAAGGTATCCTGAGGTGGAAAAACAACTTTGGCTGTCTACCATGGTTCCTGAACACACACGCTTACACTTACCCAGGACCGTGTGCAGTTCCAGGTTCATTACCTGTGCGTGCCTTGTTCCCCTAACTCGTACCCAGGAAAGTACATCACAGTGCAAGTGAGTGATTTCATAGGGGTGACCTTCAGTCTACTTTAATTTGTATATTTAACATGTCGTTCACAAACTTGTGGTCATCCTTTTTTTCTTGTTTTTTAAGACGGAGTCTTGCTCTGTTGCCCAGGCTGGAGTGCAGTGGTGCGATCTTGGCTTACTGCAGCCTCCACCTCCCAGGTTCAAGTGATTCTTGTGCTTCAGCCCCCCAAGTAGCTGGGATTATAGACATGCATCACTACACTTGGCTAATCTTTGTATTTTTAGTAGAGAAGGAGTTTCACCGCGTTGGCCAGGTTGGTCTCTAACTCCTCGCCTCATGTGATCTCCTCCGCTTTGTCCCAAAGTGCTGGGATGACAGGTGTGAGCCACCATGCTCAGCCTTGATCATCATTATCAATGCAATTATTTGTGACCTATTTCCTAGCCCTCCAGAGCTTTTAAAAGAAATGGGATCTGACTTTAACTTTTAGTGTTTGAAAGTTTTGAAAACTCCCTTGCCATCTTGCTTTTGAGAAACGTCATTAGCACTGTATGTTTTGATAGGAGTACAGTTGTTTAATTATGGTAGTAACTGTAATTAACTTCTGTCTAGCTCTTTGTGGCTTACCCTTTTCATATACATTAATTCATTTCTACTCCACGGGAAGCCTGGCATTACTGATTATGCAGCCAGACAGCAGTGTACTATAATTTGAAACCTAGTCCCCTTGTTGCACATACCCTCCTTTCTATTCTGTAAAGCTGTTGATATTGAACAGACGGAAATGAGAAAGTGAGGCCCATCTATTATTTTCTTTTCTGATGCCTGTTGTTTAAGATCACTGCTCACTTTTTCTGCAGTTCCCTTTAGATCCTCTCTTATATATTTTGTTACTTCATGTGTCTTGTTTCCTCTTTGATCTTTTCTCACTCTTTTTCTTTTCTGTTTTATTTTGTGCCAACATAAAACATTCTTTTGTAAGGAGTTCATAAAGATAGCTTAATTTTTTTAAAGAAAATTCTGTGTAGACTGTTTTATTCATACCATGCTGTAAAGGTGCTTAAACTGGGATATGAGTGAGGGAACATATTCCCTAACTGTAAGCAACTGATAAAAAAGCCAACCAATAAAAAGCAAATGAAAAGATTCTATAGAGAAAATTCTTGGGTGTTGTAAGAATAAGTTTTGAAAGTTTTAATATAAAACATATTTTGTATATGGAGTTTTTACTGTCAAATAGGTCAAAAAAAAAAAAAAAAAAAAGCAAAACAAAACAAAACCCTGGGATTTTTTTAAGGATATGCCTTAAATCTTGTATTCTCACAAGTTTTGCAGCTGTAATCAGAGGTATTTTAATGTTCATGACTTTCAGTCTTTAACAGTCCATGCCCAACAGTGTTGTTTTTTAAAATTAAATTTTAAGACAATGTTTGATTAGTCTTTTGACTAAAACTAAGAATCTCAAGGCCGCATAATTTCTACTTCATAAATTATTTTTAGGAGCATTTTCATTTTTGAAGGCGTGGTCTTTCACCATGGGGCCCCTTCCTGCCAAGTCTTAATAAATCTTTTCAGTGAAATCCAGTTAAAATGATAGGCTTTTAACTAGATTGGTTTTAAGAAGTGGAAAAATCAAAAACAGGAATTCTAGCAAAAGGTACTGTGAAATAGATACAATCATGTATATAATTTGTATCCTGCTTGCTCTGCCTCCCAGACTTCAGTGTGACCTCTCCCTGAAGTCTTTCCTGATTTTCCCTGGGAGAGTTGACCACTCTCTTGTTGTGGTGTCTCTCTGTACTTAGAAACATCTGTCAGATCACCTCTGACACGTCCTTCCTCTTATTTGTTCAACAGTCTGCCTTCCTCGACACCTTAAGTCCCTTTAAGGCAGAAGTCAAAGTAGTGACTTAAGATAGAGAAGATTGTTTTGTTTTGTTTTGGTAAGGGGTGTATTTTGGGGGTTTTTATGTTGTATTTTTTTTTTTTTTAGAAGTTCTTTATTTGGGGATAATTTACACAGAGTAAAATGCACATATTTTAAACATAATGTTGATGGATTTTGATAAATTTCCACTCTCAAGTAACCAGCAACTGCAATCAAAATATAGAAAGTCTCCATCACAGCCAAATGTCCCCTAGTGCCCCATTCCAATCCCACCAACCCTGGAGCAAACAATAATCTGCTTTCTGTGGCCATAGATTTGTCTTTCCCAGAGGTTCAGTTAAATAAAACATTACAGTACCTATTCTTTTATGTCTAGCTTCTTTCATTCAGTATAATGTTCTTAAGCGTCATCTACATCATTACATCCATCAGTAGTTCATTCCTTTTTATCGCTGAGTAGTACCCTATCATGTGGATACACCATACTGTCTATTCATTTATCTGTGCATGGACATTTGGATTGATGCCAGTTTTTAACTATTATGAATAAAACTGCTATGAACTTTCATGCATACCTTTTAGGATAAACTGAGGCAAGAGAATCACTTGAACCTGGGAGGCGGAGGTTGTAGTGAGCCAAGATTGTGCCACTGCACTCCAGCCTGGGTGACAGAGAGACTCCATCTCAAAAAAAAAAACAAAAAACAAACAAACAAACAAACTATCTAAACATTGGAGAGGATATGGAGCAACTGGAATTCTCACACCTTGTTGGTGAGAATGTACAATGATATGACCACTTTGTAAAACAGTTGGGCAGTTTCTTATAAAGTTAAAAATACACATCAATTTCACTTCTAGGTAGTTACCTAAGTGAAATGAACACATGTTTATCCTAAAAGGTATGCATGAAAGTTCATAAAAGTAATATTTCATACTTGCTTTGTTTTCTAAGCTCATCTATGGTATTAATGGAACTTTTGTTTCAGTTATGCGTGTACATTAATACAGTGACTTACAATATAAAATGTACATCCTCTTTGTTTTAACCACATTTTTAAACTTACTTCGCTCTTGCCATTTCTATAGAAAGGCAGTGATAACACTTATCTCAAGGGGTTGAGGGCTAAGAGAGTAAATTTAAAGCAAAGTGAGCTCCAGGGGCCTCCTCTCATTTAGATTGTCTTTTATGCTGCCCACAGTACAAGATTATTCAGTTCTTGATTGGAAGTGAAATGAAGGTGAACAAGGTCAGACAGGCATTTTTTAAAATACATAGACAGGAAAATTCCCCGGCCTTTACTGCTCCCCATCTCTTCTGTCACACTTTATGGTGGCTTGCGTTGAATTAGCAGGAGGAGACTTGACATTTTCATTTGTGATTGAAAGTGAGTGCAACATCGTTTGGATGTTTGTCCCTTCTAAATCTCATTTTGAATTGTGATCCTTGCTGTTGGAACTGGAGCCTGGTGGGAGGTGTTTGAGTCATGGGGGCGGCTCCCTCGCGAATGGCTTGGTGCTGTACTGGCCCATAGGGGATTCTCATGTGAGGTGGTTGTTTACAAGTGTGTGTTATCTCTCCCCTTCGCATCTTTTCTTGTTCCTACTCTCCCTGACAGGTGGGCACCCCCTTTGCCTTCTGCCATGATTGGAGGCTTCCTGAGGCCTCACTAGAAGCTGAGCAGATTGCTGTTACCATGCTTCTGGTACAGCCTGCAGAACTGTGAGCCAATTAAACCTCTTTTCTTTATAAATTACGCAGCCTCAGGTATTATAGCAATGCATACAATGGTCTAATTCAGTAGGACTCTGAGCTTCAATTTTAAAAGTTAACTGTGGCTTACAAGTTCCTTATGTCTTGTACATTTTATTGTTCTCATTTTCCAGCAGCTTTTGTAAGGTCTGCTTTGCTTTCATCACTGGCTACAGTATCCTTGGGAATGCAGGTTTGAGCATGAGAAATCATTATGTTCTGTATTGTTGCTGTGGATGCTTTACATACAGAAACAGAAGTGCTCATAGCTTTATTGCTGTAAATATCAAAGACTTGGAGCCATTTAATAAATTTAGAATTCAGGAGAGTCTGTTGTAGCAAGACAGCTAATGATCTAAGGAGTTCTACTAAGGGTCAATATTAACGTTGAGTTATTGACATGGGACTGCTTTGACTTTTAACTGTTTTGATGTACATTTGATTTAGATTCTGAAAAAATGAATTGACACCATGTAAATCTATTCCCACTGTCATAAAAGACATCTGCTTGCAAAAGATATAGTAATTAAAACATAAAATTAAATACTTATTGTAATTTCCCCAGAAGGTATCTCCATTAGAGTAAAAGGACATTTTGCTTATGCAGATTACTTTGTTATACGTATCCTTTGTTTAGTGTAACTTATTTATTATACCATTGATAATATGCAAATGGAATAAAAAAATTTCCTAAGAACATTCCATTCCAATAATGTTCTTTCCATGTTCTCTTCCATAATTCTTGTCCATAAATAAATTTTATATTATTAAGATTATAGAGTAGGTACTTTTTTAAAAACAGGAGTTTTGATATTAAACAATTCTCAGATTTCCAGGGATTTAAACTGTGTACTGTGATCTTACCTTAGCGTCCTCCCCAGTCCACCAGGTAAGGTGTTGGAATCTTCATGCTTTGTTAAACTCTGGAAATGCACCTTCGTAACATCAATATCTCCGTGGGCTCTCTTTACATATACTCTGATTTATACTTTTAGTTTTATCTTTTAGGACAATCTCTTCTTATTCTTTTCTCATTTTAATATCTTTTTCTAGGTGTCATTGCTCTCATTAACAAACTCTTCATACTTGCTGAAAAAGGGAATTATTTAATCTCAGTAGCAAAGAATTAGAGCTTGAGTTGTAACGATTCTGTGTTTTTTAGTTAATTCTACCATTTTATGTAAAGTTTTCCAATCTAGACTTGTGACAAAGCTGCTTCTTCCATTTAACCCAATTTCTGTGTTTTATATTCTTTTCTTCTTTTAAGATGAAGTGTTTCAAAGGAGTGTCACACTTTAACATGAATACCTACCTTTTTTTCTTCTAAGAAGTACCTATATATGAGGAATGATATTGAATGGAGTGGAGAAAAACTTAGACTACACTTTTGTTGTTCTTTGTAATTGAGTAGTTAAAATGCCTATTAAGGACACTTTAAATGGTAACTATGAACATTTTGTAGAAAAACAGATTAAATTGGGCACTTTTATCTAATATTCTTAAATAAAATTCAAATTGATGTGATCAAATTTAAGTGAGAATTTATATATATAATACACTTCTTCTTTTTTTTTTTTTTAAACGGAGTCTCGCTCTGTCACCCAGGCTGGAGTGCAGTGGCACGATCTTGGCTCACTGCAAGCTCCGCCTCCCAGGTTCACACCATTCTTCTGCCTCAGCCTCCCGAGTAGCTGGAACTACAGGTGCCCGCCACCACGCCCGGCTAATTTTTTGTATTTTTAGTAGAGACAGGATTTCACCCTGTTAGCCAGGATGGTGTCGTTCTCCTGACCTCCTGATCCTCCTGCCTCACCCTCCCAAAATGCTGGGATTACAGGTGTGAGCTGCTGCACCCGGCCTGTTTATTCATATTTTAAAAAACTTTTTTGCTTGAACGTTCTGCCAGCCTTCTGCTGTCTGTCCCCATCATCGTGTTGGATTGCTTCACTAGGAATATTTCCAGCAGGCCAACCCAGAGCTAGGGTTCAGACAAGTCTTTTCTGTGTGTACTTAATAGAACCAAATTTGTCCGAGGTGAGACCAGTCATCAAGAGATTAAAAAAAAAACCAACAAGCCTTGGCATGAGTTCTCTCTGGTGGTAGTGGAGGTGGGTAGTCATATATTAAGAAAACAGTGAATGGCCTTTAAAATTAGATGGAGTGAGTGAAATGTTGACGAGAAGTCAGGCTGTTTATAGAGCCTTTAGAAAAAAACAAAGGGAAAAAATAAACAATAGGCGTCCAAGTTGCCAGATCATTGGTATTTCTGTGATATGAATGATATTCTAAAGCTAGTATGCACAACCCACTTTAGAACATGAGAACCAAACAGAGAAGATTGGTTTGTATGTAGGAGCATAATTTAGTTAATAGGTATATTTTGTAGCTAGTTATGTTTATATCACTCAATTAATATATGTCTTTATGTTTGGGGAGTTGGTTCTTTTCTATTTGTAAATGACCATTATGATTGACTTCCTGATATGCTGACAGGCCGGGCTTTCTAGTATACATGGGTGGGATGTTTTCCCTCGGTTCTAACACCATTCAATGCAGGTAGCACCATGAGATTTAGAAAACATTTTTGTTCTTGAAGATCGATAGACAGCGTTGAACATTGATTCAACTAGTGTAGCAATTACTGTACAAATAATATACAATGCCTTGGTTTCTCTTCTCATAAATATTTCACTATTATGAATCAGAAATGTGTACACAACAGTGAATTGTATCAAAAGCTAGCTTTTTGGTTCGAATTTTTACAACGTATAATAATTTTAGTTGGTAAAATGGTTTAGTAACATTCTTTAATGGATTAGATCAAACGTAAAAACCAGCATGGAATCAGATTTTGTAGCTGATTTATGAATAACTGCTGAAAACCTCAGGGCTTAAAATTGAATTTGGTTTTAACAGGATTGAATTGTGTGTGACACTTGTAAGTAACAACTCAGAGAGATGTTTATTAAAGAGGGTTAATAAACCCACCAAGACATATTTGACCATTATTTAGAGGAGGTGAAATGTGAACTTACATTTAAAATGGAAAAGATAAAAGATCTCAGAAATATAACGTTTTTGAGTATGTCTCATTCTAAATATATGCCAGTCTTCCTTTCTCATCTTTTTATTAAAGTTGCATATCTCTTTTAGTCACTTTACATATTTATCACCATCTCCTCGGTGGCCTCATGTCATTGTCAGTTGATCTTGTCACACTGAGCGTCATCTCCCCATCTGTTCCTATTAATATTTCCCCCTTTAATTTCTTATTACATGGGATTGAAACGATGTAAAAACTCACTCCCTTTTTCTTTTCTATACTGGTTTGCCTTCTTTCTTTTCTCTTCCCCTTCATTCAAGCCAAAAGGCTGATTCACAGTCATCACAAAATAAACCAGTGCTCAGTGAGCAGCCATTCTTTTTCTGTCACAGTGCTAGGCCTCAGTGGCTAATGAGAAAAGATCAAATAAAGAAGGAATGTGTGAATGTGTAATTGTGGTCTTTGCCTCATGGTCCTTTCATAAGTATAGCGTGCTGATTTTCAGAACAAATTTGCTCCAAAAATTTGCCTTTTACCTTTCACATCTCAAATCTTTCAGCATGTTTCTCTGATCCTGAGTCCTTGTTCTCTCTCCTTTTCTTTCCAAAGACTTGCTTTTTCAGTTTTATTCTTTATTTTGGCAAGTTTTAGTTTGTTTTAGATGGCAACAGTATTGATAACTGCACATAAAATAGGTAAGGATTCACAGTATTTATATTTACTATATGGTTAATGGATTTAAGGAATTAATTTGAAACAGCAGTTCTGTTTGAAAGAGGATTTCTAAATGAAAGGGTGTATTACAAATAAAAGTTTTGTTCTGCTACTCCATTTTTAAACAAAGAATTGTTTTGTGGTTGAAATTCCCTCCTTTCATCTTTGGCCAGATATAACAAGTGACTGTTATGTTATTTCCTACTTTGTCTTTGGTGTGCTATAGTTTTCAATTTTAAAAAACCAGACTATTGTTAGGTCTGCTGCTCTTTAATGAATCATTGGATTGGAAAATAACTCATTATATCATCAGGCAGAGATACTTTCCTTTATTTGCATGTAGATAGTGAAGATGAATAATTTATCAAATGTTATTAGTACAGGCTGCATATTACTGGAATCTCAGCAGGATATAATGAAATTTGTCTCATGCAAGTATGAAAATAGCATGGCTTTGCATAGTCGTTATTGAACTCTTGGCATCTCTTGGAGAACTATTATGTTAGCATGCCAGTCTTGCACACCTCTTCATTAACTGGGCTTTTGATTGGAGAGTTTAACTTACCTTGAAAAATCTGTGGAATCCAACATGCCAAATGCTTGCTTGACTTTAGCCTGTTTCTATGTTGGAGCATAAATTTTCAGAATGAGTAAAGTACTAAATGTTTCTTATTAAGGTGAGTAGTGCAAAAAGGCTATGACTGATGGTTTTATTACTTTTGGTTGTGAAAAGTTGTACCGAAGATATTTAAGCAATAAAGCTTTCTTAAATGACAGGTGATGAAACATGTATGTAAGTACTTAGAATCTTAGAGCTGTACTAATTATGTATTTGAAGTTATTTTAATGATTGCTTCTTAAAAGTTGCATTTGATATGCTTCTGTCATGATGGCATGAGGAGGTCAACAAACCTTCTTCTCAAAAGCAATGCTAAAGTTGCACAAGCAGTCGAAAGCAAATCATGTCAGTACTCTGGAAATCAACTAAAAGCATTCAACAAACTGAGAAGTGTTTATTCATGAAAAAACTGAACTTCGGATAAAAACAGTGTAAGTCTTGGTATTTATGCTGGGGCGGCTCCATTTTCCCTCCCCTGCTCAGTGGGCAAGGTTGCAACTAGGGCAAAACAGGCCATGAAAGCCAGCAGCTTCCTGGCTGCTCCTGAGACAGCTCAGTGGATTTGGAGAACTGTCAGGTACGGTGGAGATTTTGATGGCAAGCAGTAGGGAAGGTCTGCAGCTCTACTGGACTGAAGTTACTGACCTGTTTGGTGCAAGCAATGGGCAGACGGACTAGCCGGGGTTTTAGCAGGGAATTCTGGGAGCTGAGCTAGCGCTATGAGGCTTGTGAAACTCTCCACATACCTTAAGTTAACCAGAAGTTGTTTCTTCTGCACATGCAGCAGAAACTGGAATGGACTTTGTAAGAAATATTGAAAGTTTGTCAGGCAGAAAAGAAGAGGCACTGAATAATAACTTGGATTCCAAGGAGCAGTGAAACATGCTAGAAATGGTATTTATATGAGTAAACATACTTTTCACATTTTCATTATTAAAAAAAAAATAGGCCAGGTGCTGTGACTCCATACTTTTAATTCTAGTACTTTGGGAGGCCAAGGTGGGAGTATCACCTAATCCCAGGAGTTTGAGACCAGCTTGGACAACATGGCAAGACCTCATCTCTATTAAAACAATTTAAAAAGTGATGGACGTCGTGGTGCACACCTGTAGTCTCAGCTCCTCAGGAGGCTGAGATGGAAGGATCGCTTGAGCCCAGGAAGTCGAGGCTGCAGTGGGCCATGATCGTGCCACTGCACTCTGGCCTGGGTGACAGAGTGAGACCCTGTCTCATAGAAAACAAAACGGAAAAAAACACATAATTATGTAACAAACAATAATTATAGCACCATATTTTTAGCTTTACATGAATCTTCCCTTAACCATGAGAGATACATTCCAAGATCCCCAGTGGATGCCTGAAACTATGGAGAGTACCAAATCCTGTGTATCCCGTGTTTTTTCCTATACATACATCCATACCTATAATAAAGTTTCATTCACAAACTAGGCACAGTAAGAGATTGACAACAATAGTAAGAAAATAGAATAATTATTACAGTACACTATAATAAAAGTTATGCGAATGTGGGGTCTCTCTCTCCCTATCTCAAAATATCTTCTTATACTGTACTGTGGGTAACTGAATCCGTGGAAAGCAAAGCCACAGATAAGTGGTGCTACTGTATACCACTATATATGTTAATATGTGTGCCAATAGCACAGAAGAGGAAGAAGGAAAAGAAATAGCATCAGGACAACTGAATATCCATATAAAAAAAAGAGTTTAGGCCTTCACTGTACATAAAAATAAACAAAGTGAATTGTAGATATAAATATAAGACAGAAACAAACATGTAGAAGAAAACACATGATAAATCTCTGTGCCCTTAATATAGCGAAAGAGTTCTTAGATGTGACACCAAAAGCATGAGCCATAAAAGAAAAAATTTGATATATTGAACTTCATTAAATGGAAAAAAATTTACTTTTCAAGACACACCATCATGAATGTGAAAATATAAGCCACAGACTGAGAGAAAATATTTATAAATCATATATCTGATAAAGGTCTTGTAACCATAATGTGTAAATAATTCTTACAACTCAGTAAGACAAATACTGTAATTAAAATACTGGCAAAATACTGGAGTAGACATTTGTATTAGTTGGGACCAATGGGTGTATATATAGAAAGAGATGTAGTGTAAGGAATTGGCACATGCAACTGTGAAGGTTGAGAAGTTCCAAGATCTGCATTCAGCAAGCTGGAAACCTCAGAGAGCTGTTGTGTATGTAGTTGCTGTCTGAGTTCAAAGGCCTAAGAAACAGGAGAGCCAATGGTGTTAAGTTACAGTCCACAGGCTGGCACACTTGAGACCCAAGACGAGACAGTATTTCAGTGTGAGTCTAAAGGCCAAAATGGACCTGTGTTCTAGCTCATACAGTCAATCAGGAGGAGCTCACTCTTAGCCTTTTTTTTTTTTTAATTGAGACCTTTATTTAATTGGATGAGGCTCATCCACACTGGGAAGGCAATTTGCTTTACCTAGTCTGCCAATTCAAATGGTATCTTATCTAGAAACACCCTCACAGAGACATTCAGAATAATATCAAAATATCTGGGTACCCTGTGGCACAGTCAAGTTGACATATAAAATTGATCATCATAACACTCTACTGAATAAGAAATACATTTGGCTGATAATCACATGAAAAGGTACTCAACATCATTCCTCACTATGGAAATGCATATTCAAACCACAATCACATACCACTACACACCCATTAGAATGGCTGTTATCAAAAGAAGTTGTAGTACTAAGTATTGGCAAGGATATGAAGAAACTCAAAACCTCATACATTGCTGGTGGGAATATAAAATGGTATGACTGCTTTCATAAGCTGTTGTTTCTTAAAATGTTAAATATAAATTTACCACATGATCCAGCAGTTCTACTCCTAGGAATATATCCAAGGGAAATAGAACATATGTCCATATAAAAACTTGCATGTGAATGTTCACAGAAGCATTTTTATGGTAGCTGTTAATTGGAAACAATTCAAATGTCAATCAGCTGGTCAGTGGATTAACAAAATTCCCTCTATTTGGTATGGGAATAGAGATAGACTCTAATAAGCTCAATTTTAGAACATTTACATCATATTTCTAAAATTGAGTTATTGTGATGATTATAAAACTTTTTTCTTTGAGATGGAGTCTCACTCTGTCGCCCAGGCTGGAGTGCAGTGGCGGGATCTTGGCTCATTGCAACCTCTGTCACCCAGGTTCAAGTGATTCTCTTGCCTCACTCCTGAGTAGCTGGGCTTACAGATGCATGTCACCACACCCAGCTAATTTTGGTATTTTTAGTAGAGATGAGGTTTCACCATGTTGGCTGGGCTGGTCTGCCTGCCTTGGCCTCACAGAGTGCCAGGATTACAGGTGTGAGCCACCACGCCTGGCCAAAACTTTACAAATGTATTGACAGTTATTGACTCTTACTCTCATAGTGTGTGAATTTTATAGGCTATAGGATATACCTCAGTAAAGTTATAAAAATAATAGGTCTAGGCCGGGTGCAGTGGCTCATGCTTGTAATTGTAGCACTTTGGGAGGCTGAGACAGGAGGACTGCTTAAGCCCAGGAGTTTGAAATCAGCCTAGGCAATATAGCGAGACCCTGTCTCTTAAAACAAACAAAACAAAACTAAAAAAACCCCCAAAAACCAAAAAAACCCCCAAAATACCCCAAAATACAATGTGTCCATATAGAAAGAACAAATGACAAATAAATATGGTAAAATAATAATTGAATCTGAAGGGTATGGGATTTTTTTGTATTTTGTGTTCTTCCACTTTTTCTACAAGTGTGAAATTATATCAAAATTTAAAAATTACAGACGTTTTAATGGCTCTTAGTAGTGATCTGATTTCCTTTTGTGACATTGTGTAAAAATAAAATGTTTGTTTGTTTAAAAAATCCAGCCCTAAAGTGCAATTTTATCTCAGCTTTTTGATTATTTACTTCTTTGATTTGTTGTTTGCTTTGAGCAGTTACTTGGGATTGCTTTTGTATTGTTATTATTATTACTCATTTCTTCTGTGATGTAGTGGCGGGCAGGCCCAGTGCCCAAGCCACCCCTTCCTGCTACACGTACGTATTTGGCCTATGCTAGAGAGTATAAACCTGTAGAAATGACATTTTGAGGGTATTCTGTTTCTCATCTGTTCCAATATAAGCAAAGCAAATAGGCCTTGAATACAGCTGTTTTTCTGTTTTTTGTTTTGTTTTTTTGAGACAGAGTCTCACTCTGTAACCTAGGCTGGAGTGCAGTGGTGCCATCTCGGCTCACTGCAAACTCCACCTCCTGGGCTCAAGCTATTCTCATGCCTCAGCCTCCCAAGTAGCTGGGATTACAGGCACCCGCCACCACACCCAGCTAATTTTTGTATTTTTAGTAGAGATGGAGTTTCACCATGTTGGTCAGGCTGGTCTCAAACTCCTGACTTCAGGTGATCCACCCACTTTGGCCTCCCAAAGTGCTGGGATTACAGGTGTGAGCCACTGCACCCGGCCGCTGTTTTCCCTTTTGACAGTATTTCTTAAGTTTAAATGATCACGCTTCACCCCTTTATGTTGTTTCCCCTGCTCCCAAAAAGAAGTTAAATGAACACGTTTGTTGAAAGCATTAAGTTACAGTGAAGTGTGTGACTCTTGCTAATGTATATTTATGTGCTTGGTTTGAAGGTCACTCTGTGAGACTGCTGGGTCAGAAAAAGGATAATGGAAGGCGGCTAGGGGGAGCACGATTGGATTTGCCGAAGATAAGGAAGAATCCACTGATAGAAATCATTTCCATCAATACCGGGTAAGCATCTCTCGAACTTACTCATAAAATATTCAGTATATTTCATGAATTTAATTTTTTTTTCTTGGACATGTGACATAGAAAAGTAGCCGAACATTTTCTTGGGAAAGAAAAATTACAAAATGTGCTCAAATGCAGTTTTTTCTGAAATGTTTCCTGTATGTAAACTGCACTTATATTTGCAGCAGGGTTTTATAACTTTAATATTCTTTCCATTTTTGGTAATAAACATGGATTTCATTTCCCAGCTATGGCCTTATTTAAAATCTTTGAAAGAAATTAGCACTTTATTTTGTGGAGTGATTAAGACACTTGTCATATTCGACTGTTTTTTTTAGTAAAGGTATAGTAAATGTTGCCCAAGATACTAACCACACTTTGATTATTCACTATTTGAGATGCATATTTTAAAATGTTATTCTTCTGAGCTTTAAACTTAAAAGAAGCATCATGACAGAGTATTAAGTACTCTTTTAATTTCCACACCTTGATTTAAAGTCCTCGATTATACCTGTTGGTATACTCATTTGTTTCATAAGCATTTATTGAATTTTTGCATTCTTTAAATTATGAGTCCATCAGAAAAAGAAACATTTTCTGAAAATTTGATGAGATGAAGGCCTCTGTTTCTTAAATCACAGGGAGCAGCTAATTACCCATACAACCACATCTCATTCCCCACAGATTTAAGCTGTTCTGCCTCTTTCTACTTCATCCTCCTTCCCTTTTATTTGAAATTGTTTTCCTTCCGTTCTGTTCTTTCTTCATGCTCCTTCTCATTGAGAACCGGTGAACAGCTTCCTTGTCCACCATCTGCCTATTTCTCTGAATCCAATGCCTTTACTTCCTCCAGAACAGTGGCAGTTGTGTTGCCACTAGCCCTCTTTTCTGTAGTCTCACCAGTTTCTGGTTTATCCTCCACACTGCTGTCAAAGACTAGAAAAGGTTGACCAAAGTCATTTAGTTTTTCCCAAAAAGCCCCATGGAGTGGCATTCAGTGACTTGGTGAATTTGTGGTGGACCAGCATCTGGCCTTCAGCGTTGAAGATTCAGAAACCCAAACTTATCAAGCTCAGAAACTAGTAATTAAAGCAGAATTCAACAGTGAGAAGTATAGTTGTCAGTTGATTGAGTACCTCATATACTCATTCTGTCTGTCCAGTCTGAGCCGAATTATAAATGCAAGGCTGTTTGCTTTCCCCTGCCTCAGTTCTTCTTTCCCCTTCATTCAAACATTGTAATACTTTCCCACAACTCCTGATTATCCTATTTAAAATCTCAAACATTCTAACATTCCTTCTCTTTTTTTTAGTTGCCTTGTTTTCCTCTGTAACTTTGTCATTGAAATATATAAATGGTCATTTATTTGTATTTTAATTGTCTCTCCTCACTGGCATATACACTCCATGAGAGCAGGGCCTTTTTGATTTTGTTATTTACCACGCTGTCCCCAGTAAGTAGAAAATTATACACAGTAGGGATTTAATGCATATTTATTTACTGAATGAATGAATGAATGAGTTACATAATTTGACAGTTTAGTGGGACTATGCTAAACTATCATCATGGTACAGATTGCTTTGCACATTGGACAATAATATTTGGAGTTTGCTGGCTAATCGTGCTTTCTCCTGAAAAATGCAGTGTTTTTTTTGTTTTTTGTTTTTTTGAGATGGAGTCTCCCTCTGTTACCTAGGCTGGAGTGCAATGGCGTGATCTCGGCTCACTGCAACCTCCGCCTCTGGGTTCAAGTGATTCTCCTGTCTCAGCCTCCCGAGTAGCTGGGATTACAGGTGCATGCCGCCATGCCCGGATAATTTTTTCTACTTTAGTAGAGGCAGAGTTACAGCGTGTTGCCCAGGCTAGTCTCGAACTCCTGAACTCAGGCAATCCACTTGCCTCGGCCTTCCAGAGTGTTGGGAATACAGGCGTGAGCCACTGCGCCTGGCTGAAAAATGCTGGTTTTGTGTGTGTGTTTATGCGGGGCTTTTGGCTAGACACATTCCTTTAAAACATTAGTATTTCAGGGTCTGTCAAACTCTGTTAGATTAGGATTCATTAGGTCTCTGCACAGTAACTTTCCAGGTACGTATTTGGCCTATTGAGTGTCTGTTTTTAACTGTTTATTTTTCTAGTCCCTATGTTCTTCATTTTGTCACTCCCCACTTCACACTCCAGTATTCAGTCTTCCTGAACTACTTGAAATTCTCAAAACTCCAGATTCTTCTCTGTCTTGACTGCAGGCCTCCCTGTAGGCTGAAGGGTTTTCCTGGCGTGTCTGTTCTTCCCCATTCACCTCATGGGTGAGCCTCCTGCACTCAGCTATGTGCTCCTTTCTTGGGATGTCTTCTTGTTTCTCCCTCCACAACCAGGCTGCATCTATCCCTCCCTCTAATTTGTGTCCACAGCATTCCCTATGTATCCTGATTATGGCACTTTACAGACTGTGTCATTTGGATCTTCCACTACATTGTAAGCTCCTTGGGTGCTGAATGTGTTTGTCATTACATTATTATCTTCGAGTTCAGTGTTTAGTACAAAGTGAGTACAGTTGTCCCTCGGTATCTGCAGGGGATTAGTTCCAGGACCTCCTCAGATACAAAATCTATGCACACTTAAGTACCTCATATAAAATGGTGTAGTATTGGCCGGGTGTGGTGGCTCCCGCCTGTAATCCCAGCACTTTGGGAGGCCTAGGTGGGCGGATCATGAGGTCAGTAGATTGAGACCATCCTGGCCAACAAGGTGAAACCCCGTCTCTACTAAAAATACAAAAATTAGCTGGGTGTGGCGGCGTGTGCCTGTAATCCCAGCTACTCAGGAGGCTGAGGCAGGGGAATCACTTGAACCTGGGAGGCAGAGGTTACAGTCAGCCGAGATCGTACCACTAAACTCCAGCCTGGAGACAGAGTGAGACTCCGTCTCAAAAAAAAAAAAAAAAAAAAAAAAAAGGTGTTGTATTTTCATATAACCCACTGACTTTTTCCAATATACTTTAAATCATCTCCAGATTACTAATAATACCTAATACAATATAAATGCTACATAAATAGTTGTTATACTATATTTTTAAAATTTAGTTTCTTTTAATTGTTGCATTATTTTTAACTGTTTTTTTCTTCCAAATATTTTCTTTTTTTTTTCTTTTTTTTTTCTGATGTAGAGTCTCAGTCTGTTGCCCAGGCTGGAGCACAGTGGCGTGATCTTGGCTCACTGCAACCTCCACCTCCTGGGTTCAAGCGATTCTCCTGCCTCAGCCTCCTGAGTAGCTGGGACTACAGGTGCCCGCCACCACGCCCGGCTTATTTTTTGTATTTTCAGTGGAGACGGGGTTTCACCCTGTTAACCAGGATGGTCTCGATCTCCTGACCTCGTGATCCACCCGCCTTGGCCTCCCAAAGTGCTGGGATTACTGGTGAGCCACCACACCCGGCCGTGACTCCCTTATTTTTTCTGGCAGTGGGAATAGAGTATGGAGACAGGGTAGGGGCTAGTGTAGCGGACAAAAGTAAAAAATTGGAAATTGTGGCATAAAGGACATCTGTGCTTTATTTTACCTTCTCTGTCCCTATGAAAGTCATCCTTTTTGACAGTCCCTTGGCAATTTTTATCTTCCAAAGCCAAGAGTTAGATGCTGCTTCGCAGTTCTTATATAAATTATATCATTTTTAAGATACTCCTATCAGATTATCCTTAGCTCGAAGGTTTGAAATCCTCCCTCAGGCTAAACACATCTTAGAAAATCCTGTCTGACCCTGTGATATTTTACTGATACTTTCTCTTTTAAAATTTATCTTGTCTTTCTTGTTATTTGCCATCAGTCAGACATATGGTGGTAACTGAGAACCTTTAAGGGGAATCTAATTTTCTTTGAGATTATATTCTTGAATTTGTTATCATTTTTAAAAGTAATTTCTTTCCCCCCCTGCAACACTCTGGCTTTGGGAAAACTAACTCAGATTTTTACACTTTATGTCTGTAATGTACAGAATTTATCAGTTTCTATTCCAGTCCTGGATACGTAGGCTATCTACAAATATTTGAATGGATATTTCAAACTCATTATTTCATTATAACCTGACAACTCTGCTGTCAGGTTCTAATGAAAACAAGTCCTAGTCCACAGTCTCCAGGAAGAATTTATTAAACAAGCTGGCACAGTCCAGTCATTCTTGTAATGTTGGTGGAGTCCTCGTTCTCTCTCTTTTTGGGTAGGGAAATCAAACCTTGTAAGAAAGGTCCACTTGAGCCAGAAGAAGCAATATAGTGTCTCACTACAGATAATATATCCTCAGGCAACCAGAATTCCTTTCCTAGTGTCTGAAGTGAGAGTGGGGCGGGGACAAGCCAGAATCACATCTTTCATGGTCTAGGCCAGTGCTAACCATAGTGTGTTCTGTGGACCAGTTAACTGCAGATTGCTCGTCTGTGATGAGTCCACAAATTGAGGGCAAGCACTTTAGAGACTTTTAAGGCAGTTTAAGGTCACAGCAGTGAGTTATAATTCATTTTCACTGTATTTTACACAGATACCGGTTTATAAGAGGTTGGAAGTAAAAATCCTGCTCTGTCATTATACATAGTTTGAGAAACACTGATTTAGGCAAGTGTGTGTTGCAAGATTCTTTACTCTGTTTTGGAAAATATTTTAGCCAGTCTACTTATCTCGAGTGTCCCTTCTTTAACTGAGACTCTATTTCGACTGTCTTTTATGCTATTAACTACTTGCAATTAGTAGTTGACCAGTACTTTCAAAAATGGAAACTTATTATTTAGTATGCTAATTAGCAAAGCCTCTAGTGTTGACTAAAGATAAAAGATAGCTTAAACATACACAGCAATCTCCTCTGGAAGGTGGCCTTTCTGATTAAATACTAGCTCAGGGTGTGACTGTGCCTAACAGTTGTAGCTTACATCAAGTCACACAATTTATATGATGTTCGCTACATTATATTCTTTCAAAAGTAAATTTATAGTTTTCCTAACATGGCTCTCTCGTGAAACTTAAAATCTGGGTATTATAACTGTTTTATTTGCACACCCTGAGATGAGTACAGAGCTGTGGTTATTATTCGTGTTCTTCTGTAAGCTTTATGGGCAACAGGGACCTTAATCTTTGTCATGAGCCTAGAATATGACACCAGCCTATTCTGGAGAAGGTAGTAGAATCTATGATACATTGGAAAGAGCTCTGCACTTGGAGTTTGGAGTCATAGACACTGTATTTTCTGGCAGCATGACTTGAATAAATTAGATGAGATCTTAGAGATGATGTCTTTTCTGGCATGGGTATAGTGCTACCTACTGAATGTATAGCTTAGCAGATTAATACATATTTTCTTTCAAATCTTGATGCTGCTGTATCTTCTACTCTACCGTCATTCTCTGAGACCCGTTCTACCCTTGATTTCTTTTTATTCTTTCTATTATTTAGGCAAGAAATTTGCTGGGACCAGAATGTGAGGTTACGACTTTATGCTATTCAACGTTGGTTCTTCAATTTCCTATTTCACCTGTTCAGTTTTAAGTGATTGTTTGACACACACACACACACAAAAAATCATCTTAGTCTCTCCTGTAGCTTTCAGCACAGTGTCTTTTTCACAGTATTCACTCCATAAATGTTTGTTAAGTATTTCAGTTGACAGCAGTGTTTCTTAAATGCAGAAAAAATATTTCTGGCTAACCTGGAATATAGTTCTAATTGCTTCTCTTACTATAGATGATTGTTTTGTAGAAAAAAAGAATATGATAGTTTGGACTATGAATGAAGTGAAAGTTATATGAAACAATTAAATGTGTGAAATTGAGGCATTTATGGCAATTCTGAACTGCATTTTTACTCTTTTATCCACAAACCAGTTGTCCTGAAATTTGCAGTCTTTTTTATGTCTTCAATGGAATCCCAAAATATCTTATTTCACTAAAATATTGTACAAATGAAATTTTAAAGTAACGCTTATTTCTAGTGCGATGTAAGACTGTACTTGGGAAAGATCATTCATAGGAACAGTGGATGGCACTATTGGCTCATACCTGCAAAGTAATTATCCTTAAGTTGCAGAACTTTCAAATGCTGGCTTAGTGAATGCTTTTAAAGAGAGCAGCTCAGTTAAAAAGCTTGGACAATATTAGGAGTTAATGTTATATTTTGTAAACTTTTTAATCATTATTTTGTATAAACTTTGAAATGAATATATATATATATATATATAGAGAGAGAGAGTTTTCTTAGTTACTAGCATAGAGAAATGACTGATTTAAAAAAATCATTTCAAATTCTAGCATGTTGTAGGATTCTCTTGCCCTTTCTGAAAAGTACCTCTTGCTTATCAGATTTCTAACAAAACTATTTAATTTGAAGAAGGCAGAATGAATTTGGATAAAAAGCAAAAATTTAAAGGTACTCAAATTTAGGCACATCATTAAAGCAAACTTAGTTTAAAGTTAATTGAGTAGAATGGTCAACACTTTCTTCAGGTTAGTTCATGGAGTGGATAAGCATTGATAGAACAATTTAGAGATGCTTTTACAGTTGAGAACGTTCATTATATTTGTTATCTTTAAAAATAATTTTATTTATTTCATGTGTTTGTTCTTTAAGAAGACCAAAGAGCCCTACAACTGGACATTAATTTGTTTTTTTGTTTGTTTAATTTTTTTGTAGAGACAGGATCTCAGTTTGTTTTGTTGCCCAGGTTGGTCCTGAACTCCTGGCTTCAAGCAATCCTCCTGCCTTTTCCTCCCAAAGCTCTGGGATTACAGGTGTGAGCCACCACACCCAGCCGGGACTTCGATTTGTTAAACAAATGTAGTTGAACATAAAAAGATGAGTTCATGTGGTATCTGCTCTTGAGAATCCCACAGAACAGAGTTAAACAACACAAAACAATTAAGTTATAAGCTCACATTGTATGATGGATTGTTTGGGTGAGTTGGAGAGTGCTTCCATGGAAAGTAATATTTAGGCTGTGTCTTAAAATATCTTCTAGGTGGATTTAAAGGCAATTTAAGCAGTAGTGGGGTGGGGAGAACCAAAACAAAACCCATAAGCAGTGGTTATTGTATTGTGAAACACCATGTCTTGCACAGAGAATGATAAGTCACTGTGGTGGTGTTTTGAATAAGGAAATGGTCGGAGAAAGGTAGCTTGAGAATGCTTGGGCTCAGATCTTGGTGACGCTGGATTTTTCTGGGCCACTTTGCCAACCAGGGACCTCCACAGCCAATGATGCCCCCCAACCCAGGCCTCACTCAGCCCTGGGCCTACCACTGGAGGCACCCTGCCCACTCAGTTCACCCGTACTATAGCTTGTACCTGCATTCGGTGGTTCCCAAGGTCTTGTCCCACATCCAAGAAGAATGAGCTTACACTGACAATTAGAAGGGTTAGGATAGGCAGAGAAGAATTTTCTTGAGTGGTGGAATAGCTCTCAGTGGACAGGGGATGCAGGGGGTGGTCCCCCACCCCTGTAGTCGGGTGGATTCTCTCTCTCGCTCTGTGTGTCTGGGTCTGGGACTTTGTATGGACTCAGAATGGGAAGTGCATGCTGATTGGTTTGTGAGTATGCACAAAAGGTTAAAATGAAGGCACCACTCAAAGGTGGGCACCATGGTGTAGAAAACCAGTAAGGAAAGGGTAGGTTAAAGTAAAATTGGTGGAGGGTGGGGATCAATCAGAGGAAAGTATGCCAAATGGGAAGACAGGTTCTCAATCTGGTCTGTGGATTTGACTTGTAGCTTGGCTTTCAGGGTTTAAACTGTCTTTGGTTTGAAAGTGGGGTTTCACTGGGGACCTGACACTCTCTGCCTAGGCATTTGTCTGCCTCCTGCTGCTATCATTGGCATAAGTTATTCAGCCTCTCTATAGGTTTCAATTTCCTCATTTATAAAATGATGATAATAATAATAGTGTTGTGAGAATGAAAAGAGGTCATAGGTTTAATCAGCACTATGCTTGGCACATAGTATCTGTTCAATATATAGTATTGTTAACTTTATTGCTATGACAACTATAAGAAGGCAAACCTCAGGCTTAAGTAGACTGCTATTCGCTTAAGACCACAGAGTTAGTAAGTGGCAGAATTATGACTTGAACTGCATCATCTGACCACTTTTTTCAATAAACCATAACGTCAGTGGCCTCTAGCCCCATTTTCTGCTCTGGGGTCTATACTGTAGTTGTTTAGTTAATTGAAAGGAAAGCCAGTTAGAAGTAAAGTTTGAGACTCATCTAGAAGATAGCCTATTAAATCTGAGAAACATGCTGTAGGCAGCAGAGTTTTACTGAGAGAATGGGGAACATGGGCCTTATGTAGTGAGTCTGTCAAATGGAGGTAGGCTAGGAGAATTCCTGCTGTATATCTATATTGTATTGTCAGATGACTCCTAAGATGCATCCATTTTGTCCAATGGAATGGAATTTGAAATTCCTATTATGATTATTTTAAAGGAATGGACTGCTAAATCATATAGAGATATATGACCATTGTACCTTCCTTTCTTGTCTTTTTTTTTTTTTTCCCCAACTTCTACTGGAGCTAAGGTGCATGAAAGTGAGTTGCACTTGGAAGGGCACAGTAGGAGCAGATCATTGGATTGTATCCAAAGAGACACCATCTGTCAGCTTTTCTGTTGCTTTAAGAAAACTTGTTTTCTAGCCTTATCAAGAGAGAGAGAGAGAAAAAAAAAAAAACCCTGAAACTTGTGTAGCCCAACTTTAATTAAGTATAATTGAATACACATGTGATTGTGGATGAGGGCCTGTCAGTTTTTTCCAATACAAGAATAATATATATCCCATATTTATTTTTGAAACCACTTTGCTTTTATTTTACTGCATCTCAGCATGGTAGCACTGGTTGTTTTATTTTTTTTCTAACCCTGACAAAGCAGAATGTTTTGTTTGGCTTTTTAAAAAGGCAATAGTGCATGTAGTTAAGACCTCATTTACTTTATCTGATGAAACAGTCTCTGAGGAGTGTCTATTTTTTGATAAATCCACTAAGAAAACTGGGTTTAAGACAAGGTCATTTTTAAAAATACTGGTTTCAATTTTTAAACAATGTATATACCTTTGTGAATTGTAATGTATATTTTTGTGGTTCTTTTTAGGTTAACCTTAAAGTATTAATTGTGAGATCATATAGGTTTACAAAATTCTTTCTCCCTTGTGAAATATATTTTATGTACTGTTCTGTTACTACTCTTGCAAAAAACATAAACTTTCTGAAATGGAATTTTTAGTCTGTTCTCCTCCCCCACTTTCTCCCATCTCTGTTATTTTTTTTCTCCCATACATCTATATAAGTTTATGAGAACAAGATATGCAAGGATGGATTTATTTATTTAGGACCAGGAGTCCCTTGTAACTGGAAGATATCCTCTATCAAGATTGGTGGTCTGTTTTATTCATTGGTTTGTTTTATTCTCTACTCATTCACTCGTTTACTCAACAGACATTTGCAGAACATCTCTATATATCTGAAAATGTACTAAGTGCAATAAAAGAAACAAGACCTAGTAATGTGTCACTGCTCTTGGGAGCCTTACAGTCTAGTGTAGTTTAGTTAACTGGGAAATAATTTTGTTTTAGTCTACACGGAATATAATAGTAGTTTTATATGTGTAGGACTTAGAGTTGTATACCTAGAAGTTTACCACAAATATGGAGAATGTATCGGACTTGTTTCAAATATGATAGCTGAAAATAGGCTCATACAATAATAGTGTACAACATGTGTGTCATGTGAACCAGCAGCACACTCTTTGGTAGTTTGCCACTGTTGAGAATTCTGTCACTAGCATCACATATTGTTCTCACTCTGGAATTCAGGCAACCCAGGATCCTTTGAGTATAGATTTCTGTACTTACCTCTAAAATTAACACCTCTAGTTTCACTTGCAAAATGAATTGCAATTGTTAAAGCCCATTTCTGTCTACTTCAACTTTCTCATTTTTATTTCTACTATTAGGCTTATTTTTAAAATTTTCCTACCTTAATTCTCAGTTATATGCAAAGGAAGAGACAAAGCAACAAAAATAATGACAAGGTGTCAGTAGTGGCATTGATGTTGACACATTGCACACATCTTGGAAAAAGAGGTGTCAAATGCCCATAAGGATGGAGTATGGTTGAGATTCTGCTACTGCTGAAGACAAATTTTCCTGTTGTTTCCCTGATACCTAATAATGGCAACATGGTGGTTGGCATAATGAGAGTCTTCTGTGTAAGTGAATTGACTTGCACTTAAATATTTTGCAGTTATTTGTCAGTTATTTACCAAATGATTATTTATCAAATAATTATTTTTCTTAATTTTATTGGAGATTTGTCATCCAAATATTCTATTTGGAATATAATATACTTTAATACTCTGTTAAGTTTTGATTTGTATGGTAGATATTCCAGGATGAATGATGGAAGAAAGAATAATGTAGACATTTCAGGGATTTTTTAAATTTTAAATTTAATTCTTTTATATATTTTATATATATATGTGTGTGTGTATGTGTGTGTATATATATATATTCAAAATCCAACTGTGACCAAGAGTCATGCATGAATATTTTCTGATGTACTTTACAAATGTTTATTTAAACAGCATCAGTATGGTTTGCCTAATTTCTTAGTTTCTTTTGTTTATCCCAATACTGCTTTGCTTATACATATATATCTTAAAGGTTTCTAAACTTAGAGACCTGTAGATCCTAAACAACTTTTAATTGACTGATCTTTTAATGTCTGTATTTTCTGTTCCCTTATCTTGTAGTTTTTAAAAAATCTTCTTTGAAGTATTGTTTTGTTTTCTTCCTATTTTTTCATTTTCTGTATCTGCTTTTTCTTTTGAGCCCTCACTTTTGACTTTTATGTAAGAATGGTGTTTTATTAAAAGCCTCTTTTTTTGGTATAGTAGATGAGAAAGAAGTAGTTTAATTTTAATATATCTACTGTAAATATATGGATTTGTCTTTTGTAACACTGCCTTGCCAAGTGTTTGGATAGATAGAGTAGCATGACAGTTCGCACAGTGAGCAATAGTTTGATTTAAGCTATTTATTTATGGGCTACCCTGCTTAAGATCTCTTGCCAGCTAATGAGAATGGTCTGAGGCCTTTTTTTATAAGGAATGGGAAAAACTTTTAATTAGGGATAGACTTTGTAAAATATTTAATAAGTTTCCTTGTAGCCCCATGACCAAATACCTACTGCCCACACGCTTTCTTAATACAAAACTATTCATAGGTAATTAAAAATCTTTTTGGCAGATTCACATATTCATAGACTATTAGAACTAGAAAGGATTTTAGAGATTTAAAATCTTTTCATAGATGATAAAACGGGTCTCAAGGACTAACATCTGAAAGTTTGGTGGCCCACAGATTGCACTCACTTTTAGGAGAGTAAGGTTCATGACAAATAGAGGTTACTCTGACAGGTGATACACCTTCATCTTTAGGATTTTAGGGGTTGGTGAAAGGATTAGAAAGCAGATTAGATTTTGTTTGTGGTCTGCAAGACATCATAAAAATGATATTTGATGTTAACTTGTATTGAAATATATATAGGTCAAAATACCAGAAACTGGTATCACTGTGACCAATACTGTTTGGTGGATCAGAGGAAAACAGTGAGATTATCTGTCAAGTGAATTTGATTACATGGGATAAAGAGGCTATTGAGACTTCTGTTTTGGTGTGAGGGCATCTTTGGAAAAGTTCTGGACTTCATATCACCTCGTTTTCCTCTTTTATTCACTCATTATTTACCTTTCCCATCCACATTTCTGGTTCTATCATTTACCTTCCTTTAATTCCTATAGGTTTGTATGTTTGTATTTCTAGTACCTTATAGTGACTAGCTCATGGGAGCTCTCAATAAAAATGTTTTTATGACTCAGTTTCTAAATGCTAATGGTATGTTTTCACGCTGAAGTCTCTTCTGCTGTTTCTTGAGTCTTGAATCTCTATTCCAGCCTTTCTCGGTTCTTGTTTTCTGAGAGAATTAAGCCTGAACATATGTGATTGAATGTCCTAAGGCATTCATTATATAGTGAATTAACCCTTCTCCTAAGCATCTAGAATGGTATTAGCTGCATACTATCCTTGAGTGAATTAAAAAGCAGTCACTCAGATTATTTTCTTAAGTGCATAATTCTCTTGGAATAGTGGTTGAGAAAGGCTGACTTACTCACTTCATCAGATATTCCAAATAACCATCTTAAAGCTTACTTTTCTAAGAAGCACCATCATTGACTGACTTCATTTTAATTGTTCTTTTACTTCACATTTTCTTAATACATAGACTTAGTTTTTACTAAGGGCTGTTGCTAAGTTGGTGTTATGCTGAATGGGTTATAGTAAATTTGGTTTTATCTTTAAAAAGAAACATAAACAAAAAGTATATAATAGATTTCTCATGTTGCTATTTTTTCTCTTGAAAAGCATATACTACCTGAATGTCAAACTAGCCAGTGCTTGGGTGACTTCTATGTAGGACTTGTTAGGTCTGTGACAACACAAATCCCAAGGGCAAAGGAAGGAGACTGGAACTAGTAGACTGAGCATGTTTAATGATGATTTGGCCACTGTAAGTGATCCTTGAGAGTTAGCCCTCTATTTAGGCATGGCATCTAAGGTTCATAACTACCTAGGTTCTTATTTCCAAAGGAGTCAATGTTAGATATATCAGGGCCCAGTTTTACGAAAATACAGAAAGAAAACGGTGCCTATTCACAGATGACATGACTGTCTACATAGAAAATCTCAAGGAGTCCATAATAAAACTAGAACTCATTAGTGAATTTAGTAAGGATACAACATAAATCCATAAAAATAAATCATCTTTCTGTATACCAGCAATGTATAATTGGAAAGGGAAATACAAAAATTATTTATGTTATGCAGCAGCTCTAAGAAAAATGCTTAGGTAAAAATCTAACAAATTCTGTATAGGATATGTATGTGGAAATTTATAAAACAGAAGAAATCAAAGAAGATCTAAATAAATAAATCATGCAATGTTCAGGAATTGGAAGATTCAGTATAGTAAATGACAATTCTCAAATTGATACATAGATTTAAAGTAATTTAAATACAAATTCCAGTAAGATTTTTCTTGTAGAAGTGGAGAAACTGATGCTAAATTTTATATGGAAAGGCAAGGGAAGTAGAGTTATCTAAAACAGTTTTGAATAAGAATAAGGTTGGAGGAATCACATCATCCTATTTTAAGACTTATTATAAAGTAGCAATCAAGAGGTGTGGTAGTGGTGAATGGACAGATGCATTAAATCACTGGAAGGAGACTAACAAGTCCAGCAATGTCAGACCCATTCAAATATGGGCAGTTGATTTTGACAAAGTTGCAAAGTTCATCCAAGGGATAAAGCAGTGTTTTCATCAAATTGTACTGGAGCAATTGAGTATCCATATGGAAAAAGAACAAAACTTTGACCCAAATGTTAGATGTATACAAAAGTTAACCCAAAAGGGATCCAAGTTCAAAATGTAAAATGTAAAACCTTTTTTCTTCTTCAATTTATGAAAATAAAAAATAAAAGGTAAAACTTTAAAAATTGTAGACTAAAACATAGGAGAAGGTTTCTGTTTTTATGGTTAGGCAAAGAGTTCTTAGACCTGATACCCAAAATCACGATCTATAAAAGGACAAAAGATGGACCTAATCAAAATTAACAACTTTTCCTCTGTGAATGAAACAATTAAGAGAATAAAAAGCAATCTGCAGGCTGGGAGAACATATTTGCAGATCACATACGCGGCATAGGACTTCTATCCAGAATATATAAGGAACTTTCAAAACTCACTAGGAAAACAACCGGATTAAAATATGGGTGAAATACTTAACAGAGACATCACAAAAGAGGATATGCAAATGGAAACTAAGCACATGTAAAGTTTTTCGACATCATTAACATCAGGGATCCTATAACTCACCTATTAGACCAAGTAAGATAAAAAGTATTGGTAATACCAGGTACTGGAGAGGATGCAGAGCAATTAGAGCTCTCATACATTGTTGGAGATGCTAAATGGTACAGCCATTTGGAGAATGGATTAGCAGTTTCTCTAAAAAGTTAAGCATATACTTATGATAAGACAAACATCCTACTTTTAGGTATGAGAAATAAAAACCTAAGTTCACCCAAAAACCTGTGCATGTATGTTTATGGCAGCTTCCTTCCTAATTAGCCCAAACTGAAAACAACTCCTGTATCCTTCAGTGAATGAATGGAAAAGTCATCTGTGTTGCATTCACTTAATTGAATACCGCCAAACAAAAAAGGAATGAATGATTGACATCCCCAACATCTTGGATGGATGTAAAAAGACTTATGCCAAGTGAAAGAAGCCAGTCACTAAAAGGCTGTATATATGATTTATTGCTGTATTGTATTGTATTGTGTTGTGTTGTGTTGTGTTGTATTGTGTTGTATTGTATTGTATTGTATTTTTTCTTGGAGACAGGGTCTAGCTCTATTGCCCAAGCTGGAGTATAGTGGCACAACCACGGTTCACTGCAGTCTCCGTCTCTTAGGGTCAAGCAATCTTCCCACCTCAGCCCCCTGAGTAGCTGGGACTACAGGCATGTGCCACCATGCTTGGCCTTTTTTTTTTTTTTTTTTTGTAGAGATGAGGTTTCACCGTGTTGCCCAGGCTGGTCTTGAACTCCTGGGCTCAAGAGTGATCTTCCCACCTCAGCCTCCGAAAGTGCTGGGATTACAGGTGTAAGCCACCTCACCTGCCCTATATTATTTATTTATGTGACATTTTCAAAAAGAAAAAACTATGGTGATGGAGAAGAGATCAAGGATTTTTAGTGGTTAGAAATTGGGAGGTAAGGATGGCAGAGAGTGTTTGGGTAAGGGGATAGCACAAGGGAATGTTCTGGGGTAATGGAACTCTTCTGTATTCTTTGGTGATGGTTACATATACCAATACATAGGCTAAATTCATAGAACTGTACACCTTCCAGAAAACAAAATTTATGACAGTTTTTAAAAAAATTATTCTGCAAAGAAAATAATATTTATTAAGAAATATTTAGGTAGAGAACCAGGGTAGATGGAAAATTGTGTTAAAAGGTTTGCATCTCATTTAAATTGGAAGCAAAGTCATCTGGACTGAGAGGAAAATGGGCCTGGGGCCCAATATTTGAGAAGAACTGAGGTTTTTTTTTTTGAGATGGAGTTTTGCTCTTGTTGCCCAGACTGGAGTGCAATGGCGCAAACTTGACTCACCGCAACCTCTGGCTCCCGGGTTCAAGTGATTCTCCTGCCTCAGCCTCCCAAGTAGCTAGGATTGCAGGCATGCGCCACCACACCTGGCTAATGTTGTATTTTTAGTAGAGATGGGGTTTCGCCTAAACCCTGTTGGTCAGGTTGGTCTTGAACTCCCGACCTCAGGTCATCTACCTGCCTCGGCCTCCCAGTGTGTTGAGATTACAGGCATGAGCCACCGTGCCCGGCCTAGAACTGAGCTTTTGAACTATTGCTAAGAATAAATGAGGTATCACTGAACTTACCCTCAGTAACGAATGGAATATGTCACCTGTGGGTAATATGAGACGATTAATAAGACAGTTACCACACCTAAAATAATAAATAAAGAATTTTTTTTTGTTGTTTATTTATTTATTTATTTTTTAATTTATTTATTATTATTATACTGTAAGTTGTAGGGTACATGTGCATAACGTGCAGGTTTGTTACATATGTATACTTGTGCCTTGTTGGTGTGCTGCACCCATCAAAAAGACAGTTATGTAGCAGGATTATGTCATGATTTGACTCATTATATAAAAAATTTTAATGTATGATTTTCCATTAGAGGAAATACTCTTTTGTTTTGGCAATTCCTGCCAGTCTTCATTTGTTGATCAGAAGACAACTTTCAGAAGTATTCTGTTGCTACTGGAGGTAGGATTGGGCCAGGGTGGAATCTGGTTAGAACAAAAATACCACACAAGAAAATCATTTGGCTTACCAGTAAGCTGATGTGTGCATCCTCCCTTTACCTTTATGCACATGTATACACCAGCCTTGCAATTTGTCTTGCTACTTTTTGAGTAGAGAAAGAAATAATTGTTGCTTTGGAACTTGTGCCTGTAAAAACTACAAATCTAAAAGTACTTGGTCCCTTGTACTCATGATGATTTGTTTAGATTTACCCTTTTGCAGCTTAGTAGGTACTGTGAAATCTTAATCAGGGCCTCATATTTACCATTTAATCATCTTAGCCATATATTTGGAAGAACTGCAAATCCCCCCTTTGCAGGGCCACCTATGAAAATCTATACAATGGAAAAGCAACAGCATGGTTTCCCTACAGTATCTCAGAGCACCCAGCCCTGCTGGAGCTGCTGGACCAGCATACGGATGCCCAGCTGCTTTTTTTCGATTTTCTTTTCTTTTTTTAAAGCAAATCCTCATAGCAGCTTTATTTGTAATAGCCAAAAACGAGAAAAAACCCACAGTGTGAGATAGGGGTACAATAGAATATTCCCCAGCAACATAAAGAAACTAACTCTGGGTACATGCAAAAGCATGGATGAAACTCAATTATGCAGAGTAAAAGAACCCAGACAAATTGATGACACACTACATTATTCCAACTAAACTGTAGAAAATGCAAACAAATCTCTAGTTCAGGAAAGCAAATGAGTGAATCCCTGAGGCAAATTGGTCTGGGAGTGGGGAAGGGAGGCATTGTAAAGGTACACAAACTTTGTAGGGTTACATATATGTCCATTATCTCTATTACGATGATGTTTTCGTATATATGTATGAAACACTTCTAAACTCTCATGCCCAGCTTTTAAAATTATTTTGATACTTACTAGGGATTTTAAACTAATTTGATATCCTTCTTTTTTGAGGGGGGTTGGGGCTAGAGTCCTGCTGTGTTGCCTGTGTTAGAGTGCAGTGATGTGATCATGGCTCACGGCAGCCTCGACCTCCCATGCTCAAATAATCCTCCCACCTCAGTCTCCTGAGTAGCTGGGACAACAGGCATGTGTCACCTTGCCTGGCTAATTTTTAAAAAAATTTTTTATACAGATGGATCTTGCTATGTTGCCCAGGTTGGCCTTGAACTCCTGGGCTCAAGAGATCCTCCTGCCTTGGCCTCCAAAAGTGCTGGGATTATAGGCATGAGCCACCACACTCCACCAGTTCTTTGTTTCTTTTTTTTGGGGAAACAGGTCTTGCTCTGTCATCCAGGCTGGAGCACGATGGTGCTTTCAAGGCTCACTGCGGGCTTAACTTCCCAGGCTCAAGCAATCCTCCTACCTGAGCCTACCAAGTATCTGGGACTATGGGCATATGCCATCACACCTGGCTAATTATTTTTACTTTTGTCAAGACAGGGCCTTATTATGTTGCACAGGCTGATCTCAGACTCCTGAACTCAAGTGATCCTCCTACCTTGGCCTCTCAAAGTGCTGGGATTACAGGCATGAGCCACTGTGCCTGGCCCGTTATCATTCTTTCATCTTAGGTTTTACCCTAAAGAAATTTCTATCCTCGTCCACCACCATAGGCTTGCTAACAAGGCTCTGCAGATGAAACCGTAGCAGGCTTATTTACAATTTTTCCCAAAATTTTATTACGAAAAATTTCAAATGGACAGCAAAGTTGAAAAAATTTTACAGTGCACACCTGTCTACCCACCATGAAGATTCTGTCATTAACATTTTACCGTCCTTACTATGTCATATCTTTCTTCATCCATTTCTATTCATCCATCAGTCCAACTTATTTTTTTCAACATGTTTCAAACCAAATTGCAGACATCAGAACACTTCCTCTAAATACTTCATCAGACACGACATTCTAGAGATCAGTATTCCTAGGATTTTATGTAAAATTTTGAAACCATGGAATATATACATCTTAAGAGCACATGGCTGAGTTTTGACAAATGCATATGCCTGTGTAACTCCCATCTCTATTTTTAAAAAATCTGTGGACCAGATAGTATTTACATAATATTTGCAGTGGAAATATAGTAACGCCCCTGATTTATTGGATATATTGGTAAATAGTCTGTCTGCATTTTCTTTGTTGAGAACAAAGCTGTAATCCCCTCCCCTCCTCCCTGTAATGATGGAAATAATATATTATTTTAGCCCATTGTGTAACATCCTTCTTAAATGTGTTAAGAATTTTAAGTGTGCTATTATGCAACAACTTGATAAAATATTTTCTTAAAATATATGTTTTTAACCACATGCAATATTTGCTGTTAACCTTTAAAAAATATGAATGAGGGCTGGATGCGGTGGTGGCGAACGCCTATAATCCCAGCACTTTGGGAGGCCGAGGCAGGCGATCATGAGGTTAAGAGATCGAGATTGGCCGGGCACGGCAGCTCACGCCTGTAATCCCAGCACTTTGGGAGGCCGAGCGGGCGGATCACGAGGTCAGGAGATCGAGACCATTCTGGCTAACACAGTGAAACCCTGTCTCTACTAAAAATATAAAAAATTAGCTGGGCATGGTGGTGAGTGCTTGTAGTCCCAGCTACTCGGGAGGCTGAGGCAGGAGAATGGCGTGAACCCGGGAGGCAGAGCTTGCAGTGAGCCGAGATCGCTCCACTGCACTCCAGCCTGGGCGACAGAGTGAGACTCCGTCTCAAAAAAAAAAAAAAAAAAAAAAAAAAAACAAAGATCGAGACCATCCTGGCCAATATAGTGAAACCCCATCTCTACTAAAAATACAAAAATTAGCTGGGCATGTTGGTACAGGCCTGTAGTCCCAGCTACTCGGGAGGTTGAGGCAGGAGACTCTGTCTCAAAAATAATAATAATAATAATAATATGAATGAGTTATTTTTCTTTAGCAAATAATTTTCTTCATATTACTTTCTAAAATACTGAAAGTATATGCATGTCCTCACCCTATAATCTCAAAAAGAAAGAAAAACATAATTCCTACTGCAATATTCTCAACCTTTGTATCTATTGTTTGATTAGGCAAATATATATATTTTGGAGATATATATGTGAAACATATACATACACATATACATACATTCTTATATATATATAAGAATATATATATGTTCTTAAACATAAGCATTCTTTCCAGTTGGATGATTGCAAAGAGGGTACCACAAAACAGGCCTTACACTGATTTAAATATGCTTTGAGTCCCAGGCATTTACAGGTAGTTCAGTAGAAAATTTTGATGTTCGTTTCAAAAATGCAGTGCATTTCTCAGAGCACAGAAAGATGATTGTGAAGAAATCTGACCCTGAAGGCCAGTGTGTGGGTGGGGCTTAGACATCTTAAATGTCTTAGATTACTGGGTGTCTGCGGACAGTTTTTTTAATTGGATAGCAGGAAGCAGAAGAGTACTGCTGAAATTAAGAGGAAAGAACATGCATTTTTAAAATGCCGAGGAGACATCCTAACATGTTGTCTTGACAGATGTCAGGATTATTTGGGGACAGTAATGGACTTGACCTACAGAGAACTGACAGAATGTCTAAACTTAATCTGGAATTATATTAAATACCCTGAAGCCACATTTGTTGCCATCTCTCAAGTGTATAGGATTGAAATGGTGAAAACTTTTTTACTTAATATTTGCTTGTGTATGGGTATGCATTTGTGATAGGGTTCCAGACATTTTGCAAACAAGGTAGAGGAACAGCATTATTAGGAAGACTACCAACTCCTTAGGGTGGTATAAGAGTCCCGTGGCTTCTTCCAACCTTTTCTCTCCTTTCACTGTTACAACTAATACTCATCAATGCCAGCCTGCCTGTCTCAACATACTATTCTGTAACATGTGTTAATGCCCTTGTGTATGCCATTACTTCTGCTAGGCCTGCTATTGTCTGCTTAGCCAACTATAGTCATCTTTCAAAACTTTGTCAGATATCACCTTTTCCATGTCAAGTGTCACCATCCTTCTCAAGAAAGAGTTGTTAATCACGTTTGTACAGGTTTTACCATAATATATTCTCAGAAGATGCAGAGAGGAGAATAATTGAGAACTAAAATGAAGCCATTGGAGTTGATATTAAAGCATTGATAACCTGACAGCAATTCCAGGGGAGTTGTTTAGGTGAAATGCAGATTGAAGTAGGCGGAAGAGTGGACAGGAGATGAGGCATAGGGGCAAGATAGTATCTTTGAAGAAGTTTGTTGCCAGTGGGAAGAGTAGAGATGGGGCTCTGGTTGGGGAGAATCGGGAGCTGACGTTATTCTTGTGGTTTTAGGAATGGCAGAAATAGAAAATAATTTTATGTTTAAAAGAAATAGCTACTGGGAAAAGAGAGAGACCAAATAAGAAGTGAGACTATTTGGTAGAGTAAGTTTCCGGAGCATATGGGATCGAGAATGTAGGTGGGAGTGCTTAGGATAATATAACACTTCTACCTTCAATGCAGGAAGATACTCGACAAGGATGGATGAATTTTCATTAAATTTTATCCTGTTTGGGGAAAAGGAAAATGAAATGTGATATTTATATCACTGGTCAACAATTTTCCAATATTGTATATTTAATTATTTTCTCTTCTACTGACATTTATGGTACTCTGTTAAATCTTTGAATACAACTACACTATAACATTTTACAATGACTGTACCAATTTGAAAAATAACTTGAATGGTTTAAGAATTACTATTAAGTCATTCAGTAAAAATGACTTAATTGGGTGCATACTGTTGTGCCAGCTATGATGTTAGGTGTACAGATATAATGATGAAATACAGAAGCACTTGTGAATTAGTTGTAAAAATTCAGAAAAGAAACAATGGCAGTATGAACTCAGGGAGAGAAAATAGAATGAGAGAGGCAAGAATAACTGGGACTAAGAATATAGGTGATCGGTTAATTCAAGGGTTAACAAACTACAGCCTGTGGGCCAGAGCTAGTCAGTTGCTTTTGTTAGAACAGCTTGTGATCTAAAAATGGTTTTTATATTTTTTAAACAGCTGGGGAAAATAAAAAGAAATGTAATAATTTGTGATACATGAAGATTACATGAAATTTAAGTTTCAATATCCATTACTATTTATGGATTTTTAATTTTATCGGGAAACAGCCACATTCACTCATTTCAAAATTGTTTTTGACTGGTTTCATGCTGCAGTGGCAGAATTGAGCAGCTGTAGCAGACAATGTCAATGATGTGGTACAGGAAAAAGTTAATAGAGCAGGTCTGGGCTGCTAGCCTTAGAAGGATCTGCTTGGGACTGGGGCCATGGGGGTGAGGTTAACCATTGAATAGTATCTGGGAGCCTGACTCCTAGAATTTTCCCTAAGCTCATAAAAGCATTTTACCTGCCTGGAGTACAGATGCCTGCTTTCCTTCTGGATAGTTGTGACTAGTCATCATAACTCTGTGACCAGCCCAGAATAAAAGTCCTGTTGTTTGAGCCCAGGTGTTTGAGGTTGCAGTGAGCTTTGCTCATGCCACTTCACTCCAGCCTGGGTGAGAGAGTGAGACCCTGCATCTAAAAGACAAAGAAAGAAAAATTAAAACCTGGGATTCTGAGTCTCTAAAGGGCTGCTCTAGGTAGAAAGTTCATGTATGTGTGTTACTACATTTCACTGCTGGAGGGAGTGTGTTCTGTATGGCTTCTCCTGAGAGGCAAAGCACGGGAAGCCTGTGGATAGATTCCTCCAGATTTTACCTGATGTGTCTTTTTCTCTTACTAATTGCTGTAATAAACTATAGCCATTAATGCAACTGTCTCCTGAGTCTGTGAGTCCTTCTAGTGAATCACCAAATTATGTGTGTTATCTACGGACCCCTGAAACTGGAGCTTTTGTTGTTTGTGTTGCTGGTCAGCACACTATAAATTGCAGTTACAACTAACTCCACAGTGTTTTGAGTGGAAGTATATCACTGTTTTTATTTTACTTTATTTTTTATTAGCAGGGCGTACCCATCATGCCAAAAGAAAAGTGTACTTTGAATATCTCATTTTTAAGGCACAGTGGAGTCAGGATTACTTTGTTATCAAATTAGATGGCAAAGCGTTGTGTTTATTATGCGGTAAGTCTATCACTGTGGCAAAATAATACAATATGCTTTAACATTAGCAGACTAAGCATTCATCACAGTATTCCCAATTCACAGGAAGGCAACAGTCAGAAAAAATTAAACAACTTAAAATGGAAAATCTATTCTCACAGAATTTTTTTGTAAGTATAAAAAAATGAAAATGAGACTATAACCACTATAAGTTTCTGATTGGCACATTTGTTACCCAAGCAAGGAGGTCCATTTATCAGTAGTGATTTTATTAAATCATGTTTGATTGTAGCCACTGAAGAAGTATGTGCACAGAAAATAAACTTAAGACTGTTTAATGGCGAGACCAGTTGCTCAAAGAGTTGAGGATATGGGGAGATATAGCAATATTTAATTTAAAAGCAAGGCAAATGATTTCAAATGTTTTTTGGGGTCTTATTTCTTTTTTTTTAATTTTCAACTTTTAGGTTCAGCAATGTATGTAATATGTACAGGTTTTTATATAGGTAAATTGCATGTTACAGGTTTTTGCTGTACAGATTATTTCATCACCCAGGTAATAAGTGTAGTACCTGTTAGGTAGTTTTTGGATCCTCACGCTTCTTACATCCTCTACCCTCAAGTAGCCCCCAGTATCTGTTGTTTCTTTCTTTGTGTCCATATGTACTTGATGTTTAGCTCCCTCTTATTAGTGAAAACCTGTGGTATTTGGTTTTCTGTTTCTGCATTAGTTCGCTTAGGATAATGGCCTGCAGCTCCATCCATGTTGCTGAAAAGGACATACATGAACTTGTTCTTTTTATGGCTGTGTAGTATTCTACATACCCCACATTTTCTTTTTTTTTTTTTAAATTTATTTATTATTATTATACTTTAAGTTGTAGGGTACATGTGCATAACGTGCAGGTTTGTTACATATGTATACTTGTGCCATGTTGGTCTACTGCACCCATCAACTCATCATTTACATCAGGTATAACTCCCAATGCAATCCCTCCCCCCTCCCCCCTCCCCATGATAGGCCCCGGTGTGTGATGTTCCCCTTCCAGAGTCCAAGTGATCTCATTGTTCAGTTCCCACCTATGAGTGAGAACATGCGGTGTTTGGTTTTCTGTTCTTGTGAGAGTTTGCTAAGAATGATGGTTTCCAGCTGCATCCATGTCCCTACAAAGGACACAAACTCATCCTTTTTTATGGCTGCATAGTATTCCATGGTGTATATGTGCCACATTTTCTTAATCCAATCTGTCACTGATGGACATTTGGGTTGATTCCAAGTCTTTGCTATTGTGAATAGTGCTGCAATAAACATACGTGTGCATGTGTCTTTATAGCAGCATAATTTATAATCCTTTGGGTATATCCCCAGTAATGGGATGGCTGGGTCATATGGTACATCTAGTTCTAGATCCTTGAGGAATCGCCATACTGTTTTCCATAATGGTTGAACTAGTTTACAATCCCACCAACAGTGTAAAAGTGTTCCTATTTCTCCACATCCTCTCCAGCACCTGTTGTTTCCTGACTTTTTAATGATCGCCATTCTAACTGGTGTGAGATGGTATCTCATTGTGGTTTTGATTTGCATTTCTCTGATGGCCAGTGATGATGAGCATTTTTTCATATGTCTGTTGGCTGTATGAATGTCTTCTTTTGAGAAATGTCTGTTCATATCCTTTGCCCACTTTTTGATGGGGTTGTTTGTTTTTTTCTTGTAAATTTGTTTGAGTTCTTTGTAGGTTCTGGATATTAGCCCTTTGTCAGATGAGTAGATTGCAAAAATTTTCTCCCATTGTGTAGGTTGCCTGTTCACTCTGATGGTAGTTTCTTTTGCTGTGCAGAAGCTCTTTAGTTTAATTAGATCCCATTTGTCAATTTTAGCTTTTGCTGCCGTTGCTTTTGGTGTTTTAGACATGAAGTCTTTGCCCATGCCTATGTCCTGAATGGTACTACCTAGGTTTTCCTCTAGGATTTTTATGGTATTAGGTCTAACATTTAAGTCTCTAATCCATCTTGAATTAATTTTCGTATAAGGAGTAAGGAAAGGATCCAGTTTCAGCTTTCTACTTATGGCTAGCCAATTTTCCCAGCACCATTTATTAAATAGGGAATCCTTTCCCCATTTCTTGTTTCTCTCAGGTTTGTCAAAGATCAGATGGCTGTAGATGTGTGGTATTATTTCTGAGGACTCTGTTCTGTTCCATTGGTCTATATCTCTGTTTTGGTACCAGTACCATGCTGTTTTGGTTACTGTAGCCTTGTAGTATAGTTTGAAGTCAGGTAGCGTGATGCCTCCAGCTTTGTTCTTTTGACTTAGGATTGTCTTGGAGATGCGGGCTCTTTTTTGGTTCCATATGAACTTTAAAGCAGTTTTTTCCAATTCTGTGAAGAAACTCATTGGTAGCTTGATGGGGATGGCATTGAATCTATAAATTACCTTGGGCAGTATGGCCATTTTCACGATATTGATTCTTCCTATCCATGAGCATGGTATGTTCTTCCATTTGTTTGTGTCCTCTTTTATTTCACTGAGCAGTGGTTTGTAGTTCTCCTTGAAGAGGTCCTTTACATCCCTTGTAAGTTGGATTCCTAGGTATTTTATTCTCTTTGAAGCAATTGTGAATGGAAGTTCATTCATGATTTGGCTCTCTGTTTGTCTGTTATTGGTGTATAAGAATGCTTGTGATTTTTGCACATTAATTTTGTATCCTGAGACTTTGCTGAAGTTGCTTATCAGCTTAAGGAGATTTTGGGCTGAGACAATGGGGTTTTCTAAATATACAATCATGTCATCTGCAAACAGGGACAATTTGACTTCTTCTTTTCCTAACTGAATACCCCTGATTTCTTTCTCTTGCCTAATTGCCCTAGCCAGAACTTCCAACACTATGTTGAATAGGAGTGGTGAGAGAGGGCATCCCTGTCTTGTGCCAGTTTTCAAAGGGAATTTTTCCAGTTTTTGCCCATTCAGGATGATATTGGCTGTGGGTTTGTCATAAATAGCTCTTATGATTTTGAGGTACGTTCCATCAATACCGAATTTATTGAGCGTTTTTAGCATGAAGGGCTGTTGAATTTTGTCAAAAGCCTTTTCTGCATCTATTGAGATAATCATGTGGTTCTTGTCTTTGGTTCTGTTTATATGCTGGATTATGTTTATTGATTTGCGAATGTTGAACCAGCCTTGCATCCCAGGGATGAAGCCCACTTGATCATGGTGGATAAGCTTTTTGATGTGTTCTTGAATCCGGTTTGCCAGTATTTTATTGAGGATTTTTGCATCGATGTTCATCAGGGATATTGGTCTAAAATTCTCTTTTTTTGTTGTGTCTCTGCCAGGCTTTGGTATCAGGATGATGTTGGCCTCATAAAATGAGTTAGGGAGGATTCCCTCTTTTTCTATTGATTGGAATAGTTTCAGAAGGAATGGTACCAACTCCTCCTTATACCTCTGGTAGAATTCAGCTGTGAATCCATCTGGTCCTGGACTTTTTTTGGTTGGTAGGCTATTAATTATTGCCTCAATTTCAGAGCCTACTATTAGTCTATTCAGGGATTCAACTTCTTCCTGGTTTAGTCTTGGAAGAGTGTAAGTGTCCAGGAAATTATCCATTTCTTCTAGGTTTTCCAGTTTATTTGCGTAGAGGTGTTTATAGTATTCTCTGATGGTAGTTTGTATTTCTGTGGGGTCGGTGGTGATATCCCCTTTATCATTTTTAATTGCGTCGATTTGATTCTTCTCTCTTTTCTTCTTTATTAGTCTTGCTAGTGGTCTATCAATTTTGTTGATCTTTTCAAAAAACCAACTCCTGGATTCATTGATTTTTTGGAGGGTTTTTTGTGTCTCTATCTCCTTCAGTTCTGCTCTGATCTTAGTTATTTCTTGCCTTCTGCTAGCTTTCGAATGTGTTTGCTCTTGCTTCTCTAGTTCTTTTAATTGCGATGTTAAAGTGTCAATTTTTGATCTTTCCTGCTTTCTCTTGTGGGCATTTAGTGCTATAAATTTCCCTCTACACACTGCTTTAAATGTGTCCCAGAGATTCTGGTATGTTGTATCTTTGTTCTCATTGGTTTCAAAGAACATCTTTATTTCTGCCTTCATTTCGTTATGTACCCAGTAGTCATTCAGGAGCAGATTGTTCAGTTTCCATGTAGTTGAGCGGTTTTGATTGAGTTTCTTAGTCCTGAGTTCTAGTTTGATTGCACTGTGGTCTGAGAGACAGTTTGTTATAATTTCTGTTCTTGTACATTTGCTGAGGAGTGCTTTACTTCCAATTATATGGTCAATTTTGGAGTAAGTACGATGTGGTGCTGAGAAGAATGTATATTCTGTTGATTTGGGGTGGAGAGTTCTATAGATGTCTATTAGGTCTGCTTGCTGCAGAGATGAGTTCAATTCCTGGATATCCTTGTTAACTTTCTGTCTCGTTGATCTGTCTAATGTTGACAGTGGAGTGTTGAAGTCTCCCATTATTATTGTATGGGAGTCTAAGTCTCTTTGTAAGTCTCTAAGGACTTGCTTTATGAATCTGGGTGCTCCTGTATTGGGTGCATATATATTTAGGATAGTTAGCTCTTCCTGTTGAATTGATCCCTTTACCATTATGTAATGGCCTTCTTTGTCTCTTTTGATCTTTGATGGTTTAAAGTCTGTTTTATCAGAGACTAGGATTGCAACCCCCGCTTTTTTTTGTTCTCCATTTGCTTGGTAAATCTTCCTCCATCCCTTTATTTTGAGCCTATGTATGTCTCTGCATGTGAGATGGGTCTCCTGAATACAGCAGACTGATGGGTCTTGATTCTTTATCCAGTTTGCCAGTCTGTGTCTTTTCGTTGGAGCATTTAGTCCATTTACATTTAAGGTTAAGATTGTTATGTGTGAACTTGATCCTGCCATTATGATATTAACTGGTTATTTTGCTCGTTAGTTGATGCAGTTTCTTCCTAGCCTCGATGGTCTTTACATTTTGGCATGTTTTGGAGATGGCTGGTACCGGTTTTTCCTTTCCATGTTGAGTGCTTCCTTCAGGGTCTCTTGTAAGGCAGGCCTAGTGGTGACAAAATCTCTAAGCATTTGCTTATCTGTAAAGGATTTTATTTCTCCTTCACTTATGAAACTTAGTTTGGCTGGATATAAAATTCTGGGTTTAAAATTCTTTTCTTTAAGAATGTTGAATATTGGCCCCCACTCTCTTCTGGCTTGTAGAGTTTCTGCCGAGAGATCTGCTGTGAGTCTGATGGGCTTCCCTTTGTGGGTAACCCGACCTTTCTCTCTGGCTGCCCTTAAGATTTTTTCCTTCATTTCAACTTTGGTGAATCTGGCAATTATGTGTCTTGGAGTTGCTCTTCTCGAGGAGTACCTTTGTGGCGTTCTCTGTATTTCCTGGATTTGAATGTTGGCCTGCCCTACTAGGTTGGGGAAGTTCTCCTGGATGATATCCTGAAGAGTGTTTTCCAACTTGGTTCCATTTTCCCCCTCACTTTCAGGCACCCCAATCAGACGTAGATTTGGTCTTTTTACATAATCCCATACTTCTTGCAGGCTTTGTTCATTTCTTTTTCTTCTTTTTTCTTTTGGTTTCTCTTCTCGCTTCATTTCATTCATTTGATCCTCAATCGCTGATACTCTTTCTTCCAGTTGATCGAGTCGGTTACTGAAGCTTGTGCATTTGTCACGTATTTCTCGTGTCATGGTTTTCATCTCTTTCATTTCGTTTATGACCTTCTCTGCATTAATTAGTCTAGCCGTCAATTCTTCCACTTTTTTTTCAAGATTTTTAGTTTCTTTGCGCTGAGTACGTAATTCCTCCTTTAGCTCTGAGAAATTTGATGGACTGAAGCCTTCTTCTCTCATCTCGTCAAAGTCATTCTCCATCCAGCTTTGATCCGTTGCTGGCGATGAGCTGCGCTCCTTTGCCGGGGGAGATGTGCTCTTATTTTTTGAATTTCCAGCTTTTCTGCCCTGCTTTTTCCCCATCTTTGTGGTTTTATCTGCCTCTGGTCTTTGATGATGGTGATGTACTGATGGGGTTTTGGTGTAGGTGTCCTTCCTGTTTGATAGTTTTCCTTCTAACAGTCAGGACCCTCAGCTGTAGGTCTGTTGGAGATTGCTTGAGGTCCACTCCAGACCCTGTTTGCCTGG
Source organism: Theropithecus gelada (assembly GCF_003255815.1). Lineage (NCBI taxonomy): Eukaryota > Metazoa > Chordata > Mammalia > Primates > Cercopithecidae > Theropithecus > Theropithecus gelada. The sequence goes on from NC_037671.1 coordinate 23,851,379, forward strand.
GTATCAGCAGCAGAGGCTGCAGAAGATAGAATATTTCTGAACAGCGAGTGTACCTGTCTGATTCTTGCTTTGGAAGCTTCCTCTCAGGGGTGTACTCCACCCTGTGAGGTGTGGGGTGTCAGACTGCCCCTAGTGGGGGATGTCTCCCAGTTAGGCTACTCAGGGGTCAGGGACCCAGTTGAGCAGGCAGTCTGTCCCTTCTCAGATCTCAACCTCCGTGTTGGGAGATCCACTGCTCTCTTCAAAGCTGTCAGACAGAGTCGTTTGCCCATACCCCACATTTTCTTTATTCAGTGTACCATTGATGGGCATTTGGATTGAGTCCATGTCTTTTCCATTGTGAGTAGTGCTATGCTGAACATACATGTTTCTTTATAGTAAAACAATTTATATTCCTTTTGGTATATGCACAATAATGAGATTTCTGGGTCGAATGGTAGTTCTGTTTTAAGTTCTTTGAGAAATTGCCAAACTGCTTTCCACAATGAGTGAGCTGATTTACATTCCCACTAGCATGTTTAAGTGTTCTCTTTTCTCCACAATCTCACTAGTATTTGTTACTTTTAGACATTTTAGTAATAGCCATTCTGACTGGTCTGAGATGGTATCTCATTGTGGTTGTGAGTCAACAGATTTTTCTCGTACTGTTCAATCGTTGTTTATTAGAGGAGGCAATGATGAGTTTGAAGCGAATGAAGAATTAGCTTATCTGAATATCTTGTGTAGAACAACTACAAGCGAGGATATTTACAAGAAAATTAATAAAGCATTACTTAGTACAAGCTGAAGTGGAATCTGCTAAGATGCGTTACAACTGATATGGCAAAAATATGTGTGAAGCAGAATAAGTCTTAGATTTACAAATCTGTGAAAATATAAAGTGTTTAAAGCATATATTCATTGTATTATTCATCAGTAGATACTGATGAAAGTATTTGTATCTGTCGTGTACTGAACTGATAGTGTCATTGGTGAACTTCATTTCATTTACTCATGAAGACTTAGCCTTTGTCAGTTCTGGGAATTATTGTCAGAAACTGAAGCTGAATATTTTGACCTGCTCTACCACACACAGCAGTTTGGTGGTTTAGTAATGGCAAAGCTTTACTGTTATTTATTTATTTATTTATTTATTTTTGAGATCGGGGCAAAACTGATTTTTTCTTTTTTGAGATGGAGTCTCACTGTGTTGCCCCAGGCTGGAGTGCGGTGGCACGATCTTGGCTCACTGCAAGCTCTGTCTCCTGGTTCAAGTGATTCACCTGCCTCCACCTCCTGAGTAGCTGGGACTACAGGCGCATGCCACCACGCTCAGCTAATTTTTGTATTTTCAGTAGAGACGGGATTTTGCCATATTGGCCGGGCTGGTCTCAAACTCCTGACCTTGTGATCTGCCCACCCCGGCCTCCCAAAGTGCTGGGACTACAGGTGTGAGCCACTGCACCTGGCCTGAAATTTTTCTGAATGAAAAGAGCCACCCTTCTCTACTGTTTCTAAGCACTAAATGGTTTTGGAAATTAGGTTTTACTGGAGACTTGATAATATTTCCTAATAAAATTAATCCAAAGTTAAAAGCAAAATGGCACTTATATGTAAAACATATTACTGTAAAGTCATTTTGGTAGCAATGAATGTTCACGTCAAGCTGCTTTCTACACTTCATGTGCTATGAAAAGTTAAATGAAGAAGCAAGCTCCTTATTCCCTTCCAAATATGCAGCAGGTAAATATTCTGAGCTCAACCTACAGTAACAGTTTTTTTGGACTTCAATAAAGAGCAAAGTAAATTTCTGTACTTCAAAATCCATTTAAGGGTGCAGTGAGGAACTCGCACCTAATCTTCATTGGAAGTGATTAATCTGTATTGTAAATTACATGCTGAAAGGTAAATATGAAGAATAGGATTCTATAAATACCTTCCAAGTGATGAATTTGCTCAATTAAAATCACGTTTGTTGATTGCTATCAGTATTTGCCATTACTTATCTGTGTGAAAGACATTTTAAAAAAGAAATAAGTAAAATCTCTTCATGTATCAATATTAACAGATTAACATATGTAATTAATTTTGTTGATGGGGCATTTTACCTTTGAACCCAAATTAAATATTATTCTCCCACAGAGAAGAAAAAATCTATTCTTCTGACCTTAAGAGACTTGTATTACAAAAAATTGCATTTATTATTTTTATTATTTTATTTTGGATGTTGTCAATGAAAAGCTTATGGTAATTGTTTTCACTCTTATTATGTAAGTACCTACATAATAATCTTGACATTGACTTTTGGCTTAGGAAGTCTGGTGATGGAAAATATTTACTATTTGTTTCTTTAAAGAAAAAAAATAGCCATCTCTTTGTTAGTTGATTGGATGTGAAAAGGGAGCTGATGGAAACAGGGAGAAATGATGCCCACAGTTTCTGGCTGGAGCATTATAGCACTGTTCTTGCAGACAAGGAGTTCAGAGGGAAGAATAATTTTGGTAGTGGGACAAATATAAGTTAGTTGAATTTTGGACCGGTTTTTGAGATGCCTGTGGGAGATTTTCAACAGTTGGTTGAAAATCAACAGTTGAAACCATCTGTTGAAAATTTGGTTCTGGGTTTCAGGAGAGAGGCTGGGATTGGATGTATGTATCATTAATATGAGATAGTAATAGAAAATATGGATGCTATTTTAATGCATCCTGTACATTATACTTATTTCGTTCACAAAATAAGTATATTTTTCTACTGTGTTTTCTATTTTGAAACAAGGCTGATTTTTCACTGGGCTCCTGAAATAGACTCTGGTCACTAAGTAACTGCTGTCTTTGATTTTGTGTTGAGGGAGCTGTTTCAGATTCTCTTCTTGACTACATGGCATAATTCTCTTTTACTACATCAAACTTTAATTTTTAGCTATAACACTTGAAGTAAATCTTTTTTGAAGGCAAAGACCATACATGCATTTTGGCTCCATTAATATTGCTTGCAGAAACCACAGTGTTTTTATCAGAGGGAAAGCAAAAACTTGTTTACAGTGGAAAGCATAACAAAATCTGTGATCTTTTTGCCTGAGGACTCTTTCCAAAACAACTTACTGTAACAGACATCTAAGGTCAGTATTTCCTAATTAAGAATTTTCAGCTACAGCTCCCAACCCCAGTCATCACTTACAGGGCCATTCCTTCCTTAATGCAGTGTGTATTTCAAGTTATTAGCACCCAGGGGCCACGCCTTTCTTCTCTTAAAATAATATGTTGAAGAATTTTGTTCTACTTCATATCACTAATGATTTTTAACTTTTTTGGGTGTCTTTTTCTAAAATCAAATTTAGAAGTACAACAGGCTGATTAGGTATCACGTTTTGTAGCCATCTGAGAGCAGAGATAACATTTTTTGTAGCCATCTGAGAGCAGAGAATTTAATGTATTGTATTTTACTATACTCAGAATGATTTTGGGATCCGGAGTAGTTGGGAATGAAACCCTTTCTGCCTGGCCTCTGAGGAGGCAACATACTTTTCTCCTTTTTTTTCTGTTCTCATATGCTTTCCTCAGAATGCATCATTCTAGTGAATACTCAGTAAATATTTCTTCCATTGAATTGAATAAAATGAGCAAAATAGAAAGCTAACAGTTGAAGAATAAGTAAAGGTAGAAAGGAAGAATTCACAGATAAGTTGCTCTTGAAGAGTATATCAAGTAAGAGAAAGTCAGAGATTGATTGGCGTGTCCTGACTTTTTATTGTATTCTTAGCTGATTTTTGTCTCTTTTAAGACATGTAACTTCTTACAGGTATTTTTACTTTTGAGATCTTATGAATAGAAATTATTCAGAAGTATTCACTATATTTAGTATTCAAATTTTAACAAATACAAAATGGAAAAAGAAGCATCAAGTTGGTTTAAAGACAGATGCAGACATTTCTAAGGATGCTGAATCACATCTAATCTTTTAGATGGACAGCCCTGCAGACTGATAGTGATCCTTCAATTGTGTCCTATTTTTCTACCCTCTGCTCTTCCACATTTTTAACCCTTTTAAAATATTGTAGAACATTTCAAATCTATAGAAAGAGAAGATGGTATATTGAAACTTCAAGTACTTACCTAGCTGCAACAACTATTAACTCATGGGCAGTCCAAATTATTTTATCTGTCTTCCACCACCCCTGCCCCTTCTCTTGCCGCAGAACAACTAAATTGTTTTGAAGCAAATTCCAGGAGTTCTATCAGTTAATTAGTTAATATACCAGTTACGTGTTTGAGACCAGCCTGGGTAACATAGTGAGAGTCTGTCTCTCTCTCTGTCTCTCTCTGACACACACACACACACACACACACACACACACACACGGTGTCCTGGTGTCATGCACCTGTTGCCTGTGGTCTTAGCTACTCGTGAGACTGAGGTGGGAGGATCGCTTGAGCCCGGGGGTTCCAGGCTGTAGTGAGCTATGATCATTCTACTGCAGTCTAACCTGGCTGACAGAGTGAGACACTGTCTTTAAAAAAAAGATTATGTGTGTATGTATGGGTGTGTGTTTGTGTGTATGTTATATATTACTGAAAAAAAAAAAGTATTTGTTCATTCTCTCTCCTCTCTCTGGAAAACAAAACAACCCAATACCGTTGTCACACCTAAAATAAAATTAATTAGGTTTCCTTAATATCATTAAACACCTAGTTAGTCTCCAAGCTTTCACAATTGGTGCTCTTGTTCATTCGCCCTCTTCCTCTCCTTTTCTCATCCACCCTACCCCCGGTTTTTACAACTGGTTGTTTTGAATTAGGACCCAAACAAGATCCCTGCAATGCTTTGGGTCTGCACCACCATAGCTCTGGTTCTTTGTCCAACTTGTCCTTCAGACTCGTAAGACTGAAATGGCTTTAATACTAACTTTATTTAGATTCGTGTGAGGAATATGAGCAGGAGACATAGCAAGTACAACATCTTCATCTCAGGAAACCTAGCAGTTACCCTAATATGCAGCTCTTTTCTCATCTAAATAGAATATTTTGACTGCCATGGACAAGTGCCAAGATGTGTGGATGCTACCTTATCAAGCAAAGACCCAGCCTTGATTTTTCACTAATTTTTTTATGTCATTTTAGTTAAGTAGGCCCATGGCCTGTGTACCACTTCCTCGTTTTCTCCATCCGGGGCAATTCCATACAGCAGATGAAGCCGACTTAACATTCTGCATTTATCTTAATTCTGTTGTTACCAAGGAAATAAATGTTGGGAAGAGGGACACTGAAGTCATTCCCAGGGAAGTCTGACTCAGCCCTGGCGAATGTTAACCATTACTCACCTTATGTCTTAAATATCTTTTTATCTGTTGTTTCATTTTTTTCTTCTTTTTTTGCAGTTTATTTAAGGAAACCATTTCATTTGTGCTGTAGTTTTCCACATTCTGGATTTTGCTAATTGCATCATCATGGTGTTATTTAATGTGTGTCTTTATCCCCAGGTTGTGTTGTAAACTGGAAATTGAATCTAGACACTTGATCAGAATTTAGCATTTTGGCAAGAATGTGTCATAGCTGGTGCTGTACACTGCATATTACGTCATAACAGGGGGCTCATGTCTACTCGTCTTCCTTTTGCTAATCTGTGGGTTATGCATTGTTAACTTGATCCAGCCTTTATAAGATTTTGTCAATTTTTTACCTGGTAAAAAAAAGACTGGACGATTGGCTCAATTAGGGACAGACAAACATATTCTGTAATGGGTCAGATAATAAATATTTTAGGCTTTGCAAGCCACATAAATATCTATCAAATAATTTCGTTTCTTTTTATATCCCTTTACAAATATAAAAGCCATCCTTAGCTCCCTGGTCATACATAATCAGGGTATAGGCCAGATTTGGCAAGCTGGCTATAGTTGGTCGACCTCTGGCTTGGATCCATTGTTTTATTAAGGATTGCAAAATTTTGATATTTTAATTTTATTGCTTCTTCATGTTTTAGTTGGAATTCCTCTGATAAGAATTTTTTTTTTTTTTAAATTTGGTTACCCTGCTTTATAGTTTCTATAGAAAAGGTAGGATGAATGCCTAATTGCTTCCATTTTATTTAAGATATTAAAAAATGAATTGGTTCTCCAACATTCTGCAAAGGTAATTGTTTTTTGGTTTGTTTTTGTTTTAATTTTTAACCATTATTCATTATACACTTGGGGGATTTTCTTTAGAAAAGCACTTCTGGTGTACTTCAAACCATTGCTCATTGGCTAGTGGAGGCTCTTTCAAGTTGGCTCTTATTAATGGATTATTTTGGCATGGTCTCAGTAGTCTTTCTAGAGCATCATTTGAAGAGTTTGACTTATGTATACATCCATGAAACCATCACCATAATCATGATAATGAACATTTTCATCACTTCCAAATTTTTCTTGTGCTTTTTTATAACTCATTCTTCTTTGCATCCCCATCTGCAGAGAACTGATCTGCCTTCTGTCAGCATAGATTAGCTTGCAGTTTCTAGAGTTTTATATAAATAAAACCAACCAGTATGTTCCCCTATTTTTCTGGTTTCTTTAATATAGCCTAACAGCCTAGATTGTTAGATGCATTTGTATCATTGTATATATGATAACTGATTTCCTTTTATTGCTGAGTAGCATTTCATGGTAGGGCTGTACCAAAATTTGTTTATTCATTTACCTCTTGATAGATACCTGGTTTGATTGTGTTTTCTGATTTACAAATACAATTTTAAAAAAAATTTATTTGTGAATCTTTCTGTGGACATATGCTCTCATTTTTCTAGGGTGTGATGTGGCTGAATTGGTTGTACCATTTTATATTTACACTAGCAGTTTTTGAGAGGTCTATTTGCTTTACCTTGGCACCAACACCCAATATGGTTTGTCAGTATTGGCCATTGTAGTGAGTATATAGTTACTATATCTCAGTGCAATTTTAATTTGGATTTCTTTAATGACTAATGATGTTGAACATCCTTTCTCTCTCTCTCTCTGTCTCTGTCTCTCTGTCTGTCTCTGTCTCTGTCTCTCTAGAGAATCTTGCTTTATTGGCTAGCTTGGTCTCAAACTGTTGGCCTCATGTGATCTGCCCCCTTTGGCCTCTCAAATCGCTAGATTACACAGCCATGGGCCATGGTGCCTGGCCTCAGGTATATTTTCAGGTTGAGTGCCTACTCAAATCTTTTGTCTTTTTTTATTGATTTGTTTGGCATGCTATTTAGTGCTAGGATTTCTTTTATATGCTGGATGCAAGTTCTTTATTGGATGTATGTTGAAAACATTTTTCTCTCATTAGGTTACCTGTGTTTGCATTTACTTAACATTGTTTTTTGAAAAATCAACAGTTTTATATTTTGATACAGTCCAGTTTATGATATTTTCAAGTGTAATTTGTACTTTTTGTGTTTTATATCCAACCTAAGGCCACTAACCCTTTCTCCTGTTTGTTTTTTCGCCCCAGAAATTCTGTAATGTTAGCTCTTATATTTAGGTCTGTTATTTGATTTCAGCTAATTTTTCCATGTTGTATGAAATAAGAGTTGAGGTGCTTTCTTTTACATATGGATATGGAATTGTTCCAACACCATTTGTTGAAAGATAATCCTTTCCCTTTGTCTTAGAACTTTGTCCGTACTCAATTGACCATGTATATGTGGGTCTATTTCTGAACTCTGTTCTGTTCCATTGTTCTGTATATCTCCCTTTACACCAGTTTCACACTGAGTTGATCAGTGTTGTTTGAAATCATAATGTAAGTCTTCTAACTTCATTCTGTTTTCAAAAAATTAATTATAATATTATAAATTATTTACATTTCTGTATATTCTCAGTTTTTACAAAAAATGCCTCTTTTATTAGTGTCATTTGGATTACACTGAATTTATAGATCACTTGGGGGAGAATTGGCATCTTTACAATATGGAGTTTTTTCATCTATGAGCATGATATATCTCTATTTCATTTAAGTCTTCTTTAAATTCAACAGTGTTTTGTAGTTTTTGTTAATAGGCCTTGCATCTCTTTTGTCAAATTTACTCTTAAGTGTTTCATGTTTTGTCATGTTATTATGAGTGATATTTTAAGAAATTTTAGTTTCCAAGGGTTTATTACTATTATATAAAAATTAAATTGATTTTTGTTTGTTAACATTGTATTCTACCACCTTCCTAAACTTATTATGTGCAGTTGTTTTATAGATTTATTAGAATTTTTTGATAGTCATGTTGTCTATGAATAAAGACAGTTTTACTTCATTCTTTTTGACTTTTATGCCTCTAGTGATCCGCTTCTGGGACTATAGGCACTTGCCACCATACCCAGCTAACATTTGTAATTTTAGTAAAGATGGAGTTTCACCATGTTGGCCAGCCTGGTCTCTAACTCTTGGCTTCAGGTGATCCGCCTGCATCTGCCTCCCAAAGTGCCAGGATTAAAGGCGTGAGCCAACATGCCTGACCTTTTTCTCGGATTGTTTTTGATGTTGTTATGCAGCTATCGAACAGCTTTTAGTTTACAGTTCATTTTTGCTTCACTACTAAGTCAAAAGTCTTTTGCTGACTCTGCTCAATGCCCTATGTGTTAAGAAATCTTTTCCCCTCTGGCTAGGAAGGAATTGTTTTGCCTGTTTCTTTCCAGCCCTTCTTTCCCTGGCCCCTGTAGTTTCTGTACATGTACAGTTTGGTCAATATTCTAGGGAGCCTTTCTGTCATTCTCCAGAGTTCTTTAAAACTTGCTCATCTTTCATACTCTGTCCTACAAATTTTCACTGACTTAGTGTTATTGATAGCTGAACTCTTTTTACATTGCTAAGGCTGCCATGCTTTGTTGGGGTTCTCCATCTATATGTTGAGATCTGGAAACTGTTCAGGCAGCATTTTGGAGAATCTATGAGCTCATCTTGTTTATTTTCCTCCTCTCAGTTATTATTGTTTTGCACTGCCATTTGTCTAATATCTGAACATATTTTTCATACGTTTTGTCACATTTTTAAATTCTTTAATGTAGGAAGGTAAATCCAGTCCCTGTCACTTTATTTTGGCCAGAAGCAAAAGTCTTCTGCCAGTTTCCTTTAACATTTTTGCATCGGTATTCTTGAGAATGGTTGCAGGCTTTTGAAAAATTTTTTGTCAGATTTCAGAATTATTATGTTTATTTCCTAAGAAAAGTATCAGATACTTTGTTTGTTTCTCTGTTTTTAGTAGTTTATATAGTACTCGTATGATCTAGTCTTAAAGGGTTGAGTAGAAGAAGTACTTTAGATTCTTTGTTTCTCCTGTGCTAATTAAACTTCTTAGACTTTTCTGGAATCAGTTTTGGTAAATTGTATTTTTCTACAAAATTATCCAGTTTAGCTGGGTTTTCAAAATCACTTACAGAAGTTTGTATAATCTCTCTTTCTCCTTTTTTTTTTAAATAAACTTTCTCTTTTTTGATGGTTATCTGTTTTTTGCCCTTTCTAATCTTTCATGGTTTTTACTTTATGCTTTGCTTCCTGATTAGTTTAACTGACTACACTTTAAAAAAATTAGTCATCTTTATTGAATTTTGTTCTGATTGTGAAAGTAAACATGTTCATTAAAAAAAGGTTTAGAAATTTTGAAAAAAGCACAAATAGTTGGATAAAAATCAACTAGTCTACCACCCAGAGATAACCATTGTTAACAGTTTGGTAACTTCTGATGTGTTGGTATGCATATAATTGCATGTTAATTTTAACACAAATGAGATCAGTTTTCTGTGCACATTCTTGTATTGATTTCCTAGGGCTGTCATAATAAAATATCACAACCTGGGTGGTTTAAAATAACAGAAATTTATTCTCTGGCAGTTCCAAAGGCCAGAAACCCAAAATCAAGGTGTAGGCAGTACCATGTTCTCTCCAAAGCTTTGCAGAGAATCCTTTCTTCCTGCTTCTATCTTCTGCTCATTGCTAGCAATCCTTGGTGATCTTTGGCTTTGGCAGCATGACTCCATTCTCTGTGTCCATACTGATATCTGGACACATGGCCTTAATATGTCCCCTAGGTTTTTTTAAGGACAACAGTCATTGGATTAGGATCTCACCGTATTCTCATCTGACTTCATCTTAACCTAATTATGTCGACAAAGACCCTGTTTTCAAATAAAGTCACATTCACAAATTCCTGGCAGATGTGAATTCTGCGGGGATACTATTCAACCCAATACAGCATTCTATTGTTACTTTCCTTTCTGTTGATTTCAAAGCTTTCTTTGTACTTTTATTTCTATCAGTGAATTTTAGCGTCCTCTGCTAGGCAAAATTGGTACTAGAGTGTATCAGCATTGTAATGTGCTAGCATTTAGTTATACCTACAGTTTACCCATAAACACAGATTTCCATCATAACCTGACAGTGCTTCATCATAGGAAAGCAAATCAGAGCTCATTAAATTTTCTTAGAGCTTATATCCTGGTTAATTTTAGAAAATTGAGGATGCTCTTTCTTACAGTGTTCTTGAACATAATTTAATTGTATTATATCTCTAAGTGAATAGAATGAATGGATGTGATATTTTTCAGACCCAAATTGTGAATCATAAAAAACTGAATAATAAACCTAATTGGATCAGAACACTGAAAAAAAAATGATGGCGTGAGTGTTTTTGTTTGGTGTGGTATATAACAAGACATTACTGGCCCTTTATCCTGGTACTCATCCTGGTCCTTACATAAACTACAACATATCTTTAGACATTTTTCTCATTTGTTGAACAAATGTTTACCACCTCCAGTTCTATTTTTGTTATCTCAAGAGTCAGTAGCTATTCTGTATAATAATGGTGAATTAAGTATTATTGTGGCTGTGTTTAACACTTTGCATTTTAACTAATCTAAACAGAGGATTGTGGAGGGCAGGGTTTAGAAAAACACCCAAAATTCTTTGAGGACACTGTGTGTTATGCACTGTGCTATGTTGCATATGCTGTTTTTCTTTAACCCCTGTAATGCTATGAAAGGTAGGCATTAAACTCATGTTAAATATTAGAAAAATGAAAACAAAGTCATGTTACTAGTTATCGGTATAATTGAAACTAGAGCTCAGGCCTTAATTTCCTGAGATTTTTGCTTGTAGCGCTAGTTCTTTTATTAATATATGTACCTGCAGGCTCCAGTGTAAAAACAGGAAATATGTATGAACATCCTTTATGAAGTTTTCTATATGGCAGCCCATTTTAAAAAGTTGAAGTGGAATTTTTCTTAGTTGTTTTCTTTTGTTTAAATTCTTATTAATGCACTGTCTCTTCGTAGTAAATTATAGGCTAATAAAAGTTCTTTATTTGTTAGAAGGTCAGAGAAAGTAGATTTTATGTTTTTTTCTAATTAAATAATCTCATTGGGAAAAAAGAAACACTTTGAACATGAAAGCATAAAGACTATTATTCAGTCAGTTTAGTAGATCATGTGCCATGAACACAATGTGCAGGGTGGCCCTGGCAGACTGTTCACAACCTGCAGGAAGCTGTCATGCCTTTATGCTACTAATTTTTTTACATTATTACGTTAAATGACATGGAGAATTTTAGGTGTTTAAAAAATTATCTAAAAAGAGTTGACTAATTATTGTTGTTTGAAGCAACAGTGATATGGTGTCTTCTACCTCCGGCAAGCATACAGACACCGTTTGTCTAAATAGCTCTGTGTGATCCAAGATATACTATTATTTACTTAGGGTTTTTATGGTTTATGTCAGTAAGGAACTTTTGTCATAGGGTGTTTGTGAAAAAAGAACTGCTTGATCTCAAGGAATGCTTTATGATAATAATGACAGGCTGTATTAGCATGATTGTAGCCTGAAGCCTCCTGTTCCTGAAGAAGGGGCCACTACTATTTCTTGAGCCTTCTCTTTCCACTCTGACCCCCATCAGTCCTCTCTACCAAGTACTCATTTACACTATAGTTCATGGTGTGGTGTCAGCTGTTCCCAAAGGTGCTCTCCTCAAGTGAGTGAGTCATTTCTAGGATAATGGCTTGTTTCAGAACTTACACAATGTCTTTTTTGGTCTTGGGAGATCAAATGACAAACTATCACAATCAAGGGCTAGATTATGGTTTTTGCTAACATGTCTCAAACTAGGGTTAGCAATTTGTTCACTTGAGGTCTATTTCTGGATTGAATTCTATAAACTGTTCCGCAGTAGTAATGTCACATGACTCACATTTTTGCTTCTGTTACTCACATACTATGCAGCAATAAACTCAAATTATTATGCATTATCAGATTGTATTATAAATAGCAATCCAGTATCAATAATTATCTCTTTTGAGTGTTTTGTCTTGAAGAAAAGTGCTAAGATTCTTATTAAAATCAAACTAATGTAGCTTTTCTATCTCCTATAATTGAAATCAATTACTTTAAAAAATATAGTTCTATGTTATGACCTAAAATATATAGTTCTATATTATGACCATTGAAAATAATGAAGTGTGGTTTTATAGTTGCCCAGTTGGGACATAACATTTACAAGGCATCATTCATAAGGAAAGAGTAGGTTTTGTTAGAACAGATACATTAATCTTAAGTAAACATTTAAGAATTTATAAAATTATTATAAATATATTTGTATAACTATATATAGTTAGATACTTAATAACTATATATATACTAATGTGTATATGTACATATATTTAAAGTGTCTCTGTTGTCATGGAGTCACAGTGAGATGATGTAATACCCTAGGGAGTAGTGAGAGCGGTTCATTGTTCACCCTCTTATGGTACCTTTTGATTATTGCATTATGTTTAGAATTTAGGTTGTACAGAATGTTTTAAAAAGCTCTGTGTGTTATTAACTGGCATAGGAGTGTATTTTAGTTCATGGATAATACAAGTGCTTGGTTGATTTACTCTTTAAAACAATCATTTTGTTGAACTAGAGTTATTTTGCTTCACAAGGTACTCACTTGATCTGGTTGTAAAGAACAACTTCTGAGAGTGTCATTTTCACATGGTATTTTTGGTTTATTTTCCCTTCCACGTAGTTAGCATACACAATTGCAAAACTTTGATTTAATGTCTGCTGCTTTATTTTCCCATGCTTTGCAAGTTTAAATGCTTATTTATAGTATTTTTTTTTTTGACCTGCATTAATGGATAGTTTTGGCCAAGATGACAGTCTTCAGGGGTGTCCTGATCATTTTTAGCTGAGTTTTACACAACCATCTCTCTTACTTTGACAGGCAAAAATAATTAGAGTGTATTTTTTGAGAATCTCTGCTAAGGGTGCCTTAAAGGTTTGTTCTAACTCCAGGCCTCTATGAATGTGATGATTCTCCATTTTTAAAAGATGTGGCAGTATATTCTTATTGGCAAAATGTGTTTTTGCTTGTATTCATTTAGAGCTCTGTCTCCTGTTTTTCTGATGATCAAACGCATTTCTGAACTTTACATCACACCTTTAGTGACAGAATAAAATTAACCAACTAGATGTTATCCTGAGATGACCAAGTATCTAGGGATGAAGTATTCCGAAAATCATGTCACACATTTATCTTGTGCTATATTGAAAGCTTTGATCATTAAACAAATGGGGCACTTTTCTATGCTTCAGAATAAATGTAAAGTGTGAAAATATTTTAAAATGTGTATGAGTTTCTTTGTGTTATTCTACTTTACAAATGGATTTTTATTATAGAGATCAGAAGATAGCAGTAAATACAGTGTCAAAATTTTTTGTTAAATATTTATTATTATTTATTAGTTTCATTAAATATTTAAGAAAATACATTGTGGGCCACACCCTCAGCTAGAAGCTTCACATAGCAGTGCCAACCCCTTTCCGTGATGCCTCGCACAGATATGGAGGCTGCGTAGTAACCGTAGCAGCACCACATAGAAGAGGCTTTCTCTATCTAGAACTCCTATGGGCTTAGGAAACCCCTTTGCATGGCTGAAGTCTCATGTGTAACCTACCATGGGGGCCAGTAGATTCCCTCCAAGAGTTCTTGCTTCTTGGTGCTCCCCAGAATTCTCTAAAGTAAATGGAGGGTCATAGGCCTCAAAGTGTGTAGGCTGCATTGTCACCCACAGTTCCTCCCACACAAGGTGCTAGCGGAAGAGGGTGTAGGCTTTTGACTCCAATCAGAGTCACCTATGGTTATGTCCATACATTCAGTCTGGTTGGAGTCAAGTTTTCCTGCCTGGAAGCCATTCTGCTCTAATAATAATAACACTTAATGAGTACCTATACTGTTTGAGGCCTTTTCTGAGTAATTTACAGACATTAGCTTGTTTCTTCTTCCCACCCACCCGGTGAGGTTAAGGACTTATATTATTCTGAATTTATAGGTGAGGCAAATAACTATTAAGTAATTTATTTGCTTAAGGTCAAAAAGCTAGTAAAATACCAGGTTGGCATTCTTATCCACCAGGCTAACTTGCTCGTGATGCGATTTACCCTGTCCATGTGTATATGAATGACTTCTCTATTTCCAGTTCCATGAGGATTTGCTCCAAGAGGTTGTTGATGAGGAGTGTTGGCCCCAGTGTCCTACATTCTTAAGTTCAAGTCCTGGCTGGGCTACTCTTTCACTGTGTGACCTTGGGAAAGCCTTGATTCCTCTTTTATAAGATAGTACTACTTTCCTTCATATATTCAAAAATGTTTATTGAGGGCCTACTATGTACTAGGCATTGTTTGAGGTGTGAGGGATATTGTGCTAGGGATAAAGTTCCTGTCTTCATGGAGCTTCAATTCTAGTGGTGGAGACAGAGAGGTAAATGGCAGACTAGATTAAAATGTCAGATAGTGAACAGTGTAATGAGGAACAATAAAGCAGGAGATGTAGAGCTATTTTGGACAGAGAACTTTTAGGGGTGGCCTTCGAGATAGTGATGTTTGGTCTGAGATATGCAGGAAGTGGGGGAGTGAGCCAGGAGGATGCCTAGAGAAGAGTGTCTCGGGGAAGCAAAAGGCCTTGGGGTGGAAAAACAAAGAAGCCACAATGAGTAGAGTGTTGAGAGGGAGAGCTGTAGGAAATGAGACTGGGACACAATCAGGAACCAGGGCAGACTTTGCATTTTATTCATCATGTAATGGGAATTGTCATGAGCAGGGGATTGGCATGACCTGATGGAGTTTTCAGTCTTGTGTGGCCGCTGTATGGAGGATATCCTGTTGTGGAGTCAGAATGGAAGAAGAGAGAATGGGTTGCTCCTGTGATAGTCTAGGTGAGAAATGGCGGAAACCCGCATCCTAGGGTGAGCCCCTCCTCTGGAGGCTTGTAGTCCAGAACACTCTTCTGCCAGCTGCCCGGGTCCAATCTGGTCACACTATTTAACCTTACCACTCCCTTCCTTCCCTAGCATGCCCAAGTCTGGTTACTCTTCTGTATTTCTTTCCTCCATAGCACTTATCGCTCTCTAATGTGTGGTATCATTTGCTTATCTATTAGGTTTATTGTTTATTGACTTTTATCACTTGCCAGAGCTTAAGCTGCTCAAGGGCAGGGATTTTTCTATTTTGCTATGGAATGTGTCCCAGATGCTTTGACCAGAGCGTAGCACAGAGTGTGTGCTTGGCAGGTATTTGCTGAATGTATGGCTTGAGTGCTGATGGAGGAGGTGAGAAGAGATTTAATTTGAAGACAAAGCCAACAGGATTTTCTTCTAGACATTCTTGTCCATTTCTGGAAGTTATTCTAGTAGACCGGAGGTAATAAACGTAACTTGGTACCTGACATAAAATACAACCTCAATAAACCGTTAATATATCATTATAAGGCCAATGTGCAGTAAAGGGCTGCATTTTACTCTTCTATGGGAAAATAAATTAATAGAAGAAAGTATAGATTAGAGGTCAGCAAACTCTGGCGCATGGGCCAAAATAGCCCATTGCCTGCTTTTGTAAATAAAGTTTAATTGCAACAGAACCATGCTCTTATATTTACATATTGTCTATGACTACTTTTGCTCTCTGACAATAAAGTTGGGTAGTTATAACAGAGACCTATGGTCCTCAGAACCTGAAATACTTACTGTCTGCCTCTTCCCAGGAAAAATGTGCCAGCCCCTGATACAGAGAGCATTATATTGAGTATATGGTATTATATATTTTGCAGTATAGATCATAATGCTATTTGACAACATTATAATGAAGTAATGTTGATGAAAGCAAATATTGAGTAACAGGAAAATAGTTGGTTATGAATCAATATAGACTTATCTTCACCAAATCAGTTCATTTATAAAATATCAAAAGACAGAATTTTAAAGTCCTACAATTAATCAAGTTGAAGTATCACTGAATATTTTAGGTCATCATTCACTCCCATACTCGATAATCATAACATGCCACAACATAAGTCCAGATCTAGTGATACTTCTCAGATAACAGTTCTTGAATCACAGCACCAGGCCAGAGTGGCAAAAAGCATCATTTTCTTTGGCTCAGTGATAGGGTTAGGCTTTGTGTCCTCACCCAAATCTCATCCAAATCTCATCTTGAATTGTAATTCCCCTAATCCCCATAATCCCCATGTGTCACGGTAGAGTCCAGGTGGAGGTAACTGAATAATGGGGATGGTTCCCCCATGTTGTTCTCATGATAGTGAGTGACTTCTCATGAGATCTGATGGTTTTATATGGAGCTCTTTCCCCCTTCACTCAGCACTTCTCCTTCCTGCTGCCTTCTGAAGAAAGTGCCTTGCTTTGCCTTCACCTTCCACCATGATTTAAGTTTCCAAGCCTCCCCAGCCATGCTGAACTGTGAGTCAATTAAACCTCTTCCTTTATAAATTACCCAGTCTCTGGCAGTTCTTTATAGCCATGTGAAAATGTACTAATACACTCAGTATGTTTAAAATTTTTCTGTGAATCTCGGATAAATTAAATACAAACTTCTCAGCGTGGTGTTCACTTGCCGCTCCAGCCAGACTCTGTCTTAATAACTCCTACTCTCTAATAAGCACACATACACATTCTCATTTTCTTTCTCTCTCTGTCTGTCTCACACACACATATATGACAGTTTATGTCTGTCCCTTTCTGAAGAGAGAGTGTCGTTTCTTTCCCTACCCTTGGTATCCATTTGTGAAATTCTGCTTTCTTCCTCAAGGCCTGTCTAAAATGCTCTCTCCTTTATGAAGGCTTTTCTGGTTCCAGTTATGGTTGTTACCTTCCTTGATTTGGCCGTTCCTATGGTTCTTGTCATGTTTCCTTACAGTTACCTGTGCATTCATATTATTCTACCTATTAGATTCTAACAGATGACATAGTGTGTTGCATAGAATGCATCTTCAGTAAGTATAGAATTGAATTGAATTGATATAAATGTTTGTGTGTGATGCATTTTAATATTTTCTCATCTAAACAATAAAAAGCAAATTGCTGATAACAACTCATAATTTCGAAAACTGCTTTTCCTGTTTTGAAAAAAAAAGTGCAGCTCGCTGCCAGTGCTCATTTAATTTTATATAAACATGCTCTATGAGGCTGAAGCAAATCTGACTGATTTTCAGTGTGAAAATAAAATATAAAAAATGTTCCTGGAGTTATTTCTAAACAGAACTAACATCAGAACTGTCTGAATTATCAGAATCGTCTATTTCAGAAAAATTGGATTCATCAAATAACTCTTCGGTGAACAATTATTTGAGAACAGTGTTAACATTATGCATAGGAATGCTGTGTTTTCTAGGATTTGACATTTTCAGCCATTGAGAATTACTACATTTTGTAAATGGAAATACTACTACTAAAAACAGAATGTCATAAATAGAATGATGTCTTTTGCTTCCAAAGTTGAGATACTAGAGTGATGTGAAAATAATAATAAAAGCAAAATATTTCGTGGCAAAGTTATCTCAGGGTAAATGTTCCAGCCACAAGCACCAGTGGTGGGTATTCTTGGGGCAAATGGGACAAAAGTTAAGGTATTTTTGTGGTTGGCCAAGATGGATTGTTATTATTATGAGTTTTGGGATTCTCTTAGAGTCTGCTTTCCAGTGGATTCAAGCATGGATACAACAACCGAAAGTGTTGTGTCTTGCTGCCACTGCTGCTTCTACTCTTACTACTGCTTTAGGCTGTCTAGTCTGTAGTGCAGTTAAAAGAATATGAAGCCTCTTGAACCTCTGAAGAGGACCATGTTCTTTTGAGCCAGAGGTAATCATGTAAGTAGACTGGCTTGACAAGTCTAAAGACCCTGAATTGGTTATCTATGGGTGTATAACAGTGTCACTGCAAACATTGCTGCTTGAAACAGCACACATTTATTATCGTCTGTGAGTCAAGAGCTTGGGCACAATGTAGGGTCCTCTGCCAGGCTGCAGTCAATGTGTCTGCAAGAACTAGAGTCTTACCTGAAGGCTTGACTGGGGAAGTAGATTCTTCCAAGCTCACATGGTTGTTGGGAGCATTTAGTTCTTTACAGGCTATTGGATTGTGGGCCTCAGTCTCTTGTTGGCTGTCAAATCAGAGGCCACCCTTAGTTTCTTGCCATGTGACCTGCTGCATAGGGCAGCCTACAACATGGCAGCTTCTTCAAAGCCAGCAAAAGAGAGAGTTTCCTAGCTAGATGGATGTTATAATGTTATGTAATGTAATGATCCAAGTGACATCTATCACTTTTACCGTACTTAACTGTCAGAAGCAAGTTACAGATCCTACCTACACTTAGGGGGTAGGGATTCCATAAGGGGGTAATTCCAGGAGTCAGGATTATGGAGGCCATATTCCAGTCTGTTGTTAAGAGGCTTATATAAGTATAACATTTTTATTAGAGTGCTATGATTTTCTTATTTCTATTTAAAAAATTATTGACTGTTAAAATGGCATGTTTGTGATAATTAGGAAAAAGAAGCAAGATATATTAGCTCTTATAGCAGATAAGCTGTAGTTAATTGGTAGTTCATGTTAAAGTTTTATTTATATTTCTGCTTTTTCCTACCATTTCTTCTCATGAGTAGGCTGGAGAGAGCATGAGCCAAATCCCAACTGCTTGGTATTATCTGAAATGATTGATTACTTCTGCCATCTTTAACTCTTTCCCTTACATTCCAGATAGCTCCTCTTCTGGTTCTTCCTTTTTCCTTTTTCTTTGTTCCTTTCCATTCTCCCCTTTTGGATCATTTTCTTTTTTACTCTGCAGTTTAATGACTTCTATATTCCCCATACATATTTTATATGCTCTGTAATTGTGTGTTGAAAGTATGGTTTAAATGACATAATAATTTTGAATTTGCCTTAGTAACCCTAAGGTTTTTACAGTGGGTTCTGTTGAGACTGCAGGGTTCTTAGGGGTTAGAAGTGAGAAGATAGGCAGATGAGCTGTAAATCAGTTCTGCTCAGAATGTGGACTGCGCTGGCTTGTGGAAGATTATTATGGGTCAAAGATAAGATATAAACAGAAGTACAAGGTAAGTGTTTAGAAACTTTTGTAGAGTTTGGTGAGGTTTTTTGTACTTTATTTGTTAAGTATTAATAATAACATTATGTTGCACACTGTGCTTTTACAACAGCTCTCATGAACTTTTAAAGTATGGTTTGATTCTTCCTGGTAGTGCTTGTGGCATCAAAGCATACCGTGAGTGACAGGCCGTATTTACTGTAAATACTTTAAAAAATTGTTGCTAACAATATAAGTGTAATTAATGAATTTTAAATGGTCTCAGTTTATTGATATTAACCCAAGTTGATTATTTGTTGCAACTTAATAAATTATTGCCAGATTCTAAATATGGGTATGCTACTTAGAGAGGTCCCCAAGACCCCTGTAGTCTTATTAAGGCATTTCTTTGTTGGATTTATATCTCCTCTCCATCCTATTTCTTACTCTATCATTTTGGGGGGATTACTTTATTACATTACATATTTTGGAGGTTAGCTACTTTCTCTTTACTCACAAATATGACCTGTATTTGGTCCCATCAATGTTTCTGCTACATATGATTATATCATGTCCTTTTCAAACAGAACCATGCTTAAATAGAGGTAGCAATCTTTAGTCCAAGTACAGCTTTTCTCCTTCATAGTGGAAACTGGAGTTTGGAGGAACAGTTTATCTAAGCAGAAGCCAGTTTTCCACTCTCATGGGCTAAACCTAGGTGTCTTAACAAGATAATGGTTGGCTTCATTGGGTTCTTGTTAATACAGGGAGGAGAGGAGACCATTTAAAAGTACAGTCAGTCATCACAAAAATCTTTTTGTTTTTTTCCTCCCTAAATATAGTCCTTTCTTATTGTAATAGTTTTATCCTCTGACTTTTAAAGCATCTTTTTAGTTTCTCTTGCTTGCTTTTCTTGTGAAACTTGCTATTTTCAGGTGTTTTGAATTGTTTTGGAAGTTATAAATGAAATTGTGTACTTCAGAGAAGGTCAAGTTTAGAAGTCATCATGTGTCATGTGCCTATCTCCCTTCTTTATTTTTAAACGGCACACGAGTGTCTGACTCGCACGTGGTATTTCTTGCTTTGTAGGCTGGTGCCAGACTCAGTGTCTTTTGTTTTTAATAGATAAACGTCTGGTGGTTTGTGTTTTGCTGTGAGATGCGTGTGAGTCATACTAAGCATGAACTCTGTCCTTCCTCCAACCTCTGAGTATTTTTGGGCAATTTACCTATACCTCAACATCTTGAAGCTTATATGTTGAAAATCTCAACTGTATATGTGTATAAATATTCTGATTAATCACCTGTACTTTTTATTTCCTTATAGACTTCTGTATTTCTTTTTTTGGTGAGCAAACTACCAGTCTTGTTGGCTTTGTTTTTATACTTGTATATTGTTCACAAAATTAGCAAAAGACTTAAGACAATTGGCCATTAATCTTTGTGACTTACTTTCTCCTTGGTCATGGACATTACCAAAAATCTTAATTTCATTAGTACATCTAATTCTGTGAATTATACTCTTCTAGCACGGTGGCTCATAGTTAAAAACAAACAAAACCAATACTATGATCAAAAAGACAATGATATGTTTTATGTTATTATTAAAGAGCTTGTTCAGCATTATCAAAATTGTCTTTATTTCCCCAATATGTTATGACAGGTAGTATGTGTAATGGTTAAGAGCATCGATGTAGGAGCCAGACTGTCTGGACTCTACCACTTAACCAGCTGTGTGATGTTTTTGATATTTGGCAAATCACTTTACCTCTCCATTCATGGCTTCATCTCTGTAACATGAGGAATAGTAGTACCTACCACGTGGGGCAGTTTTCAGGATTAGCTAAATAAATGTAAAATGCTTATAACAGTACCTGGCACTGCCTTATAAATGCTGTATATGTTTTTAGCTGTCATTGTTTGTCTTTATGACGGTCTCTATTTGTGTTACAATTTTTTTTAACAATAGCAAAGAAACCTTTACTTATGAGATATTAAAAGTATGTACTAAGATTTAAGTTTTTTAGGCTAAAAATTTCTAGTAAAGCTAGTTTCTATAACTCTTAAGAGATGAACATTGAAGCTAAACACTTCATTATCAAGGGCTATTACAAAGTGATGTTTTAAACATTAAAAAAAGGTTTATGGAGTGGCATGGAAGACTAAGTTATGTGGTTCTGTGTTTTTTAGCATTCTGGCTTTCTGTGTTCGTTTAACATTTGCAAAGTTCCAAATTGAAGACATAAAGATAGATGATTTGTCAGTGAGGTAGAATAAAGTCCTACATGTCTTATATCAAGAACTGAGGTTTTCATTGAATTACCACTTACATTTTCTTAAGACTGTTGATATACTTCTATGTTATTGTTTTAAATAGTCTTTTTTTTAATTGGGAACATTTCCTTGAACATTCACTTAGAGTATCAAAAGAAGTTTTTGTTTGTGGTTGGAAAAAATGTCTTTAACCTGCCAACAGAATTTAAAATTGCATAAGAAAATGGGTGTTGATGCTGAGAAATGGTGTGTAGGCAGGAGATCTCTTGTTCTGTCTGAAAAC
Organism: Theropithecus gelada; assembly: GCF_003255815.1. NCBI lineage: Eukaryota > Metazoa > Chordata > Mammalia > Primates > Cercopithecidae > Theropithecus > Theropithecus gelada. Next base: position 23,873,254 of record NC_037671.1, read on the forward strand.
AGTGATGAAATACAAACAACAAATGTGGAATTACTGTTGCTCTATTTTAGTGTGGGAAACATAACTTCAGAGTAGGGAGAACAATTTCTGCTGTTTTAATAAACTTTTATTATATTTAGGCATGGGATTTAGTTGGCAATCATTACAGGGATAACACAAACTAATTTCTATAAATAGGACTATGATGCCTGTTTCATTATCATGATTATTATTTTGAGACAGAGTCTTGCTCTGTGACCCAGCCTGGTGTCCAGTGGCACAATCTCGGCTCACTGCCACCTCCACCTCCTGGGATCAAGCAATTCCTGTGCCTCAGCCTCCCAGGTAGCTGGGATTACAGGTGTGCACCAGGATGAGTGGCTGATTTTTGTATTTTTAGTAGATACAGGGTTTTGCCATGTTGGCCAGGCTGGTCTCCTCACCTCAAGTGATCCCCCCACCTCAGCCTCCCAAAGTGCTGGGATTACAGACATGAGCCACTGTGCTTGGCTCTGTTTAATTATATTTATGTTGAAAATTAACAGGTATTTATAACTTGGGTTTCCTTGATTATCTTTAGGTAATTGGTGAACTCTTGGAATTGTCCATAGAATTTTATTTTCCTCTTGCAACTTTTATGATACATTAGCATTAACCAGTCTTTTGTTGTTGTTGTTGTTGTAAACTAAACATTACATAAAGTTGGCCTTTTTAACTATTTTTAAGTGGATAGTTAAATGGCATTAAGTACATTCATGTTGTTGTACAACCATCACCACTGTCCATCTCCAGAACTTTTCCCTCTTCCCAACCTAAAACTCTGTACTCATTAAACAATAACTCCCCATTCCCTGTAGCCCCACCATGAACTTGACTACCCTAGGTGTCTCTATGAACTTGACTACCTTAGGTACCTCATATAAGTAGAATCGTATAGTATTTGTCATTTTGTGACTGGCTGTTTTCACCTTGCATAATGTTCTCAAGATTTATCCATTGTGTAACATGTCACATTTCATTTTTTAAGGCTGAATAAGATTCCATTGTACATATATAGTACAATTTATTTATGCATACATCTGTTGATTGACATTTGGTTTGCTTCCACATTTTGGCTATCGAGAATAATGTTTGCTGTGATCATTACTATAGAAATATCTGTTTAAGTCTCTGGTTTCAATTCTTTTGTGTATTTCACTAGAAATTGAGGGATTTAACCAGAGATGGCTAGATCATATGGTAATTTACTTTTTATTTTGTTTTAGTAGCTGCCACACTGTTTTCCTCAGCAGCTACACACCATTTTACTTTCTCACTGTCTGTGGAATTTTGTGTTGTTTATATTTTTCTTGAGAATCAGTCTTTAGATTTCATTAAACCTCAAAGTGATCTACTGTTCTAGTATTTAGTTTCTAACAGATTCATTTTGATTCCTATATACTCAATATAGTAAGTATTACAGATATTAGTTATATTAGGCCTATTTACTTGCTTCCTCATATGACAAAAACTTTCTTGGGTAGATGCAATGCAAAGTACCACCCTTCATCTTAGTCATATGGGTTAAACAAAATAGGTAACTCCAGAATTAGGTAAAACCTTGTGTGCAGGAATCTTGAAAAACTGTATTATTTTTCAAGCTCTCCAAAAGATTGAGTTGACAAAAGAAAAAGTAGCATCAAATGTTTTATTTTATGTCCTTCTGTACTGCAAGTACAGAAGTAGACCAATGTTAATAATTTTGATTTCTCAGATTAATGGAAGAGATGTGGGTCTACAAACTCTTTAGGTACTTTGATAAACTATTCTCAATGTGAATATGATATTGAATTCATTTATGCAAATGATTTTTACAGTAGGTTTGCTGTTATTTACTTTTATTATTATTATTATTTTTTGAGATGGAGTCTCACTCTCTTGCCCAGGCTGGAGTGTGGTGACACAATTTCAGCTCACTGTAACCTCCGCCTCCCGGGTTCAGACTATTCTTGTGCCTCAGCCTCCTGAGTAGCTAGGATTACAGGCATGTGCCAGAACAGCTGGCTAATTTTTGTATTTTTAGTAGAGATGAGGTTTCATCATGTTGTCCAGACTGGTCTTGAACTCTCGGCCTCAAGTGATCTACCTGCCTCGCCCTCCCAAAGTGCTCGGATTACAGGTGTGAGCCACCATGCCTGGCCTGTTATTTACTTTAACATGGGTTATTTTCTACCAGTTACATGATCATAGCTGAACCTTTTATGAACCAAAACTTTAGAATAACTATCAAAACAAAATAAATGATAGTAGACATATGACTCTCTTTTCCCTTTCTTCAATAAACTAAATTAAAAACAGAAATGCAATGATATGTTTTGCCCTATATCTTTATAGCACTTTACAGTGATTGTATGAAGTCGAGAACAGTAATATGAGATACCATTCAAGATAATTCACTGTACTCTGTTTCCTCAGGTAAAGAATTTGTATGATCTGTTTCAGAAAGATATTTTTTAATAAATAAATTTTAGAATTACATATTTTGGGGCCAGATTTAAAAATATAGTACAAGCTAGCGATAAGTTACATCTAACATCTAAAGTAATAAGACCACAGTAAATAATCTCCCCCAATAGCATGGGTGATGTTCTACCACTGCATCCTCCTAGTCCTCCTTCCCTTTTCTTTGTCCCTTCTCCCCTCCCCTGTGTCCCTGCACCTCTCCTTCCCTGCCCCCACCCTGTCCCTCCTTTTCGCCTCTCCTATTAAGAATTACTGCTGTTCACAGGACTGGGGCATATCTCAGTGTTGTCTTTGTCCAGGAGAAATAGTTGAGAACTATTGGTGTGGAATTATTAAACCGCATTTCAGAAAATGTGGGTTTTGCTTCTTCAAACTAATTAGCTGAATCACTTGGTCTTCATATCTTACATGCAAAATGAAAGGTTGAACTAGACAAATGTATGTTTTTAGATATATTTTTCCAACTTTGATTTTTTTTTTCTTATGATTCTTGAGTCTTAGCAAAACCCAGAATTTGGAAGCCTAACAGATTCTCTGCATAATCTATTTTATATAGTCTCTATATTATGTCCACCCTGTAATATTAGGTTGGTGTACAAGTAATTGTGGTTTCAGATCATGAATTTTAAATCATTATAACTAGGCTCAAACATTCCTTTATTAATCAAAATAGGAACCATTACAATCAATACATTTTTGCCAACAAGAAGTTAAGTGTGTTTATTCCTATAGTGTAAAAATCTGTGCTTCAGGATTTGATGAACTCTTGGAAAACATTTTCTGCATCCTGCTGGTGGTGGAAGCAATTTCACTGCAAACGGTTGTCAAGATACGTAAAGAAGTGGCAGTTGGTTGGCAAGAGGTCAGGTGAATGTGGCGGAGGAGGTACAACTTCATAGCCCAATTCATTCAACTTTTGAAGCATTGGTTGTGCGATGCACGGTTGAGTGTTGTCATTGAGAAGAATTGGGCCGTTTCTGCTGACCAGTGCCAGCTGCAGGCCTTGCAGTTTTCAGTGCACTTCATTGATTTGCTGAGCAGACTTCTCAGATGTAGTGGTTTCACCAGGATTCAGAAGGCTGTAGTGGATCACACCAGCAACAAATCACCAGACAGTGACCATGACCTTTTTTTGGTGCAAGTTTGGCTTTGGGAAGTGCTTTGCAGCTTCTCCTCAGTCCAAACACTGAGCTGCTCGTCATCAGTTGTTGTATACAATTCACTTTTTATCGCACATCACAATCTGATCAAGAAATGGTTTGTTGTTGTTGCATAGAATAAGAGAAGATGACATTTCAAACGATTTTTTTGATTTCTGGTCAGCTCATGAGGCACTCACTTATCAAACTTTTTCACCTTTCCAATTTGCTTCAAATGCTGACCAATCGTAGAATCGTCGACATTGAGTTCTTTGGCATCTTCTCATGTAGTTGTAAAAGGATGAGCGTCAATGATTGCTCTCAATCTGTCATTGTCAACTTCTGATGGCCGGCCACTACACTCCTCATCTTCAAGGCTCTCTTCTTCTTTGCAAAACTTATTGAACCACCACTGCACTGTCTGTTTCATTAGCAGTTCCTGGGCCAAATGTGTTGTTGATGTTCGGAGTTGTCTCTGCTGCTTTAAGACCCATTTTGAACTCAAATAAGAAGATTGCTCAAATTTACTTTATGTCTAACATCATTTCCATAGTCTAAGATAAACATAAAACAAACAGCAAGTAATAAGTCATTAGCAAAAAAATATAAAGTGAGAAATGCCCATTAAAATGATTTATAACATGACCACATTTATGTCAGAATGTATTCCAATATCAAATGACAGATTCCAACAATGCAAAAATTGCAGTTACTTTTGCACTTTTCTAATTTGAAGGCAGGGACTATCTATTTATCTTGTAAATCTCAAATGATCTGATGAAAAGCATTTCACAAAGTTGACACCTAGAAAGATTGCAAATACAAAGCAATTTGTTAGCCTGGATAACATAGTGAGACCCTGCCCCTACTAAAAAAAAAATAAACATGAAAATAAATTAGCCAGGTGTGGTGGTGCAAGCCTGTATTCCCAGATACTTGGGACGCTGAGGCAGGAGGTTAGCTTGAGCCCAAGAGTTCGAGGGTGCCTTGAGCTGTGATCACGCCACTGTGTTCCAGCCTGGGTGACAGAGACCCTGTCTCTAAAAAAAGGAAACTGTTCAGACTAAGGAGGATATAAAATTATTTTGGCGAACACCATTTATTTGGTTCTTTGAAGTTCTTATTGCTTTTAGTAGGTACAGTTGTTATTTAGATGTATAAATTTCAATGGCATATCAAAAATAACTTAATGATAATGACATATAATGGCATAAGTTGAAGTTAAGAAGTGTACCTTAATCCACTGGCTTTACCACATTTTCCTGTGGTTTTTCTTGGTTATATCTCCTCTGACTTTTAGTCTGAGGATTAAATGGTCCTAAGTGCAATTTTGTCTCAATCTCTAAAAGAAAAGGTCAGTATTTTAAAAGCAAAGCAATATTTTCCCCAGAATGCCCAGCACATTTCATTAATACGAATTTTATCTCAGGCACATTCCTGAATGAATCCCACTTTCCATGAGAATGCTACATTCTGATTGGCTTAGGTCTGAGTTCCTGATGTATTTATTGGAATACATTTATTGAAGCATTTATTGGAACATGAAAAGGTATTTCCCTTTGATTAGCCATGCTCTATTCTAGAACTGGTTCTAGCATTAGTTTTTCGTGAGCTTTACTGACTGCATGAGAGAAGAGTTGATTCCTGAACAAAATCAGTATTCTTTTGGAAAGGGAGTGGGGATAAGTCCTGGGTAGCAACATGTACTATAGTTCACACCTTTTACTCCCTAACATTCATACACATCCTTCTTCCTATACGTGTTCTTAACTAAAACTTGCTCTTAAACAAAACATCACCACTTCCCTGAAGAGGGATACTCAAAGTCTCTTTCAATTCCAAGACCAGGATCTTAGATGATACATAGACTATGTATCTGCGTGGTATATACTCCTCTCTGTGGGATCTAGTGTAGTTCTTTATGGTCTTGCAACCTGTAACTAAAAAGTAACTCACCTATGTCTATTCATAATATTGGAGGAAGAACAGGATGATTGCAATGAAAAGTCTCATCTTAAAAGGAAAATAATAGAAAACAACACATATTGGTCATTCTTTCATAATCCAGGAATGCTGAACACTCCCTGTACTTGGTAGGAAGTTAATTTCTTAGCATATTTGATAGCAAGTGATTTTTAGCTCTAAGGATCTCTCCCCTTTCCTTGTTTTTTAACACCACCTCTGGGGCTGCTTTTGGGAAGGACCATTCATTTCCAGCAGCTCTCTCTCTCTCAGTTAATGCAAGGTTGGGTAGGAGAAATCTCAGGTTGCCTTGGAACAGTGGTTCTCAGCATGGTCAGGGGACCAGAGCAATAGCATCATTTGAATGGCAAATTTTTGGGTGTCACCACAGACTTTCTGAATGAGAACAGGAAATCCAGTGATCTTTGCTTTGATAAGAACTCCCAGAGCATCTGATGCATTCTCTTAAGAATCATTGACATAGACCTTCAGCAGGTTTTTGTGGTTTCTTTGGAAAATCAGCTCCCTTAAGTGGACTAAGTGGAATATTAGTCTGTTTGTTATGCTCAGTTCCATCTGCAGTAACAATAGCCAGAGACCTTGCCTGGTGATCCTTTCTGCACTTGAGAATTTCTCTATTATTGCGGGAAGCCTCTACCTAAACTCCAGGACCTTAATTGAAAGGCCAATACCCTGTTTTGGCCTCAGCTTGTCCCTTGCCTTTAGGCTACATCTCAGCTGCGTTTTCACAATGAGCTGTTTTGTCTTTGTTAGGCAAGAGGATGCTTGGCTGTGCTTGGGAAAGGACAACTGTGGGGGTGGGAGTTAGATGTCCTCTGGGTTCCAATCTCATCTCCTACGGAATTTCTAACATACCAGCTTCTGTTTTCACGAGCCTAAGTTTGGCTTCTGGGATTTGACCTTTTGTTTGGTGGTCTATTTTTGTCTTAACCCTATTGGAGTCCACATTACCAGACTTTTAGCGTCTGGGGGTTATAAAGGCAAAGAGGGCCTCTCGTGTCAATGGTATATTTTCTTCCTTCTCTTCTTTCAGACTAAGCTTATCTTTATCTAGACTAGAAGAAATAGGCAACACATTTCATCATTGTTAATTTTTCTACCATTTAAGGTTCTTTTAGTTGAAGCAACTATAATATAATGTTTAGAGTAGTCATGAAATTTAAAGAATTAGCTTATTGTTTGAGAGTTCTGATGTTACCTTCTCCCACATCAGAGTTAGAAATTGGCATTTTGGATGAGGACAGGAAGCAAAATAGAAAAGGCAAGTCCATTCTCTCTTGTCTAGGCTATCTCCCTCTATCATCCCATACTGCCATAACTTCACAGGAAACAGCTAGCAAAGCACAAATCCAGAGTAGTGCTAAGCAATGTGCTATTGACACACTGTGTTGTGTGGATGAAAAAAGCCAGACAAAAAGAGTACATACTCTATGATTCCATTTATATAAAATTATTGAAAACCAATTTATCCTGCATGCTAATTTATAGTGAAAGAAAGAACAATAATTTCCTGGGCACTTGGGTAGAGGGTTTGGAGGGAGAGGTGACAAAGAGACACAAGGAGACCTTTAGGGACAATGGCTATGTTCATTATCATGATTGTGGCGATGTTTCACAGATGTATTCATATGTCAACACTTAAAAATTATACTTTTTAAATATGAAGAGTTTATTTTGTGTCAGTTTACCTCAATAAAGCTGAGTATTAAAATAATTATTTATTAAAGTAATACATATTAAGCAATAAACAGGTACCTCCTTCCCCACAAAAGGAGCCTTTTGAGTCTTCCTAGAAGTAGGAAGAGGTAGGTGCAGACATGAAATCTGGCAGTTAATTAGCCTGCGTACTGGAACTCCTTTGGTTTGCTTTGTCTTGTCTTGTCTTGTCTTGTCTTGTCTTGTCTTGTCTTGTCTTTTTTCTTTTTTTTGAGGTAGAGTTTAATTCTTGTCACCCAGGCTGGAGTGCAGTGACATGATCTCAGTTCGCTGCAACCTCTGCCTCCTGAATTCAAGTGATTCTCCTGCCTCACCTTCTCCAGCAGCTGGGATTACAGTCATGCACCACCAGGCCCAGCAAATTTTTTTGTATTTTTAGTAGAGCCAGGGTTTTGCTGTGTTGGCCCAGCTGATCTTAAACTACTGACCTCAAGTGATCTGCCTGCCTCGGTCTCCCAAAGTCCTGGGATTATTGGCATGAGTCACTGCGCCTGGCCTGGAATCCCTTTTCAACTTCAGTTTTCTTATCTGAAAAATGGAGCTTCTATTACTGGCATCAAGAATCTGCTGGTTGTGCTTATCAAAATGAGATGTGTATGAGGGAGCCCTGCTTTGTGTACTTTATATGAGCAACTACCTTTTCTCTTCTCCTTCCTTCTCCTGGCTGTTGTAAAAGGTACCCATGGATTTCTGCTCCCTCAGGCCTCCTTTTTACTCCCTGCTACGTAGATGAAAAAGGAAAGCAAGAGTGTACCTCCTATGAATAGCCCACACCTGCACTTTTGGTAGTGAATTGGTAGAGTAACTGTTTGATTCACTTGGACATGACCTTAAGATTTAGCAGTGGGAAAAGAAAAGCATCGAAGTAAATCAAACTGATGATTATGTTACAAAGGCTATCTGATTTGCTGAGTTCCAGTCATCATATTACCAAAAATATAATGTTTGCATATTATACAAACATTTTCTTTTTTATAAAAGCAGCACCATCACTAAGCTAGTTATATTTAAAAATTCAGTGTAAGTTACAGTTATTCTGTAGCAAATTCAGTGGCATTACAGTTGAAAAGAATAGAATCCGGGAAGCTAGGGCTTTCTTATGATTCACTTTCGTCTCTGTCGTAGGTTGGCTTTTTAGGGTTATACTCCATGAATATCACCACCTCTTGGGATGGAAGTTCTCAGCTGGCATATTGCTTGCTCATCTCTGAAATACTGTTCTTTAGTGTTCGTGTTTAAATTCTTAAATTGACCTATTTCCTCCATTGAGATGCATTTTTTCCCTTTTCCATGCGACAGTTTCTGAAAACAGCACAGGTCTTTATAAAGGAATATACATTCCTTTAAATACATGTTGTATTTAATGGGGATAGTTTTTATCACTCCTTTCTCCTGTTCCAATGAAGAAAGAAAAGATCTCTCGCTGAATTGTAGGAATTCTTACCATCAGTTAAGGAAAAGAGGTGTAATGTGTATGTAGGAGATGAGACACTAAACCGCTGTGCAGCTGAGGTCCGAGTGGGAAAGCTTGCTTCTCACCAGTATTTGGGTGGTCGCCTGGACAGCCAGTGGACTGTGTGCTAAGGGCCTGCCAGTTCCCTCATTCTCTCTCTCTGGTAAATGCTACTTTGTCCTGCCCCTGCGTTAGGTAGTAATCTCCAAGTCAAAGATGGGCAGTTGAATTTTACTGAAATTATTACAATGTTAATTAAAATTGTTAGCTCTTGAATTTGACGGATTTGTTGAAGTTAAAATGGTGAGTAATTACATAAATGCTTAGGTGTACTACTTTTTCATTTCACTTTAAAACACCTCATCTCTCTTTCTTATGTAATTACTGACACCATTATTTGACCCAAACAATTTAAGTTTTTTCCCACACAGGTTAGAAATTTAAGTTTTATCTGAATTTAGCTTTCTAGTTTCAATGCCCTTGAAATATAAGATTTTCTTTTCTTTTCACAGGATGTTTTGACCCACGTTAGAACAATACCTTTTATCCCAGGCGCCAAAATATGGTACCTGTTACATGTTATAGAATTAGCCTCAACCACTGTTTCCTGTGAGATTTCACCTCAGGAGACGTCAGCCTCCACAACCACTGAGAGAACAAAAACAATAGCTTTGCTCACTAATACTCCTTTGCTTTTAGAGTATATTTTATGGTTCATTATTCAGGTTTTTTGGTTGGTATATTTAACCTGTGGCTTAGTCACATCTTCAGATTAACCCTTAGGTAAGTCTTTGCTAGGGATCATTTTCCCATATGTTGACCTGTAGAATATTTGAAAGTACAGATTGAGTTTTGCTTAGTTTAACAGCAGATGAGTGTTCACTATTAATCTGCAGAAATAAATAGTTCTAATACTAGCATAAATTTGGCTTCACTTCAACATATAATAATAATACTTTTTATAAATATATATATATGCCTTATTTTCATACCTGCAAATTCCAATTCAGTAAATCTGATAAGGGGGCCAGGTATGTGTACCTAAAAAGAAAAAAACCAAAGACAACCTACAACCCAAAAACCAAACAAACCAGACAGAGAGAACAGTTAGGGGTGGAGCTGGGAAGAAATTGTGTGTGTGTGTGTGTGTGTGTGTATGTGTGTGTGTATACTTGTATGTGTATGATTTATATATATGTATACATCTACTTGATTATATTACATAATTTTAAAAGAGTATTTGTTACTGCTTTTTAAACTTTATGGTACATTAGAAATATGTCTTACATGGCAGAATTATATTCTTAAAGGATAAATTATATGTCTATTTATATGTATAATTTATACATATATTATATAAATAAAATCTCCTCCTATGGTAGGAATGTGTAGTTGTGTTCATAGTTCCTGTTTCGTTTTCAGCTTGGACATTGGTAAGTTAACTCAAATCTGTAGCACAGTGTCACTTTGTACGGGCCTCAGCTTGGATGGCCAACCAGGTGTCTACGTCACAAACATTATTTGGCAATTACAGCTGTCTCCACTGCTGTCTTTGGAAGGTATAGATAATATCTTAGCCTTAATTTTTGTCTGCTGTCATTGCTTTATAAAACTAAAAATAACAATGAAGGTGGAACAAAAGAAAATTTTTGTCAACTTTATGGTTGACAGAATTTCATTATCTTTCACCATGCTATTTTAGTAAACACATTTAGAAAATAGCTGTTGCTATTAAGGGTGTGGGACTCTGTCTCCCAGGGAGTAAGCCACTAGCTACAAATAGAACACATTGAAAATCCAACTGGAGAGGCCATGCACGGTGGCTCACACCTATAATCTCAGCACTTTGGGAGGCTGAGGTGGGCGGATCATGAGGTCAGGAGATTGAGACTATCCTGGCTAACACAGTGAAACCCTCCATCTCTACTAAAAATACAAAAAAATTAGCCAGGTGTAGTGGCGGGTGCCTGTAGTCCTAGCTACTCAGGAGGCTGAGGCAGGAGAATGGCATGAACCCGGGAGGCGGAGCTTGCAGTCAGCCCAGATCATGCCACTGCACTCCAGCCTGGGTGACAGAGCAAGACTCCATCCTCCCCCTAAAAAAGAAAATCCAACTGGAATGATCACTGCTACTTATTAGTTATGTTTATTCTACATACTGTATGTCAATTGACATATTAGCTAATTCAAACCAATATCCAGTTAAAAGAGGCCGTTTTCTAGCTTTTTTCCCCCTATACATCTTTAATTCTAAAGATCATTATAGAAATGTAAGGAAAACTTAGGAAGATGTTAAAGAATCATCTACAGCAACAGTTTCTGTAGAACTTGATGGATTTTTTTTGCTGGCCTGTTATAAAATGAATATAAGGAAAATATAATGAGTTTTTTATGAAGCTACATTTGTGAGACTTCATTATGACATTCCTCCTGTTTTATTGTTTAAAATATGCTATTTTTTGTAAAATAGTAATGATAGTACAAGATAGTTTAACTTTTTTTGGTCCTCCCTTGGCAAAATAACAAATTGGTAGTCTATTTGATGTCCAGTTATGTGTGTGTGCATTTTAAGTGTGGTGCTCTGTGACATCCCAGCATCAGAAACTACTGATAGAAATTGGAAAAATAGTTAATATTGAAAATGGATGGTCTTTAATAGACTCTCAGGCCCTTTATTTCTCTTTTTGCATAGTCTGCTTGGAATGGTGTACAGATTGTAGTATGCTTATACCCTGTGTAGGGTCCCTTGTCTTACAGCTCTCATCTCCAAGCTTTACTTTCCTGTTCCCAGCTTCCTGACCTCTAAGACAAGATTGTTGATCCTTTGGCAAGATCTGCATTACTGCTGTGTACCTTCTCCATTCCCGACTTCCATTTCCCTGCTTCATTGTATTTTACTCGATACCGTTCTGCTTAGTACTCCTCCTAGCTGTGTCGCCAAGTATTGGCTTGTCAACTGGTCTGTTCATTATGAAATCACCAAGAGATCTACGTATTTATTGTTATTCGAATAGTATACAAGTCACTGTGTTAAATGCTATAGCAGATAGTAAATAAGGAAGATAATACGTGTTCCTTAAGAATATTGAGATAAGCATACAACTAATCATGTATTCTTACACAGAATAAGTCAATGTTTCTTAAGAGAAGTACGGCGTACAATTGGTGATAAAGGAACTTCAGATGCAATTGGAAGGATCTTTGACTTGGCTGTCTGTATAACTTTGAGCAAGTTTCTTAATCTTTTTGAGCCTCAGTTTCCTCAACGGAAGAATAATAATGCTTCTATCAAGATTGCTGTGAGGGTAAATGAAACAATTAATATAAAATGCATAACTGAGTTTCTGGCAAGGATTTGGCAGCTATGTTTTACTATCATTGGCCACTTCTTCCCCCAAACTATTTTAAAGGTTGTGATGATTTTTACAGGGATTGAGAGGTGATAAGTATAATTCTTTCAAGTAAAGTGACTGACAAACAAAGGTACAGAGTTAAAATATGCTGGAACAACATTTTGGAGCAAAGTATGTAGCTGATGGGAATAGAGTAAGAGAAAATACAGCTGCAGTTATGTTTCAATTTAGTACACGTACTTTAATGCAGAGGAAACTAACTCCGAAAGTTCACAATTGAAGATACAGGAGAGAAGATTTGAGTCAGTCACCCAAGTGGAGGGATTCATTTTAGGCCAAGAGGAATTTTGGGCACAGGAAGCTTAAAGAATGTAGGGTTTTGGAAGTATATTCAGCTAATTTTTCAAGTATGTCATTTTTCCATTGTTTGTTGAGAATTTTGATCTTGACAAACAGGTATCATATTATCATTGAAGATCTTATCAGATTCTGTTGGTATGAGTATCTCCTGTATTTGAAACATCAAAAAGTAATTTTCCTGGAAAAACGGTTAAACCAAGATGAGGATTCACAATAGGCTATATTTAACAATCAAGTCTGGCAGGGCCTACATTGTGTGAACTTTTGGTTTCTTGGGTTTTTGTTGTTTCTTCGCTTGATGGTGTTTCAGTTTGGAAGAATGTGGCTAGACCACAGTGTGGCTTTTCCAAGATTTAGTTCTTATTAAAGGCTTATTATTTTGTAACATTTGTTTTTTGTTTTTGTAGAGACAAGGTCTCACTATGTTGCTCAGGCTGGTGTTGAATTCCTGAGCTCAAGCAGCCCTCCTGCCTCAGCCTCCCAAAGTGCTCGCATTACAGGCGTGAGCCACCACACCTGGCCATTTTGTAACATTTGAAGCTTTGAGAAAGATCATACTCTATCATTTTATGAAAAACAAATAATGATTAAATCATGCGAGTGGAATGGAAAGTGGAGGTTGTAAGTGTTAGTGCTTGAGTCCAAAAGGTTTTTGCGTATTCAGGTTATCTTTGACCTGAAGCAGAGCAAACCAGAAGGCGGTGTCACATTAGTCACCTTTTTTCCCCCCATTAAAAAAAGATACCAGTACGAGTGACTTTTTAAGAGTATAACTCTGATTTTTAAATTATTTCAGAATTTGTAATATCTAAAGATGCTCTTTACAAAAAAAAAAAATAGGTATGTTCAAACTTTTAGTTTTCACTTGCTTTATGTGGTTCGGATATTAAGTTGACCGTTATGTGTTTAAACCCTTTGAAGTATTTTAATTTGTGAAAACTCATTGTTATTTCATTTGTTCAGTTTATGTAATTTAAAAACATGCTACCACAGACGTTTCTTAAGACTTCAGGGTTGAACTGGGTGCAATGGCTCACACCTGTCATCCTAACCCTTTGGGAGGCCGAGAAAGGAGGATAACTTGAGCCCGGGACCAGCCTGGGTAACATAGTGACACCTTGTCTTTACAAAAAAACCTTTTAAAAAAAATAAAAATAATAAAAAAGCTCTCTTGGGTTATACTGCCAAATTAAATACTTAAACTCTCTCTGCTTTGGAGGGTTTTAGTCATTCTTGGTCTCTGGCCATGTAACAACCTGTGCAAAGATTAGTAGGTATTGTGTGCTAGCTTTATCCTTCCGTCAGGACAGTCTAGGCCTATTTGGATTTTGCATCTTCCTTGTAGTTCAACAGCCATCTCATTGGGTTTTGGCTTTCTGCAGTCAACCTTCAAAGATCTTTTGTTTTCTGACAGTTGAAGAAACTGGCTCAGTATTCTTTCTCCTAGACAATTATTTAATTGTTTACAGATAACTGAAACTATCTTCTAAAGGTTTCTATTGAGAATTTCTTTATTTTATGGGAAGCTTCTTGTGTTGAAATGATTGGTCGACATAATTCTTGGTGATTAGAAAAACTGTTTTTCAACCAAATAGCATCAAAATGCTTGTTCTTTCTTTTCTGATTTTACACTGCATGTTTTTCTTCTGTGTATTATAACAAATCTCTTCTTTTTAAAGCTTTTAAAAGACAATAGCAAATTTAATGCTTGCATTGGTACTGTTATAGCAAGTTTAAAGAAGTGTACTCTTGTACCCTATAAATATATACAGCTACTATGTACCCACAAAAATTAAAAATAAACATACAAGCAGCCAAAAAATGTGCTCTTAATAAATTTTTACTTTCTTGAGATTATATACAGTATTATTTTGATAACTGTGGATAAGGATGAACCCATCTTATACAATAAAGAGTTTGGAACTTCAAAACTATCACTGGCTGGGTGTGGTGGCTCATGCCTGTAATCCCAGCACTTTGGGAGGCCAAGGCGGGTGGATCACTTGAGGCCAGGAGTTCAAGACTAGCCTGACCAACGTGGAGAAACCCTGTCTCTACTAAAAATACAAAATTAGCCAGGCGTGGTGGTGGGTACCTATAGTCACAGCTACTAGGGAGTCTGAGGCAGGAGAATAGCTTGAACCCAGGAGGCAGAGGTTGCAGTGAGCTGAGATCACGACATTGCACTTCAGCCTGGGCAACAGGAATGAAACTCCATCTCAAAAACAAACAAACAAAAAACCAAAAAACTATCATGTCAACAACTATAATTAACCTCAAGGCAACAGTTTAACACAGAGCTTTTTGAATTCTGCATGTAATATTCTTACTTGCTTAAGTATTATAAATGTTTCAGAATATCACTTTGTTTTATTTAAATTTTTTGGTACAGTTTCATTAGTGCTTTTCCACGGGGAATACATTTCCATCTTTATTAAGTGAGACAGTAGGAAAATGTGATTTGGTTTCCACAGTTGACTTTTAAGCTAACCTGTCAGCAACACATCTGTTCCATAAAGTTAAGTACACCTGGGATATGATAATGCATAATTATTTCCTCACAGAATTGTTTAATAAGAGTCACATTAAACTACCAGTGGCCAACACTTACTGATCGCTTACTAGATACAGACACCATTCTGAGTATTTTACATGTATCAATTCATTTATGTTATAAATTTTAAAATAAGTTTCTTTTGTCTTTTTCTTCCTGTTTTTCTTCCCTGCCCTTTCCCCCTACTAGTGTTCCTTAAGACAGTTACTTTTCAGAAACAGCCAAAGTCAGAAATATTAGCACAGGTTGACTATCCCTTATCTGAAATGCCTGGAACCAGAAGCATTTTGAATTTTTTTATTTTCCAGATTTTGGAATATTTGCAGGTAGATAGATAGATAGATAGATATCCTGGGGATGAGACCCAAGTCCAAACACAAAATTCATTTATGTTTCATGTACACCTTATACACATAGCCAGAAGGGAATTTACATAATATTTTAAAAATAATTTTGCGCATGAAGCAAAGTTTTGACTGTATTTTGATTGCAACCCATCACATGAGGTCAGTTGTGGAATTTTCTTCTTGTAGTGTCATGTCGTTGCTCAAAAAGTTTCCGATTTGGGAGGATTTCAGATTTTCAGATTAGGAATGCTCGACCAATAGCTTCCATTAAGATTGTTCACTTAATTTATGGAGCTTTCCATTGGTAATAGGACAAATAAGGGAAAGGGATCACAATAAATGAGGTAGTATTAGAAGGAGAGATGACAGGTTCCCTGGAAGGATGCTGATTTAACTTAGGTGAATGCCAGTCATACGTGGGAATCACAGCTTCATGACAGGGCCTGCTGCATTGACTGGGCCATGAAGACACTCGAGGAAAAAGCAGAGAACCTTGGTCTTCCAGTGTACCAGTAAACAGCTTTGAGAACCTGAGCTATGGAATTTTAAATGATGTGGCAAGTCCGACGAAGTGACACATTTTCACACAGTACCAGCAGGAGGATGAAAACCAGAACTTGTAAACAAGGGTGAAAGTGACAGGTTTAGGACAGTGGATGGACAAGAGGCCTGACCTTAGATTTCCAAAGAATAAAGGAGAGGACACATATTTTAATTAAATAGCTTCATATTTAGCTTCAAGAAGATAAGTACTGGCCATATATTTGAATGTATATGCTATATTAGTTTATATCTCATGTCAGATGATTTGCAGGTCTTTTTATTTGCATGTTTGTGCAGCTGAGATGTTTGGCGCTCAGTTCTTGTGGGAGAGAGCAGCTTGGTATGGAAACATCTTGGAGTTTGAAATCTCAGCTGTTACATGGCCTTGAGCAAGCTACTTACCTGATTTTTTGAGGTGGATTCTTGTCTCTAAGATGGAGATGGGAAACCCAACTCTGAAAGGGTTAAATGAGAAAAGGCATATAAAATATCAGTAACAGGCTCGCTGGCTCACGCCTGTAATCCCAGCACTTTGGAAGGCCAAGACGGGAGGGTCACTTGAACCCAGGAGTTCGAGACCAACCTGGGCAACATAGCAAGACCCTGTTTCTATTAACAAAACAAAACAACAGAGACAGGAAAAAAGAAAAGAAAATACCGGTAACAGTGTCTGATGCTCAGTAAGGGCTAAACAAAATTGAATTACTCTCCCAAGGAAACAACAATAGAATGGTTTTCTCCTTCCCCTTGTTATAGAAAGGGCAGAAAATGTAAAGAGAAGACATATAACAACTGGGAGACTAGAACCTTTATTTGGAAGAGAGGCCACAATTTGTGTTTATTTTAAAAATGTAAATGGCTTAGGAGGAAAAGAGTGTTAGCAGTTCAAGATTATGTGGTCGGTTAAATAGTAAAACACATTTTAAAATGTATGTTACTTTACTTAAGGATCCCATGTGAAAATTCTCAGAAATTAAGCATTGCATATTTGACTGCTGAGTACAGTGATTCATATGTGTCTTAAAGTCATATAATAATAAAATTACCCATGGGTCAGATTCAATTGTTAAAAGTACGATTTTTCTCGATATGAAATTTTAAAGCATTTGTGTACTGATGGTCTTTTTAAAGCCTTGCTACTCATTATAGCAATCGAATCACTGAAGAGATGTTCCTTTCTCTTTGGTTCAGTGTTATTGAGCCTTATCTTTTGGATATAGAACTATTTTTTATTTTGTAACTGTGTCTTTTATTTTGTAATAATTTTGTTTAAGGTATATTTTAATATTATAAGAGTAGAACCAATATTTTAGTTTTAAAAAAGACAATTCTATATCATGTCTAAATACTATTGGGAAATATGCCAATTTTTTAATTTTTTAAAGCTAATATTGCCATTCTACTTTTTTTACTTTGATTAATGTAGTCTAAGAGAATTATTCATTGAACGTGCTTTAATATTTTTTCCTGATTTCAAGGAGTGAAAAAAGATTATCTAAAAATTTCTAAGAGTGTATTTTCTTATGAGAATGCTGTATTATCTACTTATTTATTCTTATATCATTAGTTAAAAGTTAGATGAGTATGTGTCCTTTCTGAGTAATATAGTATATATAGGGGATACCGGAACTTTGTAGTTATGTTGGCCAAAGTAATGTCACTAGTTTATGAAAAGTAATGTAGGTCTTGAATTTCTTTTGATTAGTCATTGTAAGCATTTTTAAACTTTCTTCCTCATAGATATGTGCACTTTTAGATAACATGTGATTTGTACAGCCATTCTTGAGCAGTTGAAATTTTTTTCAACTACTCACAAAAATTACACATTTTTGTGCCTGGTAGAGATAAAATAACTCTGAGACATGGTAGATACTTGGTTTTTGAATCTCTTGTATAAACTATGCAAATGTTTCTGAAAGAGCACTTTTGTGTATGTTTTGAGGTACCCCCATGTTAAGTATATGCTATCTTTAGAAATTTGAGTCTGATTTATTGTTATCATTTGAACAGGTGTCTCAATGCTTGTACCTACTGCAAAACTAAACACGCCAGAGGAAATTTGGCCAGTTATCCAATTGATGAACTAGTAGATAGAGCCAAACAATCTTTTCAAGGTAAGAGTTTCTAGAATTACATGTGAAATTAGTCTTGTTAAGAAATTGTTAGTCTTGTAAGTAATACTTCAGTTTAGAGACCGACTTCATTCGTTTTATGAAGAGTTTTAGAAATATATCAGCCTAACTAATAAAAGATGTGACCAGATTTAATCACTTAGTTTATTTTTACATTAATTACTCTTCTTTTACTACGCTTCCATTTTCTTATTACTCTAAGGTAAATGGCGTATTTTGAACTTTATCATCCACCTCTAGACTCCATGGAAAAGACAAAATTAAGATAAAATGAAATCCATGAGCCTCTGATGTCTGTTAAGATTTTTGTGGACAAGTGAAATACTCAGATTTTTCATCTCTTTCTTTGACTTTTTTGGACCATTTAGAAAATGGAGCTAATTAGGGTTTGTAGACTTCTTTGAAGAAGGTAGGTTTTCATATCAGCCAATAAAGGAGGCTACCATTTTAACAGAACTGTCAGACCAGTAAAGAGTGGTACTGGGGGAGAGGCCTAATGAGAATGATTTGTGTGGGGTGGCCAACTACTTCTGAATCATCACTTGCTGGGAAATGTGATTATCTAGGTCTCTCTCAGCATATAATAAGACTTATCTTTAACATGAGTCACAGTTGTGTGGACATACAACTGCTCAAACCATAAACTTCCTTTTTTGTCTTTGTTTATAGTATGTGCCTGTAACAGTGGTGTGTTTTTACTCCCAACATGAGATAATCTATTGTCTCATAATCCTGCAGGTTAATAGTTATTGGCAATGTGCTTTTCTTTTTGGCAAGTAACTTGGAGTGCTAATTTCAATACTTCCTACTCTGGGCCTCAGAAAGTATGAGTTCCAAATTCATTTTTTTGTTTAGTCTATAGAAAACTTTTAGAAACATGAATTTGGAATGTTTCTTTTAATAGAGAAAAATATCCCCTTGCTTGATTTATTGATGCCTCCCAACAGTTTTTCTCCAGTTGTATATTCTTAGCTCAGTCCCCTCCTCCTTTCACATTCAACTAGTATTGAGAGAGAAACAAAGGAAATTTACTGACTCTTGCCAGTGTTCTCCTTTTAGAGCCAGATTATTGTCTAATCTAAGAAAAAGCCTGGGTGGTTGTCTTTACTACAGCATAACCAGTACTTCCAAGGATTTTTTAAAAGGGGCAAAAATTTTCCCAGAAACTAAATCTATTTGAAAAAATATTTACTGGCATTCTTAATTAGTGTTTGTTTTTTCATATATCTGTCAGATAATGGGGATATTAAACATCTGTCTACCAAACACTGCAACTTAGAAGGCATGCAAATTAGTACTTTTTTTTTTAACATCATGCATTTCTAAGTGCAACTGCATATAATTTTTTGAAAAGTATTTTATTTTACTTGAAAATTTATTTGAAAAATGTAAAGCTGTAAAATCACCATGTAGAAAGTGAAAATCTCCTCTTCACTTGCTTACATCTATTCTCACCTGTAACTTACACCAACATTCGGATATGATTGCTTCGTGGCTTTATATGGACACATTTATGAATTATACATGACTTGAGAAAAAAAGAAGACAGAAGTATTACCTGTGGATGGTGTCCAGGTTCTTTGCGTTTTAAACAAACAACTGGACAAAACGTACAAACAAAGCAAGGAAAGAATTAAGCAACAAAAGCAGAGATTTATTGAGAATGAAAGTACACTCCACAGTGTGGGAGCAAGTCTGAGCAGCGCTCAAGGGCCTGGATACAGAATCTTCTGGGATCCAGCTACCCGCTAGAGGTTTCCCATTGGCCACTTGGTGTTCACCCTATGTAAATGAAATGGTGGCCCCACGGTCAGTCTGATTGGTTGTGGAAAGCAACCAATCAGAGGCTGATGTGCAGTTACAAAGGTCACACTCGTATGCAAACATCTGATTGGTTGTGGAAAGCTGAAGTGAACTTACAAAGTTGCATGCTTATACAGATCTCTGACTGGTTGCAGAAAGCAACAATCAGAGGTACTTTCAATTTCCCATCTGCGCTGCAGAAAATATGGGGGTTTGCAAAGGGAGTAACCTCTGGTCCTTTTTTTACTTAGGCTGGAAAGTTTTTTTTTTTTTTTTTCGATTTAGTTCTAGGAAGTCAGGGTGAATTGGCATTAGGTTCCCTGCCTCCAGGCCCTGTTCTCCTGCCTCAGAAACATAGTTTGTATAAACTGATTATGACTTTTTCTAACAATATCCACCTTAGCTCTGTGATTTATCTTTAGAGATGTCCTCTGAGCAACCAAGTTACATTGTATTGCTTCTGTAGATCTTTAGTTAGTTAACATTGTCATATACAAGTGGGTTGGACTAGTTAAGGTGAGTGATTGAAATAATATATCAGAGGTTAGCAGTAATGTAGTAGCTATTTTTAGAGAAAGTATTAGAAGATTGCTCTTACAAACATCAGTAAGATAAGTATCTTTTTATTCCCAACCATGGAATGTTTGCAACATCAGTTTTTTCTGTTGCGTTATTATCTGTGTATTAGAATTGAAACTAAAAACTAGTTTTGGAACTGGTGAGCTAACTTGTGAGATAACCCAGTGTGTTCAGGAAATGTAGTTGTTTTTTTCTTTTTCTTTCTTTCTTTTTCTTTTTTTTTTTTTTTGGTAACAGGGTCTCACACTGTATCAACCAGGCTGGAGTGTCGTGGTATAGTCAGAGCTCACTGCAGCTTCAAACTGTTGGGCTCAAGCTATCCTCCTGCCTCAGCCTCCCCAGTAGTTGCAACTATAGGCATACACTACCGAGTCTGGCTAATTTTTAAATTTTTTAGAGAGACAGGGTCTCCCTGTGTTGGCCAGGCTGGTCTCGAACTCCTGGTCTCAAGCCACCTTGACCTCCCAAAGTGCTGGGATTACGGGTGTGAGCCACTGCGCCCAGCCAGAAAAATTTTAAGTCCTCAAGTATTTGTTGCTTTTTGCTATAAGCAGTTTAGATTTGAAATACTGCACTGTTGCTTACCAGCCACATGATGTGAACACGGTATCTCACCTCTCCAAGCTTATGGCTTTCTCATCACTATAACGTTTAATGTTTTTGTTTTAAGAATTTGAGATAACGTGTATGAAGTAATTGGCTATGTCAATATTATGAAGAAGAAATATTACTTAAACTAAAATCCAAAGCCAGGAAGAGAAGTCTGATTTTGGGTAAGAGTGTTGTAACATCCAAAAACATTAATGACTGAAATCAAATGACAGATTTTTTCTTTTGAGTCTAAATTACGTTTTATGAAAAATTTCTCTGTAGATAGATATCTAGTATGACAGTTACCTTTCATTTTCTAAATTTGAGAAGTGCAAATTCATGCTAAGGGTGGCCTTATAATCCCTTTCAAAAATAGGAAGTATCAATCTATAAGCTAATATTTTTAAGATATTTAGTAGCATTATCTTTTTTCTGCAAAAGAAATTGAGATTTTAATGCTGTTATAGAAATCCTAAGTTTGAGCTTTAAAATTGCAAATAATAATTATGAAAGTAAACATAATAGAAGAAATGACTCATTTTCTTATTACTATGACTTTTGCACATTTAGTTATTTAATCATTCAGGTGATAGGAATATTCTTTGGACCAGAAACTCTTAAGTTCTGCATTCTACCATGATTAGATTGCCTGTCTTATAATGAATAACAAACATCGTTTTGCGAAAAGTTACTCTATAATGAAAAACCTAAATATGCCACCAATAAAGGTTTAAAGCCACTCTGTGGATGGGAGTTAAATTTCCCATCCTTAAAGTGACATTTTCTTTCTTTTAATTTTTTTAATGGCTCCTGTATGTCATAATTACAAATTTATTTTTTTAAATTCTGAATCAACTGTGGAGTGAGGATTGGAACCCAGTTTTCCAGTCATATGATACAATATACAATAGGATCAAAATTTTATTCTGAATAGCATGTTTATCATTTTATTTATTTATTTATTTTTTTGAGGTGAGATCTCACTGGAGTGCAGTGGCATGATCTCGGCTCACTGCAGCCTCCTCCTCCTGGGCTCAAGCAGTCCTACCACCTCAGCCTCCTAAGTAGCTGGGACTACAGGTATGCACTACCACACCTGGCTAATTTTTCTATTTTTGATAGAGACAGGGTTTTGCCATGTTGCCCAGGCTGGTCTTGAACTCCTGGCCTCAGGTGATCTGCCCACCTTTGCCTCCCAAAGTTCTGGGATTACAGGTGTGATTATGAGCATTTTATATTCATAAAAATGTATTTCTTGTTAGTCTCATGTATTAGGAGACTAAAGGCTAACCCAAAGGCAAGGAAGCATTCACAAGTGATTCTGAAATAATCATGAAGTCATTCTGAATATAAAATGGCTTCCCACAATACTAAAAATGTGCTGACTATGCATTCAGCTGCCAAAAAAATGAGAGAGCTCATCAACTTTTGAATGGACAGCACTAAAGTAAATATTTCTGTGTTTAAGTACAAATGTAATTTCTTTTCTATATAAATTACATCTGTTTAACTGGTTTTCTGGCATTTTTTTTTCTCTCTCTCAACCTCCATTATTCACTGTTTTTACCTTCTCAGTGTGTGTTTTATTTTTGAGTTTAAGGTTTACCAGGTAACTTCTGAGTATCATCTGGTTGTTCTCACAGACCGTTGCAAAACCTTCCTTCTCACTTCCTCCCTTCTGATGAGATTGAGGTTTTAAAAATGCCTAGGATTAACAGTGTTTGGGGGCTGAGTTTGCTGGGTTTGACACGGTTGCATTTTAGGTATCTAGACAAACATGTCAAGTGGTGACCAGGACTTTGTTGGGGCCAGAATGAATTTACAAGCTAGTGTTTTCTAGGATATTTGTATTGATTTTTCTCTAGCAGCTAATCAATCAGTTTCAGTTGTGTAAGTGATGGAGCAAACCTTTTTAAACGTGCGGGGTGAGTGGTGTGGAAACAACACCTTTCACCGCGCTGTCTCTGGAATCAAAATGTAGAGATGATGGATGAGCTGTTTTTATAGCTATCGTGTGCTTTTCTAGATCTCAGTTGTGTGTTACTACTTTTTGGCTCCCTCATAAATCTGAAAATCCCCTGCAAGATAAGTGGCATCAACTGGTTATGGAAAGGTAAAATAAATTAGGATGAAATACTCAGAACAGGAAGAAAGTTTCTTGATGCCTAGTGATTTCGATATTATTGTTGGAATTTAAAAAATGGATTCTGTATTTCAAGACTTGCAAAGATACTACCTAGTAGGTGTAAGATTAATTATGAAATGCAGCTGTAGTACATTGCTTCCTACTTTTTTAGATAGGAAAGAATATGAACAATATTTGATTTTCTATGTATAAGCTTAAAATTGTTCAGTTGTACACTTTACATCAAGTCCCATTTGACTGTAATGATGATTAGTATACATTGATTTCGACCCAAGATTAAAACGGGGCCAATAATTGCATTCTGTTTATATGGCAGTTAAATTAAATGCCTCTTTAATTCCTTTATCTTTTCATATGTGCTGTATTCAATTGAGAAATGCATGTTATCTGTACGATTAATGATGCAATTTACATGTTTGTTGTAACAATTGTCAACTTCCAAAAAGTATTTTAGGCAGCTTACATTAAATGATTGTATGTAAAAGACCATGGAAATAAGAGCCATGTTAAATGCTGTATTGTGTTTTGAAAGAGGGAAGATGATTTTACAACTGATGAGTCCTGGCTCTTCAGAAGAATAGCGAAATAGAGTGATTTATATAATCTGATAGGAGTATGTAAAAGAAAGTATATACTTTACCAAGAGAAGTCTACATGTTTCTAGGCACTAAACACTACGAATTATTTTCATGCATTCTTTCCTAGGAGACACTGAATGATATAGTAGAAATGTTTTTGACTAAAGATAGATAGAAATTGAAGATACATTCTCTACCTAGCTTTTTCTTCTGTTGATTCTTGCAAAACCCAAAAATATAATATTAAAATGTAACCTTTAAAAGACATTTTTTGGGAGAACTAAATAAATGTAATGTATTTACATTTGATCATGAGTTGATCGTGAACACAGTGCCTAAATAGCTATTTATCAGACACTCAGTTTAAATAAGCTAAGATTAATTGCTGTGACTTCAGGGACTGTTAGCTAAGACTCTCAGTGGCAAAAACAGAGTATAATTTATGTGACCTTTGCCTATTCAGGTCTCTGAGTTTCTGTCAGTGGTGGTTAAACTTTTCTTAGCAACAAAGGGAACCCTTTTTACAAAGGAAACTTGAAAAAGTAGAGGCAGACCACCGTGGTTGAAGTAGAAGTGGGGCCCTGTTTAATGAGGCCTTTCCTCAGAACTTTGAGGATTCAGCCAGAATCTTCTGGTTTAGATTAGTGTTTCTGATTTTTAAAGGTATTGCTGAACACTGCAATCCAGGAGTGGTGAAGGTTTCCTTCAAGGACAAATAGTAAATATTTTAGGCTTTGTGAGCCATGAGGTCTCTGTTGCAACTATTTAGTTCTGTCCTTGTAGCATGAAAGCAGCCACAGAAAATATGCAAATGAATGGATGTGGCTGTGCTCCATTAAAACTGTATGATAGGCCAGTCGTGGCTCATGCCTGTAATCCCAGCACTTTGAGAGGATCTTGGCAGGCAGATCACTTGAGTTCAGGAGTTCGAGACCAGGCTGCCAAACAAGATGAAACCCCTTCTCTACTAAAAATACAAAAATTAGCTAAGCGTGGTGGCCAACGCCTGTAACCCCAGCTACTTGGGAGGCTGAGGCAGAAGAATCACTTGAACCCAGAGGGTGGAGGTTGCAGTGAGCCAAGATCATGCCACTGCACTCCAGCCTGGGTGACAGAGGGGACTTTGTCTCAAAAAAATAAATAAATAAATAAAAAACCCTGTATGATAGGGGTTATTGATGAAGGGATTTCATGGTCAATTTTGGGGGAAGTTAATTTAAACAAATTAATCAAGATTCATCGTGGTAGAACTTCTGGTTCTTTGTCTAATATGTTAATACATATTGTCAATCCATAAAAGAAAGATTTAGCCTTTAAGAACTAATATAGATGTAGACTAGATTAGTGTTCTCAATCTGGCTGTTTAACTCACTTCGCAGTCTTATAAAACCAAAACCAAATGTGTCTGCATCATAACCCTAACAATTGCGTCACAATTTCCATGGATGAGGGCTTTGCGTTTTCTAAAACACAGGTGACTCCAGTGATAGTCAGAGGTGAGAACTACAATTAAGAACCACTATTCTAGAAAATTTTTTGGTTGAAGCTGTAAAATGAGCCATCCCTCTCAATTCTAGTGAGAAGGATTCCGAGGAGAAACCCTGGTTGATTAGTAAATAATGGCCAAATAGGGAAGGTGGAGGGGCAACACAATTCTTGTTAATTTGCTAATACGCCCTAGATAGTGAATGGATGGTTTCAAAGTCCAAAGGTACTTATTTAAGTTAAAAGGCTCAGCTGTTTCTGTTATCAACCAAGGCATCACAAAAGAGTGACTGACATTTATGGAGCACTTACTGTGCATATGTAGGAATTACGATGAAAACCACATGGTCCCTGTCTTTAAGGATCCCCTCCTAGTCTAAGAGAGAGTAGCTTGTTGGACTAATGAAAATTGAAGTATGCAAAAACAGACATCACATTTGGGATAACAGAAGTCATTCTTACAAATCAACCAGGTTTCTTCCTCAGAATCCCTCTCACTAAGTTCTTGTTAGCCACTGCCATTGATTATGCTGAGTATTCGGGATGAAATCTACTTGCTGTTCTGAATCCCGAGGTTTCTGTGATGCCGAAGTCTCTGAAGGAAAGAAACCAAATGGTGACTCTTTAACTAAGGTAACTATTGGAACTATGTAGCTGTTGTTTTTCCATTCATTCAACAAATATTTATTGAGCATTCATTAGAAGCACTTCTTATTTCTGCTAATAGGCACATGCTTTAGAAAAGGTATGATAACAGTGCATTATTACAATCAATAGTTGATTACTTCTGCCAATGAGGAGGACAGAAGGAGAGGTTTGCTGATAATGGAGCAAACAGCTTATCCTTGCCATGGGAAACAAGGATGCGATCCCAAGGTTGTTACACTTTTTTCATAATTCCGAGTTTTCGTAGTTCAGAGTATATATAATCCAAAGTACAGAAAATCTGCTGCTTCTGGAAATACCTTTTTAAATCTATCCTTATGGAAATCGTAGTGCAGTCATCCCTCACTGCTATTGGTGAGTTTTATTTACTTTTTACTCTTTTGTGCTCTATAAAACAATTTACAAATATACAGTTAAGTATAAAAGTTATTTAAAATAATGAGATTCTGGGAAAACAGATAAGAATAGAAAGTTTGGAACTTGGTGGAAAATTGGAACACAGGAAAGTTGGCCATAATCACACATGTGGTATTTCAAATCAAGCAACAGTTTTGACTCTTAGCTTCTTGAACACTTACTGTCTTTAAAGAAAAGTAATACCAGCTTGGCATTAGGTTCAAAAGAGTTTTCACATAGGGAGTGGTGAGGGATAGAGTAGATCCCAGCAGCGTCCCTTTAACACTCACTCACATACTATGTTTCTGAAAATTAAGTATTTTGGTGTTTCTTGTTAGAACTTGCAGACATGCCGGCCGGGCGTGTGACTCATGCCTGTAATCCCCAGCACTTTGGGAGGCCGAGGTGGGTGGGTCACCTGGGGTCAGGAGTTCTAAACCAGCCTCACCAACATGGCGAAAACCCATCTCTACTAAAAATACAAAAATATAACCAGGCATGGTGGTGCACGCCTGTTATCCCAGCTACTTGGGAGGCTGAGGCAGGAGAATTGCTTGAATCCAGGAGGTGGAGGTTGCAGGGAGCCAAGACAGCACCACTGCACTCCAGCCTGGGCAACAGAGCGAGACTCCGTCTCAAAAAAAAAGAACTTGCACACATGTCTTGAAAAGCATAACACCCTGAAGGGATTTCTTGGGTGCTAAGACAGTACAAAGTATGCTGCTCACTGATAATCCGGTCCACTTGCAGATTCCACAGCCATTGGGTGCTGTAAAAGACTCCTGTTATAGAGGCTAATAGCTTAGGGGTTTGTACACCGTAGGTCATTTTGTGAGGTGGTATAGCTAGGTCCAGGAGGAAAACATTAGAATTTGTATTTATTTGTGTTTTCTCATTCTTTAAATTTGTCTTTTTTTGTGTGTATGTTTCATATTGTATTTGTTAGTACAGTAGTACATGAATATAATTAATAAGTATACATCTATGGGAATACTTTTAAAAAACTTTTTAGCTGATTCAGAAAGTGATATGTGGAGACCACTGACTTAAAGGAACAAATAGCCTGCCCATTTTCCACTGTAAACATAATTCTTTCTGCCAGACGATTGGTTTGAATAGGGCAACAGACTTCTGTGTTCTCTATCAAGATCCTGAAGTGCCCATATTCTGCTTTGATTGAGTGCAAATCCACCTGCTTTTGAGATCAAATAAGCAAATAATGAAGTTTATGCCCTTTGGAGGAAAACTGCTGTATTTAATGAAGACTCTTGCCTGCATCTGGTGACAGCCATGCGTCTCTGTTCAGAGGTGGAGAGAAACGCTGCTTACTCAGGAGCACGTGTTTCCCATTTCTTCATCTGTGTTTTAGGACACGGGAAGACTGAACCAAGAGGGGATTGGGGTCAGGCACATGTGGCAGTGTGAATATGGGTTTAGTAGGTGCGCAATAAATGTTGAATGAGTGGTTAATCTAGAATTGATTATGCCTGATGAAATTCCATGTATGACTTGAAACCCATAACGAAAAAGTATGGAAAAACCATATTTTTTAAGTGGGCAAGAGATATTGCTTAGTTTCAGCTGCTCTTCCAGCACAATTGAATGCTGTGTCTTATGACATGGGCTTGATTTTATAACACCAGATATTTAGAGTTGGTGGCTGTCCAAGATTTACAACAGAGAAATAACTTACTTTGCGAAATCATCTGATAGTTAACGGGTATGTAACATTTTACCAAAAGGGTATGTCCACCTAGTTCCACACTTAGAGTTATAAGTAATATATATTTGCTTTGATACCTTTACTAAACAGAATTCTACAAATGATTCTTGTGACCAGGAACAAGAGTTAACCAAGTGTTTGCTTTTACCATTTGAACTGAGGCTGATCTGTCTCTGGGATGATGCTGGAGAACTTTAAAGGCTGCAAGTTGGTTTTGGAAGATTGTTTAATGGAATTTTAATAGCCCTGGAAAGATGTGAAAGTGATACTGCTACCTGGTGGTTTGTAAACCCGACCTTTGTGAGATGTTTTCTGGGCAAAAGTACTACTTTGTGATGCCAGCAGCCTTTATTGATTCCGCAGAGTCTGCAGTTTTCTAACACTGGCTGTCAATTCATTCCAGTTGAAAAATTATTACATTCCTTCTCCTGCTTGTGTGGATATTAAACTGCAGTAAACATACTTGCACAGTATCAGGTAGGGCGAGCAAAATTTTCTGTCTGGAAAAATAATGTTTGTTAGTGGGACCTTGGCTGTTCTGTAGAGGTTATAAATTTCTGTATTTCTTTTTATCTGTTGTTCTCAGTCATGCTTTTTATTTCTCTTGGTGAGTTCCAACACATTTCTTGTTATTTGTAATATAAGAAAGAGAAGTTTGATTTAGATTGCTGACTTTTAAAAACATGTCCTCTTAGTAAATCATTTCTGGTGGTGTGCACAAGAGTGAACCCTGGGTGGTAAGAGTTTTTAACCTGTGACGATATAATTGGGTAAGAATGAGAAAGAATCGATGAAACAATGAATGGATAAGGAATGAATGGTTATGTGATCATACACTCCACGTAGATCTTTCTGAGTTGTTGAATTTTAGTTCAGGAAGAGGAACGATGATGAGATAGTCATCATTTATAAAAGTAGATTTTAAACACCTCCATCTTTGAGAATAACCTCTGGACCTGGCAGTTATTGAGGTCATTGGCAATTATTGAGGTATATGTTTGAAATGCAACTATCTGGCCACATTCCCAATTCAGTAGCCTTGCCATAGGCCCAGGAATTTGTGTTTTTCAAAACAACCATTCCAAATGTTTGGGAGGCAGATGATACAAAGACCACTTCTAGAAACGTTTGTCTAGAGAACTTTCTTGATTACATATACCAAGACATTTGATCAAAGTATTAAAGAGGATTGGGAAAGAAATGTACCATTTATGTGAGCTAATAAAAATCTGGGCCAGTTTTCTCTCTGTGATAGATATAGGGACCAACTCCATTCCTCTCACACCAGACCTTCTTCACATTCTTTTTGGGGAATTTCTTTTTTGAGGTGAAATCTCGCTCTGTTGCCCAGGCTGGAGTGCAGTGGCGCGATCTTGGCTCACTACAACCTCTTCCTCCCGGGTTCAAGTGATTCTCCTGCCTCAGCTTCTCGAATAACTAGGATTACAGGCACATGCCACCACACTGGCTAATTTGTATATTTTTAGTAGAGATAGGGTTTTACTCTGTTGGCCAGGCTGGTCTCGAATTCCTGACCCCACGTGATCTGCCCACATCGGCCTCCCAAAGTGCTGGGATTACAGGCATGAGCCACTGTGCCCAGCCTCTTCTGGGGAATTTCAAAATACAGATTTCCAGGCTCTACCTCAAAAGATTCTGATACTGAACTAGGCTTACAAGCCTGGGAATGTTTACTTTTAAAGCTCTATAAGTTTGGGAATAACTAGCCTAGATTTTTTTCTGGGATTTAGCTCTTTTTATTCTTTTTTAACTTTTTTTTTTTCTGTTTACATATCAGTATTTTGGTATGGGTATTTGATATTTGAGTTGAGCCTTTCAAAGCAAAATATCACACTGTATATAATTAGAAAAAAGGGACCTTGAATTTCCTTATCCATGTCTTAATAAAAGTGATACTCCTGTATTGTGAAAATAATTCTTCATTTTTTATCAGCATGAATGAAGTAATTAGCTTATTTTTTTATAGATATGTAGGAATAATATGTAAATTTGTGTAGTTTTGGAAGATAACTTTATTTCCTTGAGATAAGGTATATCTTTGTTTATTTCTGTTTATTTGAGAAGAAGTGCTAAATCTGAATTGTAGTAGAAATCTGCAGTTCTTCCAGTATGGAAAGTGCTTCATTTTGATACATTTATATGATGGAGTGTTATAAAATTGCATGTAATAATGTTTACAAAGTTTATAATAACCCAGAAAATGTCTTATAATGTTGATTTTTTAAATGCTGTAATATCATATGTACTATATGATCACAATTACTTTTAAAAGGAAATAAAAATAAAAAAGAATTAAAAACAGATAAAAACGAGAAATTAAGCCAAAATGTTACTTTTCTTGGGGACAAAGAGTATATTAAACATTTTTGCTACTTTAATATTTTCTATATTTTCCATAAGTACATATCACTGTGGTTAGACTACATAAACAAAATAAAATTTATTTTTAAGGAATCGCATATTATCCATTTTTTAGTATTGAAAATTAAATCATATATGTATCTTTTTTTAACGAGTCACTTTTTGTTACTTGACTAAGATATAGAAATAGAAATTTGACTATTTGAAACATTTGATAAACTAAAATTTGTTTGTAGATTAACTTTGAAGCTCGTGGATTCTCTTTGATCATGTGATAGCCTAATATTCCGAAAATTTTCTTTTAACAAATAAATGGTGTTCACTGCACTCCAGCCTGGGTGACAAAGTGAGATCCTGTCTCAGAAAAAATAAAAAACTTAAAAAACAAAAAAAAAAATAAAAAACAAGAAAAAATTGGTATTATGAGGATCTGCTTCAGTAGAAATCTGGAAGCCACCTGGCTTTCTGTCTTCCATTTCCTGCCTGACTCTATGGTCTTAACTACAAATCTATGAATAAGTACAAGAACTGCAGAATAGGAGGAAGGCTTTGCAGTTCCCTTGCCCTTCATTTCCAGCTGAGGAACACGAAGCCTACAAAGAGGTGACTCCCAAGCTGCTGTCACCCAATGCCAGTCTGTCACCACTACACTGTGGCTTCTTCAGCTCTAATAGCTCTAACAGTGATAGCATTGATAACATCTTTTTGGAAAGACAATTCAGAGAATATGGGAGGAAAAAAATGATGGTGAGTATGAGAGTTTACAGAAAGAGAAGTTTTGGGCTAGAAGATTAAGCCGTGGCTTCTTAGAAGAGACAGAACTTGAGTAGGGCCAGGAGAAGTGTTCTGCCTTTGAAGAGGAATCCAGTTCAACTTTTCGTCAAGGTCCATGAGATCCCATGTGATCTGGCTGCACTTTCCATTCCAAATTCATCCTGTTGCATTTTCTCTAACTTGCTATCATCCAACTGTTGTTTCTTAGTTCCTTGAATATAGCAATTTCCTTTTCCTTGAGTGGTTTTTTCCTGTGGTCTTTGCATGGCTGTCTTTTTCACATTAAGGTGTTCACTTAAATATCACCTCCTCATAAGGCCCTTCTTTGACCACCTTTTTGAAGGGAACATTTTTTTCTCTTATTCTCTATCATATCACTCTGTTTATTTGTTCCGAAGCGCTTATCATAATTTTTTTTTCTTTTCTTTTCTTTTGAGATGGAGTCTCGCTTTGTTGCCCAGGCTGGAGTGCAGTGGCGTGATCTCAGCTCACTGCAACCTCCGCCTCTCGGGTTCAAGCTATTCTCCTGTCTCAGCCTCCCGAGTAGCTGGGATTACAGGTGGCTGCCACCATGCCTAGCTAATTTTTGGAATTTTTTTTTTTTTTTTGAGACGGAGTCTTGCTCTGTCACCCAGGCTGGAGTGCAGTGGCCAGATCTCGGCTCACTGCAAGCTCTGCCTCCCGGGTTCACGCCATTCTTCTGCCTCAGCCTCCCGAGTAGCTGGGACTACAGGCGCCCACCACCTCGCCCGGCTAGTTTTTTGTATTTTTTAGTAGAGACGGGGTTTCACCGTGTTAGCCAGGATGGTCTCGATCTCCTGACCTCGTGATCCACCCGTCTCGACCTCCCAAAGTGCTGGGATTACAGGCTTGAGCCACCGTGCCCGGCCAATTTTTGTAGTTTTAGTAGTGATGGGGTTTCACCATGTTGGCCAGGCTGGTCTAAAACTCCTGACCTCAGGTGATCCACCTGTCTCAGCCTCCCAAAGTGCTAGGATTACAGGCGTGAGCCACTTCGCTCAGCCAAAGCACTTATCATAATCTGTACTTTGTATTCATTTATCTTTCTATTCATTTATTTATTGTCTATTATGAGAAGTAAGTGAGAATACCTTTTTTATTCATGATTGCATTCCTAGAGCTTGGCATGGCATAGTGCATAGAGTAGGCCCATAATAAGTACTTGCTGGGCTGGGCGCAGTGACTCACGCCTGTAATCCCAGCACTTTGGGAGGCCAAGTGGGGCAGATCACGAGGTCAAGAGATCAAGACCATCGTGGCCAACATGGTAAAACCCCTTCTCTACTAAAAATACAAAAATTAGCTGGGTGTGGTGGCGTGCACCTGTCATCCCAGCTATTTGGGAGGCTGAGGCAGGAGAATCGCTCGAACCCGGGAGGCGGAGGATATGGGGAGCCGAGATTGCACCACTGCTCTCCAGCCTGGCAACAGAGCGAGACTCCATCTTAAAAAAAAAAAAAAAGCTTGATGAATGAATACATGAATAAAAATAATTTAAAAATAGAATCCTATGGAATTTAGATCTGTTTAGGAACATTCTGCTTAGTATGATCTTTTTTTTTTTTTTTTTTTTTTTTTTTTAGAGAAAAGCATAAATGTAAATTATGTAAATGGTTCTCTACATCCTCATCTTATTAGGAGGGTAAGAACTTTCCCTAAATACATTTGCCAGTAGTGAAGTGACAGGCTTCAATGGTGGAGGTAGGAATAGTAGCCATGTTTCATGAATTAGGCCTGATAGAGGATTTGCACATGGGCCTGTGCACCTGATATGTCGAATAATTAGACCTCAGAAATAACAGTGGATCCCAAAGTCCCAAACCAGAAGGGTAGCCCAGAATGTCATGAAAACAAAGAGATCTGATGCAGAAATCAGGGCCAGAATATGAAACCATAAACATAAGCATATGTAAACCTAAGCATGTGAAGATTAAATGAGAGAAGGTCCCGTCTGATTAACTGAATGGGTTCTGTTATCTGCCACTTGGAGTGCTGGACTTGGCTCAGGGTTTAGAGGCCATGTGTGCCATGAGCAAAGCCCACTTTTGGCATAAAAATTATTTAAATATTTAATTTTAGTTGATTTGGTATGTTGCATTATTGCTTTTATATTTCATAAATCTATTTTAAAATAATCTAAGATTTAACAAATCTGGAAAAGCAACAATTCCTGTTTTCTCCTCTCTCTATAAAAAGTGGATAAACTTCAAAAATCCTTGGTAGACTATTACTTGGTACCTCCCAGGATTCATGTTCTATGTAGACAGAACTTTCTCATGACAGCTGGCTTGCGCATGTGTCTTGCTTTGGCCAGAAGTACATGAGAAAGCGTGATGCGGGCAGAGGTTTGATAAGCACTTGTGTGCTGGGGCTTGTTCTTGTGGGATGTTGCTGGAGCCCTGAGCCACCATTGTAAGGAGATCTGTCTACCTTATTGGCAATATTATATAGACAGAGAGGTGCTTAGCCAGCCCACAGAAATTTTAGCTTCCCAGCTGTGACTCCAGACATGTGAATGGAGAAGTCATATTGAATGTTCCAGCCACCACATTGATCAGATGACCTGCCCACCTGGTCCTGTCCCAGACTGCAGAAGAATTATTTTAAGCCAGTAATTTTTTGTATGGTGTGTTATGCAGCAAGACATATTTTGTTACTTTTTGACATGTATTTTAATAGTAAAATATCATAATACCTTTATTACATTTAACTCATGAGATTAGTTAGATAAATTGAGCTATGTTTTCCATGAAACTCAATATGTAGTAATATCAGGATTATAGTTTTAACAATTACTGGCATACCACCAGGAACTGTTAAGCACAGAGAAAGCTAAAAATCACACAGCGAGTGGCCAAGTGGCTTAGAGTTTACAGCCTAGCATGTAAGTCTTTATATCATGGAGTAATAAGAGCAGTGATTCAGTTAAGCTTGTGATACTATGACATTTTGATTAAAAACAGAATATGTTCAATTCTGTTTCCATAGTTTCTAGCTCTGTGACCTTAAGAAAGTTACTTACTCTTACCCAACCTCAGTTTTCCCATTGTAAAAATAAGGATAAAGCATACTTACTAAATATCTGAAAATTAAAATAAGATAATACTAAGTCTGCAATACTTGGAAAATGCTTAATAAATGAATTCTTATTATTACTGTTCTTAATGATTAACAAGAGAGCAAGAAGGGGAAAGGAGGAACAGGAGAAAATAAGTCACCACCTAAGAAATGACTGTTGACATTCTTTCTGCCTTGTCTTCTTTCCAACTTTTGTGTGTGTGTGTGTGCATAGACCCACACACTTCTCACATAGCTATGCCTGGGCTTCATTTAAGAAGAAACACTGAGGCTAGGCTCACATAGCTATGCCTGGACTTCATTTAAGAAGAAACACTGAGGCTAGGCGAGGTGGCTCATGCCTGTAATCCCAGCACTTTGGGAGGCTGAGGTGGGTGGATCACCTGAGGCCAGGAGTTCGAGACCAACCTGACCAACATGGAGAAACCCCATCTCTACTAAAAATACAAAAATTAGCTGAGCATGGTGGCAGGTGCCTGTAATCCCTCAGGAGGATGAGGCAGGAGAATCGCTTGAACCCGGGAGGTGGAGGTTGCAGTGAGCTGAGATCGCGCCATTGCACTCCAGCCTGGGCAACAAGAGCAAAACTCTGTTTCAAAAAAAAAAAAAAAAAAGAAACACTGGACTATCTGCATGTTTATAAAGTGTGTACAGATCGCCTAGGAATTTTGTTAACATGCAAATTTTATTTGGTAGGTCCCGTATGGGGCCTGAGCGTCTGCATTTTTAAGCTACCAGGTAATGCTGATACTGCTAGTGTGTGGGTCCCACTTAGTAGAATTGGCCTGTAGGATGACATGATGCTTGTGGCCCTTTGTATTTTGGTCTCAATTCTCTTCAGCTATCATCTCTCTTCATTCCGTACCACATAATTGGTTCTCCAGTTACCATGTAATTTTTTCTTCATACATCATCAATAGCGCTGACTAAATTTAAACAAAGTGATTTGTTTAGATGTTTATATACTCTACCTCCTCTTCAATAAAGACCCCTTGGGTCATACTTATCTTTATATCACTATTAATGTTCAATAAATGTTTTTTTGAATGAATGTATGCATGCATCCCTCTATGATTCTCAGAACTCTAAAATGGAAACTTCATCCTTTGCCTTACTGATTGGAAGCAGCGTACATTCTCAGAATGCGTGTTGTATATGTCTGGCTCTGGATCCTTGATTTTAAAGGAATACCCAACTAGCACCCATAATTGGTAATGAGAAAAATGGGTTGTTCACAGATGTGAGGTAATTTAAGGAGGATAATATGGATTGGGCACAGTTGAGACTATATATTTTTATGAATATTAATGTATACTCATACTGTAATATGTAAGCAAATAATGCCAAACTAGGTAATATTTGAAACGAAGGGAATCATTTATATACAAAATGTTGAAGAAAACGAGTTAAAAAGAAAATACATTTCCTTTGAAAATTGGATTTTTTTACATTTATATTTGTTCACTCTGGTTACATCTGTGCTTTTTCAGACTTGAAATAACTTATATGCAGTGGTCTGATCGTCATTTATAGTCGTACTGACTTGGAGATGTAATTCACTTATGTAATTTGTTTTAGTAAAAGAAGGGGAGAGGTTAGGAGAAACTTGGCACTGTGTTAACTGGAGAATAAATTGAATAAAGATTTTAAAATAATTTCACTTACTGTATTAGCCCAGCATTTGAATGTTTTCAGCAATAATGTATCTGTAACTAAATTAATTCATAAGTATTGCAGTCACATGAAAAATATCACTGTCCTCATGAATTTTGAAAATCTGTAATGTTTTTACTACATCAACTGACATTTTGCATTTTATTGTGTTTCTAGACTTAAAATGGTGACATTTAAAATAGCTTACTTTGAGTTAATACAAGCAAATTATTGAGTTTTTTTCAAGCACATTATCCAAGGTTAGTGTGCATGTTAATCCTAATTGTTATTACTATTATTTGTTTATTTAACAAACATTCGTCAAGTGCCTATTAAGTGGAGAGTTTCTGATCGTGAAATGATGTTTACATTTTACATTTTCTATTATGAATTCTGGAACATTAGAAGAAGCAATTTGTGATTTCTAACTGTGACTGATAGCAGGTTACGAAACACATATATTTTTCTCTTCATAAAATATAAAATTGCTAAAAAATAAAGTGCTACTTAATGATGGCTGGCTTGTTCAGAATAAATAAAGAGCAAACTAAATGGAAACTTGGACCAATGTATTTTAGGTAAAATGGTATTTCTCAAATTGAGTATCAGCTATTTCTTGACATTTTATGATATAGTCAACCATTCTATCGCTAAGTATTCTTAAACATCGATTTCAAAAATCAAAACTATCGTCCCTCAATAAGTAAAAATGTATTGTACATGCTGCATGATATTTATTATATCCTACCATCAATAAACATAAAATAGCGCATGGCTGATTTTATCTCTTTATTTTTATTCTTTTCTTATTTAGGATGATTGTTTTCTATGAGCACAGGTGTGATTATCAATACAATTCAGGCATTATGCTGTTTTATGATCCTTATATAAATAAAATTATCTAAGAAGTATGTATCAAATAATTTTCCTTGCACTTTTACATCTAGCTTTTCATTTCATCTTTATATTCACATTGTGAATTATTGCTGCTGGTGCTTGTTATCTCTGTTTTGCTGAAGCACAGAGAGGTTACACTTAGAGTCTGAGGAAGAGTATTAAAATTGAGATTTCCTGATTGATTGGCCTCTGCACTTTGCACTGTAGCATGCTGTTCCTCAGGGAAAATGTTGGGCTCAAATAGTTGGTATTGCAAATGCATTTGTTGCTATAGTGCAATTTAGTTTATTATGATAACTGGGGTTATTTCATCAGTTGGGATCATTTTGAGAGAAGCCCTTAGTGGAATTGCAATCATAATGCTCTTGAATGGTGGCCCTGATAATATTTCCCCAGACCTCAGTTTCGTTGTCCATAGCTGTTGCAAAAAGATTAAATACCTGTTAAATACAACAGAACACTGAAAATCAGAGCCAAGCAAAACTTCTAGTCTCTAGGAACCTTAATATACTAAGAGAAAAGTGTTTTACTATTTGTATCAGTAAACGAGACTGTATTTAAGTACATTCACTAAGTAGCTCTGTAAAGAACATTTAAAACTAACTCTGCTGAAATTATAAAAAAAAAACCTGTTCTTATCAAATTTTGAGATTGAAAATATTTAAAATAAAAGAAAAATCTGCATTTCATATTTTAGAAATGTGCATAAAATGGATATAGTAATGATAATGATGCAGAAAGGTTAGTTCTGCCACATATACTTCTATTAATTTGAGGCTTGGGATCCATGAAGATACTTTAGGTCTCCAGCGTACCCATCACAGTAACTTGATTGCCTAAAATCTATGTCCCCCTCACGCCACAGGCTTGCATTAAATGAACTGTGAATTTTAATTTGAAACCTATTTGCAAACCAATTTCTATAAAAATGGATTTATAGCTGGAAACTGAGTACTTCAGAAGTGCCGAGTAAATGTAGTTGTGTGCCTGTTTTTAATTTTAGGCAATTGTATTTGTGATCTGCTCTTATTTTGCTTTACGTTTTGAGAACTAGTGCTGCAAAGAAAGAAAAAATAAATCTACTTTTGTTTCTAGTTTATTTGCAAACCAGGTCAGATGCCCTTGATTAGCTCTCAGTTGGAGGATAATTTGAACCTTGACAGATTGAACCCAAACAGCAGGGTTTCTCTAGTCTGGCCAACACATAGAAAACATAAAGTAAAAGCTAATGCCAGTTCACAAGCTGTACAACAGGACTGAATAAATGTGCAACTGTTAATGAGTAGCTATTTCAAATATTTACAAAAGACCCAAGAAAAAAGAAAAGATTAGCATCTTAGGCAGCTGTTCTAAGGGAAACCTATTAAAAATAAACATGATAAACGATGCTCAAGAACTAATATATCTGTCAAATATCAAATACACTCAGAAAAAAAAACTGTTTCAGACACAAAAACTATTAAGACCCATTTGGGCATAAGAGCCATCTTGCTTTGTGGTTTACACCGGAAATTTATTCTTATTCTTTTTAAAATGTATCTTTTCTAACTCCTCAAATATTCACACGGAGATTATTTTATAGATTTTAAGGCCATGGGTTAGTGGATAGAATCATTAGAATTGTGTCCATTGTGATTAAATCGGTTAGAAATTTAAAAATTCACCCATGTGTCTTTGGATGAAGATATACCATCAATTGTTATTTTATGGGATTCCTGATTACATGATGGTTTGACTGTGACAGTAACACCATTTTAGCATCAAGACAATTTTGCTAGGAAATGCTACATAAAAATGGAAATTATTACTGAAGCAATGAGGGATTGGTTCCCAATGCAGATTACAGGTACAGTTACTATTGCCTAAACATGCTTGGACATGTTTCTACAAACCCATCCTTGTCTTTTTATATAAAATATTCTTTTTGCACTAAGGTAAAATTAAAGCAAACTGTACGTGACATTTATTAGTGACTTATACAGTAGACCCTTAACATTCAAGACCAACCATTCTGTTTTTAACTATTTCTTCATACCGTGAAAATCTGTGGAGAGAAGCAATTTGAATTTCCTGAGGCTTGAATTTGTGTTTGAATAGCTTGTACTCTTAGGCTCAAATGGAGGATCAAGTCATTTATTTGATGAAGGAGCTTAGCTAGCATCTCAGCATTTATATCTCAGTGTAATATAGAGTAAGTCTCTGACAATTTTTTAGTTGTAAATTACTAAATCTTTGTATTTGTGTGGAAGATGTCACCGAAAGGGGAGACAATTATTAGTGGTATGACCTTTGTGAATTTGGAGATTTATAGACAATAAGGATCTACTGTGTTAATATTTGAACATTTGTCAAATAACTTAGTTATTTTGATTTGTGGTCATTTTCTAACATGTAAAAGTGTGATTCACACCAGCATGGGTCACTTTGTGAATGTTCAAAAAACACGATTTATGTTTGAAGTGTATCTTGTTCAATTTAGATGACTAAACTGCTTTATTCTTGCAGCCCAGACATCACTAATCTAACAGATCTCAGAAGACTGTCAGATTAGGTGTATTGTATTATTAGAGTCACAGTATGTTTTCAGGCCAATTTCAGAACCAATGTAGGAGTGTGGTCATTCTCAGCCCCTTCTGAGAGGATAAGTATTGACACAGAAACCATGGTGAAGACTGACACAGAATCATGGGACTTCATGGTCTGGTCCTAACCTATTTCTCTGACTTTACATTTCATTCCTCTCCAGGTATGCACTTATTTCAGTAGTATCTTTGTTGAATAATTTTCCCTATCCCTAACCCAAACTAGCACTATCAAAAGCTTCATAATTACCTGTCACCTGGAATCGCCTTTAATCACCATTAATTCATTTTTGCTCAGTAATGTAGAGGTTAGGAAATGGGAAGGAAATGGCCAAAGTATGTAATCCATATATAGTGCATCTGTATGGATGTATAGAGGTGGCATGAATAGGTATTAAGGGAATGAGGAAGAAAGCTAGGCAAATTGATCCTTTCTTTTGAGCTATGTATTACTTCTCTATAATAAATCTTATATTGTTAATTAGTTCAGAGACACACATAGGCATACACTCATACAGGAGGAGAATTATAATTTGTATATATAAGAAGGGAAGTATCAACACTGTTGATATTTTTAATGATGACTTTCCTATTTCTGCCGTGTAGAAAGGGTAGTAAATATCACCCCCCATTCTAAAAGTAGTTTTGGTGAAATCTGAAAGGGTCTGCTCCTTTATTAGTTGATCTAGACTCCATTGATAACACTAAATTTTCATGCTGTTCTGCAGTTATAGACCCTTAAACTTAGACTCTCTTTGTCCTTCATCATTGTAATTTACACACTGGGTTGGTACATTCTCTTCAAGACAGTTTGCCTTGCGCTTCCAGCTGCTCCCCAATAGCCATTGTGCTGAATAAGCACTTATTTCAGTATGTCCTTGATACAATTAATGCAGGCATCTGCAGAAGCGGCCGTGGCAGCAGCAGCTGCAGTGCCTTATGGAAGCCAACTTCTGCTTAGCATTGTGATAAAAGAAATAGTTTTGAGCTGGAAGCTAATGTTGGCTTATTTTTAGCATAAAAAGAGTTGCACCTGCCAGGGCTAGCGGAGGACTGAGGTTTGTTGATTACACGTTCTTGTTAGTGCCATTGTTATTGGCAAAATGGGCATGATGTCATCCTTATCAAACTGAATTGGCACCCTGCAGAGTGACAAATAATTTACCCTCTGCGGTTTTATCAGCATGGGCCGTGTGTTAGAAGTGACTAGAGTGCTGAGTTTTCACAGTTGAATGCTATGGAACTGCAGAGGTGTATGAAAATGAAAGGGATTGATACTTGTAATCAGTGCACATAGTAATGGCCAAGGTGTAATGAAACATAAGTGCACATTTAGGGTAATTATGCTGCTACCAGGTGGGGCCCTGGGGCTTTGCATGTATAGAAGCTGCTTGAGGTGGCGGATGTGCAGCGAGGAATACTGCAGCACCATCTGGTAGATTCTCATTTTCTCATTAATTCTTCTGTCCCCTAAGTCTGGGCTACACTGACTTTGAACAGCACTTCATCTGTTCAGTATCTCATCTCATTTTAGTTGGGAGTTGCTTTCAACAGTGGTATTGATATGATGTAATTCACAATCTCGGCCATGTGAGATATATTAAAACAAATCATCTAGTTGACTTTCTTTTTGAGTAAAGCTAACTCTCTGTAGTAACATTCACATGACCGTCTGATTCTAAACTATTTACCACTCTTGTAGTTATTTAAAAAATAAAATAGAGTATCTGTTTGATTTAAATTAGCCAAATGAACTTTGCTCTTCAAAATAATTTATAAATAAAAGTATAATGTAAAGAGTAAATAGTAAACCGCATTGCATTTTCCTTGGTCATTTTTTAACGTGAGTTTTATTTCTAGAGGCCGATGTAGCTTTTGTCTCAAATATAACAAAAATTCATTTTTTAGTCAAGCTTCAGAATAAGAAAATACAGTGATGGTTCCCCCGCAGTATAAACATACTAAACACCACTGAAGAAGGCACACTTAAGAATGGGTAAAATGGCTAAAAACAAAAAAAAGTATTTGAGGTTGTATATTGTGTAGGGAAGTAAAATTCTTAAAACTTGCCAAATTAATTTTATATGAATACTTTCACATAATATTAAAAATAAGATTTCTAGCATAATATTAGTAGGTAGTCCATGTATGGTTGATTTCCTTGTCAATATGAATATTAATATCATGAAACATTTTTAAAGATCCGTAGTATATATTCATATAACACAAATGGTCACAATGAAGTAGCATCTGATGGCTGATTTTTAATGATGTATAATTTATAACAGTGCAGTGTATCAAAATAATTTGGACCATCTAGCATCTGTGATTGCAGGTAACTGACATTAGTGATTTCACGATTTCTTTAATAAGTACAAATATAACATTTATATGGTCCGAGTGCTTGAACAGCTTTCTATAAATAATAGAAATGTCCTCGTTACAATGTTCCACTGAGAGAATCCCCATGCATTTTGTCATTTCATTTCCATGAATGTTCCAAAAATGGAAAATGAGAGAAAAACCTATTTGCTTCTTCCAAACACTACATGAATGCTCCCTGTAATGCCCTTGAGGTCAGTATTTGTCAGTGTAGTGCCTCGAAGGTGTGGAGAGCTGTTCTGTCAATGATGCTGCTGCCATCTGAATGTCCTATCACTCATTTCCAACCTATTGTCCAGATACCTCAGGCTTCATGAGAGGATAGAGTTATAAGTTACTTTAGTACTTTAAAATGCCCAACTAACTTTTTTCCCCATTTACTTTGAATAAGCCTACTATAAAAGGTTAACAAAATGTAGCTTATTTTTCCCCGATTATATTTCTAGAAACTCATTAGGGCAGCAACGAGAGTTGGTTGAAAACTCCTTTTAAGTTACATCTTGGGAATTTACTTGATTATTACTTAATATATACTATGGCGTTAGAAAGCATACCAGCAGCATTTTCTTTCTTTCCTGAAGTTTACTTGTTTGTTTTCAAAGCATTAAAATATCAGCGTTTTCCCCCTCATGATTCAGTAGACATTTGCTCTGTCATCTATTTATTTACAGCCTGTGAGTATAGGAAGAGCCAGGGTAGTGAAATTACACTGTTGAATCCTGGCTTGGCCACTAGCCAGGTGTGTGACTTTGGGCAAATAGTTTAACCTTTCCAGGTGTCAGTTGTTTCAACATGTAAATAATAATTCTTTACCTTGCATAAATTGTGAGAAATCATCATAATGATTGGGCATAAGCACTCAGTAGATGCTGAATGTTTACCAACAAAAGATCCATGGCATAAAAATGATTGAGAACCCATAACCTCATATTTAAATTATCTTCAAAGAAATCATTACACAGGAAAAATCTGAGAGTAAGTTGAAGGGTGTGGCCTTCTACCCACACAATTCCAAGGTACTTATTGCACACAAGTAATGCCAACTGACTGAGTGGCATTAACCAATTAGGAGGAGTACCTGTGGATTCCT
Organism: Theropithecus gelada; assembly: GCF_003255815.1. Taxonomy (NCBI): domain Eukaryota; kingdom Metazoa; phylum Chordata; class Mammalia; order Primates; family Cercopithecidae; genus Theropithecus; species Theropithecus gelada. Next base: position 23,916,141 of record NC_037671.1, read on the forward strand.
TCTCATGATGATATTTTTAAATGTGCAAAATAAAATTCATAGGATTAAAAGAAAACAAATTATATTGAAATAGCATTATCAGCACATGAACATTTTCATAATATATGTGCTTCTTTATCAATAAGCTGAATAATAAGATGCAGCTGTATGTCTTAATACTATAATTTCAAAGTAGTATATATTTCAAGATACCTGGAATAATTGTAATATGATATGCAAATTTTTATAATTTCTCATGGGTGAAATCACAGCCACTACAAATAGCTGTAACTTGTTGCCTACATTCACAATTGTAGAACTGGTAAATTTTGGCAAGAAATAAATGAAAATGCGGTTATTTTTTATTTTTATTTTTTGCACCCAAGTTCAGGCTCTTCCCACTCTCTTGGTCTGTTCAGTACCTTCAGAGTTTCTGGACCCAAGAACCCCTGGTGATGTATAGGTAATTCTCAGATAGCTTTATTAATGAAAATATAAACGACAACAATGGCAAAAATTAATAAAAGTGCTTAGCAACACCAAGAAAATAATCCAAAAATGATTAGGCCAGAAGGTTTGTGCTGTCTTGGCCCTTGACCAAGACCTCTAGTTGATAAATACTTCAAGGTTACCTCTCTCAGCCCCCTTCTAGAAGATTAGCCATGTCTTAGAAATTGGTACTGAATAGTTCTTTCTTATTTGGTGATGGTTTTAAATGCACTTACTATTTTGTCTGAACTAGAATCCAAATTTTCCATGAAATTAACACCATTCCCTGTTGAATCTAGGTGTCATAGCTCTATAACATTCAATTAGTTTGCAAACAATATATGTGTCCCCTTACCTGTGAACAAGGAATGCTTAAGGACACAACAGGCTTTTTTTGCAACTAATTTGGCCCAATCTTGAGTAGATGGCCAAACTAAAATCTTGAAATTATTTTGCCCAAACATAGAACAACAGAAAATACTCAAGCAAGTTCCTTAGAGATTGTAGCTGCATAGTTCTAGATATCTTTAATGTAGAAGGGAATAGCCACACAAAAAAATCATGTTTAAAAACATAACCAACAACTTGTATTATTGAACATATTTTCATTTAAAAGTGTGTATTTTAGAACAGCAATATGAATAAATGAAAACGTGTGAAAATAATTCGTTACTCTGAATAAGCCCACTTTTCCTAATTATCCCTAAAAAGTTTATTTTTCTATTTCCTGATTATCTCTTTTAAAGGTTAATTTATTCTTATAGCTTTGATTATCAAAATTATGCTCAGAACTAAGTAAACAACATCCTAGCAAGGGTCATCAGTGTGTAGAGAAAGATTAATTTTGGCTTTCAAGATAGTACAGGATTATGGAGGAGGTGACCTTAAGTTGGGTGTCAAATAACACATTGGGTTTAGAAGATGGTAGAGTTATATGGAAAAAGACATTTCCATTCTAGGCTGGAGAAATAAATATGAGCAAATGCTGAAAGAAATGGGCATGCATATTTCAGTCAGAGAACGTTCTGCAGTCTGAATAGCTGGGTGGATGCAATTCTGTAGGGGCGAAATTCTTGAAGCCTTGTGTCCTATTCTTTTTCCTTTTAATCAGAGAGAACTTATTAATCAGTCTACATGGTAGGAAGATAATTCAGGTTATAATACTAAGGATGGTGTGAAAAGGGAAGACATTGGGGACAAAAGATTATTAAGGGCTACTAAAATGTTCCAGGTGGGAGACTTAAACCTTGGCAGTGGTTATTGGAAAGGATGGGTTAGAACCAAAGGATATTTTAGAATACACATTTTGAAAAACTAGAGAATTAGGAAGAAAACGGAGTCACAAATGACCAAGGTTTGTAGCCTGAGTGGTTGCAAAGGTTGTGTCAGTAATGGAGCTAGAGATCAAAAAAGGAGCAGCATATCTTATAGGGAAGGGTGATTTTAATCTTGTGCTCAGTGTAGTGTTGTCTTTATTTATAGAAAAATACAGCTGCCCATTCCAAATTCTTATCTGTGGCTCTGTTTAAAAATTCAAGTTCATATGAAGTTTTGAGAGTCAAAAATTGGAGTAAAAGCTGAAGAGGGGGCATGAGGGGCAAGAGATGATGAGTAGGATGATGTTTAAGAGATCATTGATGTGGCAGTTAGAGAACTTAAGAGAACAATTAAATAGATTAGTTGTTCTCAGTCTTTAATGTGATAAGAATTACCTAGGAAGCTTATCAAAAATGTAGATTTGGGAACTCTTTGCCATAGGTCTCTACGACTAGGGCAGGACCTGAAAGTATGCATTTAGAAACTCTCAGGTGATGCAGATGATAAATAATGATTATGGTAGCTGATATATATTGAGGACTTCTTATTTGCCAGACATTGTGATTATATTTATAATCACGATCATGTAAGAACCTTACTGAGTATGTATGTAATTTTCCTATTTTACAAATGAGAAACAGAATCACAAAGAAGTTAAATAATTTCCTCAAATTTACATAGCCAGGAAGCAGTGGTTCTGTGGCCTATGATCTTGATCACTCTGCTATTCCCAGTAAGTGCTGATAATCAGTATTTAGAGTAGGGACCATTAGAGATACTAGCAGGAGGGCCATTGTCCTAGCCTCACATCCACCAAGGCCCCCAGACATTGTATTTATTTCCATGGGTATTTTAAAAGGCAGTGCTTTGTTTCATGTTACAATTCTTGTAACACTGTTTGACCTTGCTTAATTTTTAATATTCTTTGAGCCTTAAGAAATCTAAGTGACCAGGTTTCTCTTAACTTCCAAGAGGTCCTAGTGAGTGATTACAGAAAAAAATTGGATTGCAGTGCATGGAGTTGCTAAGGGGAGGTGAAGGAATCGAGGTAGCTAACATTTGGAGGTTAAGGAGTAGTAGGGCAGGTCCGGAATTCTGTGTGGAAGGTGCTTAAGGGTGGCAGTCCCAGATGGGGGAGCTGTGGCTTTAAAACAAGCAGCCTGATTTTACTTAGAATTATGTTTGTTTGTACAGGCTTGAAGGACATTGGGCCTGGAATAGAGAAGTAAATAACTGAGGTTAGAGGTAGAGTCAGGGGGAGATGGCGAAAGCCCCATAAAAGCTACCCTTTGGTGCCCCCAACCATGGAAAGAATGGAAATGGTATGGTAGGTGATGAAATTGTATGGAGGAAATGGCACTTCTACATTGGGGGCTATTTATCCATGTTTCTAGATGAAAAGGAACAAGGAAATAGAAAGCAAGGTTTGTTTTGTTTTGTTTTGTTTTTTATTTTGAGATGGAGTCTCGCTGTGTCGTCCAGGCTGGAGTGCAGTGGTGTGATCTCAGCCCACTGCAATCTCTGCCTCCTGGGTTCAGGCGATTCTCCTGCCTCAGCCTTCCAAGTAGATGTGATTCCAGGTGCCCACCACCACGCCTGGCTAATTTTTTTTTAATATTTGTATTTGTATTTATTTGTTTTTTTGTTTACTTGTTTTTTAACTTTTTTTGAGATGGAGTCCCGCTCTGTAACCCAGGCTGGAGTGCAGTGGTGCGATCTCAGCTCACTGCAACCTCCGCCTCCAAGTTCAAGTGATTCTCCTGCCTTAGCCTCCTGAGGAGCTGGAATTATAGGTGCCCGCCACCACACCCAGCTGATTTTCTGTATTTTTAGTGGAGACGGGGTTTCACTATGTTGGCCAGGCTGTTCTCAAACTCCTGGCCTCAAGTGATCCACCCACGTTGGCCTCCCAAAGTGCTGGGAGTACAGACATGAGCCACTGCACCAGGCCACAATATTTTAATATTCCTGAAGAGAGGCATCGTAATAGATGAGAGGGCGACTTCAGAAGAGATGGGAAAGGAAGATCATGTTAGACAAACAAGAGATTAGGGGCATTTCTTACTCTGACACAAGAAGGAGCAAAGAGAGGTTGTGTCAAAAAACTTGAGATATTTTGAACTGATAGGAGGATGGTTAAGGAGTTTCATAATAAATAATCTCTAGCCCTTTGGATAAGTAGGTGGCAAGACGTGCTTCCAAGTAAGCAGTGAGCATTTGAAGAGATGGTTGTATATGACTTGATCATTCTGTATCTTTGTAGACCTTTGAATTGATAAAAGAAAAAAAAAAAATAGAAGTGCTTCCAACTCTTATAAAATGTTTTAGTATTTACAGTTATAATATTTCATGTTCACCATTGTCTCTGAGATGTGGGGAGGGGGTTGGAAGACTGATTCCAGGAGAGGGCAGCAGCGCTGTAAGCATTTAATTTGGGTATATCCTTTCTCTGTTCACTTGGCTTTTAAAAATTAAGTAATAATGTGTTCTCTGTCTCTATTACCTTCACTAATGAAAAAAAATAGGGTCTGTAAAGCTATTTAATAATCTTACAATTTATTAATGTATTAGTTTCTCATTACTAAACATGGCAATTGTGGAAAATACAAAGCTACTGAAAATTGTCCTCATATATAATGGATCTATTTGAAACATTTTGGTATGATTTAGGCCCAATTTTTTCCTGACTCTGTGTGTGATTTGTATAAAAAGAAATTGAAAAAAGACTTACCAGCTTAAATAGCTTTAAAAATATAAACTGTGGGAACATAGGACTAATTGGGCTTGTTGAAAGAATTTTTAACAGATAAACATTAATTTTTATCGAGCACGGACCGAATTGAAAAAGGCTAAACTTACATGTTAAAATAATTTGGCAATCTAACTGCAGATTCAAAATTTCTGAAAATGTAAATAAATTAAAATGTAGGCAGTGTTTTACCATCTGTAATGAATTAGCATTCCATTTTTACCAGCTGCTGCTGGGGTGTTTGAAGCTGACTCAGGATCTGAACACCCTGGTGGGTTTCTGCTGATAAATATAAGAACCTGTAGTTTAAAACTGGCAGAGCTAGACTGGGGATCAGAAAAGTCGCTGCAATTTTAAGCAGCAGATTCTTCCACTTGGGGCAGGATGTAAGGGTGTACTTTCTATAAAGATGCTGTCGGTACAAATGTGGAGGATAGGCTACTGTTGCTTGCTGCTAACGTGACAGGACATTCAGGGTGCCGGTACTGTTCAGTGTGGAGTCAGTCTTGGAGGAAAAAAATCCCCAAAACCTTCTTTAGCAATTGTCTCTTACGTTGTGGACATATTTTAGGCAAAATGACAGTATTTGTGCATTGATGGGATTAATCCTTCATTCTAAGGATTAAATTCATTAATAGTTTTTCTTTGTGTACTTTTTTATTCCTAAAACTTTTATTTTGAGCATACAGGAGACAGGGATTTCTTGGAAAGAATATGAATTTTGAAGTCAGGCAGACCTAGATATGAATGCAAATTCTGTTACTTCTTAGCCACTTGTAACAGGCAGACCTAGAATTCAGTGTGTAATCATTAAACATTTTATTTTCTTTCCTCACATTGGTGAGGACAGTTTTCTTTTGAGTATTTGCTTTAGCGTCTTTAATTAATGAAAAACAACTAGTTAAAAGGTTGGCTAATTCCTTTATGATATACACACACACGTACACACAGAGCTACTTATCTCCTCTCTTACCCTTTTATTACCAGTCTTTTTATTACATATTAGACTTCTAGATATTATAAATTTAAATGCTAACTAGAACCAGCTAAAAAGTCAATACACTTATTCAATCAACACTTTTATTTAACATATAGTATGTACTGTGTATTGGAAGGTCTGGTGGTGATGGTTCCAATTCTGGCCTCCTGAAGGCTTACATTCTATATGGAGGATGCCGTAGACTGCTGTGAATACAGTAGAATCAATAAGCATTTACATTGTGATTAGTCCTGTGATGGGAAAGACTTTCGTGGTTAGGGAAGTATTCCTGCAGGCAGTGATGTAAAATGTGGAGCACTTTACAAGAAATATGTTCATAACAGCAATTAAAACTGAGGGATATGAAAATGCCTCAACTGTTAAATAAGCATGGTGATTCTGACCTGGACAGATTTGTGAATGTCATCTACAAGTCTTTGCAATCTAAACTGTGATGAGATTTAAGGAATTTTTAGTCTAATATCTTGAAAATATCCTTGGAGTTTTCAGATCCTCACTTTGTCCAAACTTACTGTCTTGTTCCTGTTGTCACAGAAACTTCAGGTGTCCTCACGGGCTGAGTAGGACCGAGGTGTACCTGTCTGACCATTATGCGGGCCAGTCTGAGGTCACTGCCCTGGGGATAAGACCTGTGTCACTGATTTACTAGTGACTCACTGTGTATTACCGCAGCTGGCCCTTGACTCTGCTTCCTCAGCTGTAGTTCAGTATGAACTCAGAAAACTTGTTTGTGACCCGAAATTAGTTCTGTGTTCATTTCTTACTCTTACTCATCCACACATGACTCATGACTTGGTCCTTGTTTTAAACTTGTGCATTAGTGTAGCTCTGAATTATGTCTTCCTTCTCTAGAAGCAGAACCTCTTATCCTGTTTTGACTTGGCCCTTGACTGCTTAAAATGTCTGTAGTTGGCTTTGTATGGTTATAATCCTAGCTCCTTAGGCTGGGAATTTTGGCCATTTGTGGTCTCTATTTCTAGCCTTAGCCCTAACCACCCCACTTCCTGCTGGTCCTGTCAGATGCTCTTACTTATACTTTTCCGTATGTGTCTCAAGCTTTCCTACAACGATGATGGGTCTTTGCTGACCCTATTTCTTTCCTACAGGATGAGCTCAAAATTAACATATCAGTTTTGAAACTTGCTCTAATTTCTCCTACCAGGAAGAATTTCTTCCTTCTTGGCAATATTGTGGTATTTAATGGTATTTTACGGTTTTACACTTTGTGTTATACTTATTTGCATTATGTTTTCTCACCCCTACTAGACTGTAAGATGATTTTATCTGTATCCCATTAAGTGTCTTATACATATAGATTCTCAGTAAAATTTTCATAGTGGAAGGGAGTGGAGACCCAGACTTTAAATAGTAACTGGGAACACAAGATTGAATTTCTTATCTGTTCTTATCTAATAAGCTCCTCTCTCCCCTCGCCCATAGGCTTTGCTTACCTATCTCAGAACCTACCCTGCCCTTTTCCCTACATGCAGTATTATTGTCCCGGACTCCTTCAAGTGTTCAATAAATCAGTAAATCTTTAAAGCTAGCCTTAGCGGCTGCGTGCAATAGCTCACACCTGTAATCCGAGCACTTTGAGGGGCGGAGGCGGGTGGATCACTTGAGGTCAGGAGTTCAAGACCAGCCTTGCCAACATGGTGAAACCCTGTCTCTACCAAAAATATAAAAAATTAGCCAGGTGTGATGATGTAAGCCTGTAATCCCAGCTATTCGGGAGGCCGAGGCAGGAGAATTGCTTGAACTTGGGGGGCAGGTGGAGGTTGCAGTGAGCTGAGATCATGTCACTGCCCTCCAGCCTGGGTGACAGAGCGAGACTCTGTGTCAAAAATCAATCAATCAATCAATCACCATAGCAACTCTATCAGATTTTAAACTAATATCCCCATTCGGCAGGGCGTGGTGGCTTATGCCTGTAATCCCAGCACTTTGCGAGGCCAAGGTGGGCAGATCACCTGAGATCAGGAGTTCGTGACCAGCCTGGTCAACATGGTGAAACTCTGTCTATACTAAAAGTACAAAAATTAGTCAGGCATAGTGGCAGGCACCTGTAATCCCAGCTACTCGGGAGGCTGAGGCAGGAGAATTGCTTGAACCTGGGAGGCAGAGGCTGCAGTGAGCCGAGATTGCACCATTGTACTCTAGCCTGGGTGACAGAGCAAGATTCTGTCTCATAAATAAATAAATAAATAAATAAAATATTCCCCATTGGTGATTGTACCAAGAGGATATAGAAATACCTCCCTAATCCCTAGGACTGATGTACAGGTGGACTCTCTGCATTTCTGTAGAGGACCCACAAAACCAAAGTGAGGAAGAGGCAGTAAGAGTCTCCAGTGAGTTTTAAAGTCTTGGTCCTCCCTGGTCAGGAAGAGTAGAGTATACCTGCTGGATTCAGCATTGCTCTCAGATGGTTAAAAACCACTCTCAGTAAATATCTCCTGCCTGTTATGTAATAGTCACTTCAACAGTTTTTATGCTGTTTAACTTTACAGTACAACCTTTTTGGATTATCATTCTTTCCACTTTTGTAGATGAAGAACTGGAGATTCAGAGATTCATTCAGGAAGCAAAAATGTGTATCCTAGGGTCAGGCTGACTGTTGTCTCTGCCTGCTAGTCTGGAATTTAAACCTCGTTCTCCTTTGACACTTGATATCGGCAATTTCTTTCCCATCCATGCTGGATGTCCTGCATTTCTTACTTGTACCCTCCTCTGACTTTTCTGACCTCTTTGGTTCTAAAAATTATCCCTGATTCCCACACTTCTGGTTCCTATTCCGTGTGGTGACCCCTGCTGTTTGCTGCCCACACCTCGGAGTGATGCTGAGTGAGGGAATCCAGCCTCCCAAACAGGAAGCCTACCAAGTTTTTGAAAGCAGAACCTTTTCTTCCAGTCAATTAAAGGTTCGCTCTGACTATTCATTTTTAAACTATGGTATGAATTTTGTCTGTCATTTTCTTGCCCTTGTCTTCTGTGAGAAGACTATGTTTTATTTATCAAGATAGTAGTTTTAATTCTCTTAGAGGTTGGGGCTTTAATAATTGAGTGATTTTTTAAAAATCTTTTTATAAACAAATTCTGTGTCTTCCGTATCACACCTAGAGAAGCAGTGAGGGATGTATTTTACTCTTTAGAATTTTGTAAGTAATTTCCTCATGCATCAATATAAAGAAATTAGCTACAGGCTTCAGAATGCTTAGAGTGGGAATACGAGGTAATGGTAAGTAAGCTCTACATAACTGGTGTTACTTGTTTTTACTCCATCAAAGAAACTACATTTTTTTTTTTTTTTTTGAGATGGAGTCTCTCTCTGTTGCCAGGCTGGAGTGCAGTGGCACAGTCTCGGCACACTGAAACCTCTGCTTCCCGGGTTCAAGAGCTTCTCCTGCCTCGGCCTCCCGAATAGGTGGGATTATAGGCACGTACCACCATGCCCAGCTACTTTTTGTATTTTTAGTAGAGACAGGGTTTCACCACGTTGGCCAGGATATTCTCAATCTTCTGACCTCATGATCTGCCCGCCTCGGCCTCCCTAAGTGCTGAGATTACAGGCGTGAGTCACCGCGCCTGGCCAAGAAACTACATTCTTTAAGTTATTATAATATTTAAATACATAAGTAAAATGCTACAATATATCATAATACTGCTCTTCTTTGTGGTTTATAAATTTCCCTCTATGACCTGTATCTTATACTGTATACGCAAAACCTCCTGAATTCATATATAATGTGGGGTCTGAGAACATATTTGACAGTTGATTATCTAAAAGTCAGATAATTGACATGTTATAAAGGGGTGGGGAGGGTTGCTAAATGAGTTTCCATAAAGCTAAGAAAAGATTATAAAATGTATTACTATTGGTTGATGCACAGTTAGCAACTCAGCAGGTGAAGGAAAATTTACAGATGACTTAAATGCGTTGGTTTTTTTTTTAATTTTTATTTTTCAGCAAGGGACCATCAGCTCTGAGGATAAGGCAAGTCATCCAGGCATCTTCCTTTCCCACAGACCCATCAACTCTGTTACCTGGAGCTTAATACATACATGATCTAATACAGTGTCCTTCCATGTGACTAAGCTTTTCTCCCATTACTGTTCATTAAACAGACTAATGGTGTCTCTTAAGTGTGATCCCCAAACCAACAGCATTGGCATCTTGGTTCTCAAACATTAAGGAACATCACAGTCGCTTGGCTGGCTTATTATAAACAAAGATTGCTGGACCCCATCCTCAGAGTCTGCGATTCAGTGGGTCTGGAGTAGAGCTTGAGAATTTGCATTTCTGTCGGGTTCCAAGATAATATGATGTTGCTGGTCTGGGACTACACTCCAAGAAACACTGAAAACAGGCTTTGCTTTCACCTTTGATTTATGAATCCCTCTTTGCCATACATAATTGTAGCATATCTTTTGTATATGTGACATATAAATTGATAAACTTTCATTTTTCATTCTGAAATCTGTATGCTTTTTATTGAGAATTGATTTTCATCTAACTCTTCTGTGAATGGACTCCTTCTGTTTTCTAACTTGATCTCTTTTACATGGGCAAGCTATTGATTTGGCTATATTTAACTAGGCATTTGATTGAATTTTTCTATTAATTATTAATCTTGTAGCTTTTTAGTTGATTCTTTGGGCTTTCTAGGTAAGCACCCATATTATTTCTATTTTTCCTCTTTGAGCTATTCCTAAAATGGCTGTCTGTGAAACGTCTTTCATGTTTGTTAACGTGTTGCCTTTCTTTCTCTTCCCTTTTTTATTGTGGTTGTGTGTCTTATGTCTATACTCTTTAATTTGTTTTTATGCAGTCTCAAATCTCCTGTTTGTATCTCCAAAGTAGTTAATAATTTTTTATTCATATACTTTAAAATGCAGTCTTTTTGGAAATTGTAACCACTACCACAATCAAGATACAGAACAGTTAACACCACATACCCACATTTTCTCCTTATCCCTTTCTCGTCAAACTCTCTTCTCACTGCAAGTGCTGGCAACCACCAATTTGTTTCCTTTTCCTTTGGTTTTGCCCTTTCCAGATGTCATATAAATGGAATCATGCAGTATGTAGCCCGATGGGATTCAGAACACACCACCCCAAAATATGGCACCTTGCATATTGAATATTTTAAGCTGAAGGAATTTGAGAAATGGGAGGTAAGGAAGGACGCTCTGGCCTTCCTCTGAAGAAAGTCATAAGACTTGTCACATGAGAGGTGCCCTCCCTGCACCTGGAGAGGGAAGGGGCATGCCTGTCTCCAAAGGCAGAGGAACACTGAGGATTCCAAATGAACACCACAGGCCTTGCTAAGTTTCCCCCAGTTTACTCACTCCCGTTAGCTCATACCCTTTGTCCTGTCACATTTTTTCACAACCTCCCAGTCTGTATCAAACCTAGCATAAAAACACCCAGGTTTAACTGTTTCTTTCCATCTGCATTTCCTTATGAAGACTCCCATATCATATAACACTTCTATTAAACAGATGTGTTTGCTTTTCTCTTTTAAATCTTTTGATAGTCTAATTTACAGGGCCTAGCCGGAGAACTTGGGAGGGTAAGCAAAAAGGATATTTTTTTCTTCCCCTACAAGCTCTTTCAGTCTGACTTTTTTCATTGAGCAATATTTTTGGGTTCATCCATATCGTTGCACGTTCATTCCTTTTTATTGCTGTGTGCTGTTCATTGTATGGATGTACCACAGTGTTTTTAATCTGTTAATCACTTGAAGCATCCTAGGTTGCTTGCAGTTTGGGGCAGTTATGAATAAAGCCACTATAAACATTCTCATACAGATTCTTATGAGAACATGTCCAGTGTCATTTCTGATTTTCCTACTAGGTTTTTCACTTTCATGTAGTCTTTACTGATTGTGATGTATTCTTTTCTCATAATGGCTTCCTCTAACTCCTAGAGTCAGTGTCCTTTTGTGTGTTGTTAAGAACAAGGTTCAAAACTGAAAAAAAGTCTTTTATTTTTTGATTTACATTTCATACTGACAAGAAATAGTCTTTCTTCAGCACTTTGATTTTTTTTCTCTTTTGCTGCTGAAACTTTTGTATGCTCTGAGATAATTTTTCTTTGCTCATCCATTATGAGAGAGAAACCTACAGTCACTTTTGAGGTATAGATAAAATTAGGTACTTTAAGTACTGCTATGAGTTCTGACAGATTGGTACAGGGGCCCACCTGTAATTCTGCCAAGTGGACCTTCCCAGATCTGTATCGAAGCAAGTAACAAAATTCACCTCTCAATAGGTGGCTGGATAGGAAATGGAGCAGTGGGGAATTTGAGCTCCGTGCTGGTCACCTTCTCTCATACATTGTTTTCCCAGTTGTTGCATTTTAGTTGACAAGTGTAACTAGTTCCAGGAGGATGTCCCTTCCCCACATACGGTAGGCAAAACCTAAAAATGGTTCCCAAGGTTCTTACCCTCTGCTGTACCTACCTTGTGTTGTTCCCTCCCCCTGAATGTGGGTGGAACCTGTGGATATAATAATGGGCTATTCCTCCGGTATTATATAGCCACTCGTGGCTGTTGAACATTTAAATATGTCTAGAATGACTGAGCAACCGAACATTTCATTTATTTAATTAATTTAAAACTAAATAGCCCCATGTGACTAGTGGCAGCTGTGGTTAATAATGTGCTTGCTGAAGTATTTAGGGTGAAGTGTCTTGATATATGCATCTTTCTTTGAAATGCATAAGAAAGTACAATGGATAGTTGTATGGTAAAGCAAATGTAGTACAATATTTATCATAGAATCTAGGTGGTGCCTATATGGAGTTCACTGTAAAATTATTTCAACTTTTTCTGTATATTTAATATGTTTTATAACAACATGACAGGAGGAAACCTTTTGATGGACTTTACTGAAAAAAATATTTATACCCTGTAAAGAAAAATCTAGGACCAGATGGCATCACTGGTGAATTCTAGCAAACATTTGAAGAATTAACACCAGGCCTTCTGAAATTCATCTAAAAAATAGAAGAGGAGAGAACGCTTTCTAACTCATTCTCTGAGGTCAGCATACCAAAGCTAGATAAAGATATTAGAAGAAAAGAAAATTATAGACTGATAGCTCTTATGAATATAGATGCAAAAATATTAACAAATCAAATTCAACAGCATATTAAAAGGATTTTACACCCATCATCAAGTGGGATTTATCCAAGGAATATGAGGTGCTTCCACATAACAAAAACCAATCAATATAAAATACCACATTAATGTAACAAAAGCAAAAACAGAATGATTTCAACGAATGCAGAAAAGGCATTTGCCAAAATCCAACACTTCATCTCAGGAATGATGAGGTTGATGGAAAAACAAAACAAAACAAAACACACACACACACACACACAAAACACTAATAAAACCCTGTAAGTAGAAGGGAACATTCTCAACATGTAAAAGGACATTTCTGAGAAACTAACGATTAGCATCATGCTCATTGGTGAAAGACAATAAAAGCTTTCCCCCTAAGATCAGGAGCAAGACAAGGTGCCTGTTTTCACCATTGCTATTCAACGTTGTACTCGAATTCCCAATCACAGCGGTGAAATAGAAAAACGAAGTAAAATGCATTCAAATTGGAAAAGAAGTAAAACAATTTGTCTTCACAGATAATATGATCCTAAATATAGAAGATCCCAAAGAATCTACAAGAATACTACTAGAACTAAGAAATGAATGTAGCAAAGTTGTAGGTTATAAGATCAACATGCAAAAATCAGTTGTGTTTCTCTTCACCAGCAATGAACAATCCTAATCAATCTGAAAGAGAAATTAAGAAAGTGATTCTGTTTACAATAGCATCTGAAAGAATAAAATACCTAGAAATAAATTTAACCAAGGAGGTGAAAAATTTGTACACTAAAACATATGAAACAAGTTGTGTGCTGTGACACATGTATGTAGTCCTAGCTACTCAGGAGGCTGAGGTGGGAGAATCACTTGAGCCTGAAAGTTTGAGACCACCCTGAGCAACACAGCAAGGCCCCATCTCTTAAAAAAGAAAAAGAAAGTGATAAAGTATGAAACGCTACTGAAAGAAATGAAAGAAGACCTAAATAAAGGTAAAGACATACATGTTCAGGGATAGGAAGACTTAATATTGTTAAGATGTCAGTACTACCCAAAGTAATCTGCAGATTGAACACAATCCCTAGCAAAATTCCAATAGCAGCCCCCTTTTTTTGCAGTTCTAGAAAAGCTAATCCCCAAATTCATGTGCAATTGCAAGGGTCCTGAGTAACCAAAGCAATCTTTAAATGGGACACAATTAGAGGACTCACTCATTTTAGTTGACAAGTGTAACTAGTTCCAGGAAGATGTCCCTTCCCCACATACGGTAGGCAAAACCTAAAAATGGTTCCCAAGGTTCTTACCCTCTGCTGTACCTACCTTGTGTTGTTCCCTCCCCCTGAATGTTGGTGGAACCTATGGATATAATGGGCTATTCCTCCGGTATTATATAGCCACTTTTGGCTGTTGAACATTTAAATATGTCTAGAATGACTGAGCAACCGAACGTTTCATTTATTTAATTAATTTAAAACTAAATAGCCCCATGTGACTAGTAGCAGCTGTGGTTAATAATGTGCTTGCTGAAGTATTTGGGGTGAAGTGTCACCATTGCTTTGTCACACTCCCCAATTTCAAAACCTACTACAGAGTTACGGTAATCAAAACACCATAGTACTTGCATAGGAATAGACATATAGATCAATGGAATGGGACTGGATCCAGAAGTAAACCCATACAACTGTAGCTAAATGATTTTTGACCAGGGAACCACATTTATTCAGTGGGGAAAGATAATTTCTTCACCAAATGGTGCTAGATTTCTGCATACAAAAGAACAAAGTTAGACCCCTACCTTACACAATATACAAAAATCAACTCAAAATTGAAAAACAACCTAAATATAAGAGTTAAAATAATAAAACTCTTAGAAGAAAACACAGGGGTAAATCTTTATGACCTTGGATTTAACAGTGAATTCTTAGATATGTCACCAAAAGCACAAGCAGCAAAAGAAAAAAATAGATAAATTTAACTTCATCAGACTTAAAACTGTCATGTATCAAAGGATATTATCAAGAAACTGAAAAGACAGTCTACAGACTGGGAGACAATATTTACAAATTGTAAATTTGATATAGGTTTAATTTCTAGAATACGTAAAGAACTAAAACTCAGCCTGATGCTGTGGCTCACACTTGTAATCCTAGCATTTTGAGAGGCCGAGGTGTGCGGATCACTTGAGGTCAGAAGTTGGAGACCAGCTTGGCCAATCTGGTGAAACCCCATCTCTATTAAAAATACAAAAATTACCCAGAAATCTCTTGAACTGGGAGGGAGAGGTTACAGTGAGCCAAGTTTATGCCACTGCACTCCAGCCTGAGCAACAGAGTGAGACGCCATCCCCGCCCCCCCACAAAAAAGAACTACAACTCAACAAGAAGACAACCCAGTTAGAAAATGGAAAAAGGATTTGAATCGGTATTTCTCAAAAGAAGATAGGCACATGAAAAGATGCTCAAAACATTCTTAGTCTTTAGTGTGATGCAAATCAAAACCCTTCAGACTTGCTAGGATGGCTTTAATTAAAGACAAAATAGAAACTAAGTGTTTGTGAGGATGTGGAGAAATTGGTCCTTAAACATTGCTGTGAATAGTAGCAATGTAAAATGGTGCAGCTACTGTGGAAAACAATTTGACTGTTTCTTAAAAAGTTAAACAGAATTAATATATGACCCAGCAATTTCTCTCCCAGGTATATGCTCCAAAGAATTAAAAACGGACTCAACCTGATATCCATACCCAAATGTTCATTGCAGCGATATTTGCAATACCCTAACTTGGGTTGGAAACAACCCAAGTGTCCATTAACACATGAATGGATAAACAAAATATTGCATGTATGCAGAATTTAGTATTATTCAACCATAAAACGGAATGCAGTTCGGATATATGCTACGGCATGATGAATCGTGAAAGCATTATGCTAAATAAAATAAGCCAGACGCAAAAGGACAAATATTGTATGATCCCGCTTATGTGAAATATCTAGGGTGGGCAAATTCATGAGACAGGAAGTAGATTAGAAGTTATCAGGGACAGGGTGAAGGGAGGAATGGGGAGTTATTGCTTAATGGATACAGAGTTTCTGTTTCAGGTGATGAAAAAGCTTTGGAAATGGTGGTGATAGTTACACAACATTGTGAATGTAATAAATGTCCCAGAAATGTAAAACAAAAATTAAAGAGCTCTGTTAAAATGAATATTCAAGACATTGACTGGGAGAAAATATTCACATTTATTTGGTGAAGGATTGATATCCAGCATATAAATATTTTTTACAGCTCAATAATTGAAGGCAAACAACTGAATTTTAAACTGGGCAAAATATTTGAACAGATTCTTCAAAAAAGAAGATATGAATGACCAAAATGTACATTAAAAGTGTTCAACATCATGAGTCATAAGGGAAATGCAAATGTGAATTACAATAAGATACTCCTGTACATTAAGTACAACCACCAGAATTTAAAAGATTAACAGCACTAAATGTTGGCAAGGATGTTGAACAACTGGAATTCTCATACATTGTTGCTGGGAATGGGGGTTTCCACCCACTTTGGAAAAATGTCTGAGAGTTTCTTATTGAAGTCAACATGTACTTATTCTGTAATCTAGCAATCCTACTCATTTACTAAGAGAAATTTATCAAAATTAGTCACAAAAAAGCTTGTATAAGCATGTTTATAGCTATTTTAGTCATAATTGCCAAAAATTAGAAACAGCCCATGTTTTTATCTGTAGAAGAATGGACAAAGTGAAATTTATCCACAAAATGGACTATTATTTAATGACTAAAAGGAACAAACTACCAATTTAAGCAATAACAGGAATTAATTTTAACAATATTATGCTGAGTAAAAGAAGCATTACACAAAAAAAGTGCAAAATATGATTTCATTTACATGAATCTCTGGAAATAATCTGTAGTAGGAAAAAAATCAGAATACTTGTTGCAGGCATGAGAGTAGGGAGAGACGGTCTGATGAGGTGCATGGGATTACTTTCTAGAGGAAAGTATTTTATATCTTTAGAGTAGTTTGGGCTACACAATAGACGATTGTCAGAACTCACTCGCTTAAGATCTGTGCATATTTCTTTTTTTTTGTAGTTGTTGTTTAAAGAGACAAGGTCTGTTTCTGTCACACAGGCCAGAGTAGAATGGTATGATCATAGCTCACTGCAGCCTTGGGCTCAAGTGATCCTCCTGTCTCAGTCTCCCAAATAGCTAGCACTACAGTCGTGGACCACCATGCCTGGCTAATCTTTAATTTTTTTTTTTTTTGGTGGAACATAATTTCTTTTTTTTTTTTTAATTATACTTTAAGTTCTAGGGTACATGTGTACAACATGCAGGTTTGTTACATATGTATACATGTGCCGTGTTGATTTGTTGCACCCATTAACTTGTCATTTACATTAGGTATTTCTCCTAATGCTATCCTTCCCCCATTGCCCCCATCCGACAACAGGCCCCGGTGTGTGATGTTCCCCACCCTGTGTCCAAGTGTTCTCATTGTTCATTTCCCACCTATGAGTGAGAACGTGCGGTGTTTGGTTTTCTGTCCTTGCAATAGTTTTCTCAGAATGATGGTTTCTACAAAGGACATGAACTCATCCTTTTTTATGGCTGCATAGTATTCCATGGTGTATATGTGCCACATTTTCTTAATCTAGTCTATCATTGATGGACATATGGGTTGGTTCCAAGTCTTTGCTATTGTGAATAGTGCTGCAATAAACATACGTGTGCATGTGTCTTTATAGTAGCATGATTTATAATCCTTTGGGTAAATACCCAATAATGGGATCCCTGGGTCACATGGTGTTTCTAGTCCTAGATCTTTGAGGAATAGCCAGACTGTCTTCCACAATGGTTGAATCAATTTACACTCCTACCAACAGGGTAAAAGCATTCCTGTTTCTCCACATCCTCTCCAGCGCCTGTTGTTTCCTGATTTTTTAATGATCGCCATTCTAACTGGTGTGAGATGGTATCTCATTGTGGTTTTGATTTGCATTTCTCTGATGTCCAGTGATGATGAGCATTTTTTCATGTGTCTGTTGGCTGCATAAATGTATGCTTTTGAAAAATGTTTGTTCATATCCTTTGCCCACTTTTTGCTATGGTTGTTTGATTTTTTTCTTGTAAATTTGTTTAGGTTCTTTGTAGATTCTGGATATTAGCCCTTTGTCAAATGGGTAGATTGCAAAAATTTTCTCCCATTCTGCAGGTTGCCTGTTCACTCTGGTGGTAGTTTCTTTTGCTGTGCAGAAGCTCTTTAGCTTAATTAGATCCCATTTATCAATTTTGGCTTTTGTTGCCATTGCTTTTGGTGTTTTAGTCATGAAGTCTTTGCCCATGCCTATGTCCTGAATGGTCTTGCCTAGGTTTTCTTTTAGGGTTTTTATGGTTTTAGGTCTAACATTTAAGTCTTTAATCCATCTTAAATTAATTTTTGTATAAGGTGTAAGGAAGGGATCCAGTTTCAGCTTTCTACATATGGCTAGCCAATTTTCCCAGCACCATTTATTAAATAGGGAATCTTTTCCCCATTTCTTGTTTTTGTCGGGTTTGTCAAAGATCAAATGGTTGTAGATGTGTGGTGTTATTTCTGAGGCCTCTGTTCTGTTCCATTGGTCTATATGTTTGTTTTGGTACCAGTCCCATGCGGTTTTGGTTATTGTAGCCTTGTAGTATAGTTTGAAGTCAGGTAGCTTGATGCTTACAGCTTTGTTCTTTTTTGCTTAGGATTGTCTTGGTGATGCAGGCTTTTTTTTGATTCCGTATGAACTTTAAAGTAGTTTTTTCCAGTTCTATGAAGAAAGTCATTGGTAGCTTGATGAGTAAAAAAAAAAAAAAATGTTTAGAGATAAGGTCTTGCTTTGTTGACCAGGCTGGTCTCAAACTCCTGGACTCCAGTGATCCCCCTGCCTTGGCCTCCCAAAGTGCTGAGATCACATGCGTGAGCTACTGTGCCCGGGCTGCATTTCCCTTTATGTAGATTTTCCATCAAATAAAAACTTCTAGTTAATGATATGAAAGAAAAAAATAATCCTGAGTTTTGAAGATGATAGTCACGCAGTGACAAAACACCTGTATATTTATGGGATTGTTAGCACTCGCCTTGGGCAGTTACTGCCTGATGTTTTACAATGTACACACTATGTTTGTTAATCACTAGTGCTGTAAGCTACATCTTGATGTTTCTTATTGCTTATTATCAATTTGTAGCCTCTAAGCAAGATGCACAAGTAGTGCTTATGGAGTTTTCCTTCTCAAGAACTTCCTCTCTAGTGATAAAATCGTTAGTGCCTGGATTGGAACACTGTACACGTTCATGAGGAAAAAAGTACTCTGCAATAGATGTGGAAAAATCAGTGAGCAATGGATAATTCCATGTATTTTCAGAAAAGTAAAAACGTTTATAAAATCACATTTTTCTATTGATGGCTATTGTAATTTTATACAATCTGATGGAAAATAAATGTAGTGGTTATCAGAACCTTCTGGTGACATTCCAGGTTTTTCTCTCCTGAGCTCTCTACTGTTTCTTTGACGTTCGTGGAGGTTGGCTTAAAATTTGTTTTCTACACTCTTACCCTGGGGAGATTCTGCCTCAGCAGTTCTGAGATGCTGTCATACCATTAGTCTTTTTAATTAGTGCATCAGGCGATTTGCATCAAATTGTTTGGGAAACGTTGCATTTAGATGATAAGTAAAGGCATCAGACAAGAAGTCATCTTGTAATTCTTATTGGTGACCAATAATAGCTTAAAAATTCAATGTAATAATAAAAACAATAGTAACTTAAGATAATACTATTGAATATTTATGAAGCAATTACCATATTTTAGTTCCTCATCTAAATGCTTTTTTTCCATTAACTCGTTTAATCCTCACAAAAGATGGAGGTGCTGTAATTATCTCCTTTCACAGATGAGAAAACAGGTGAAAGGATAAATAATTTGCGCCTCCCCTTTCCCTGGCTACCCTAGGCACAAAAGTAGTAGATGACAGAGTCAGGCTTTAAACCCAGACATTCTGGCCTCAGAGCTCGTGGCTTAACCAGTAATTTACATGGCTACTGCATGAGTTACAGGCAGTATGGTGTGTTCATTTTGAGGGTTGGAAGGAATTTTTCTACAAGACAGTAATGAGGTGTAAACATGGCCCAGTGTCTCAGTCCTTTTCTTATCTCCTCACCACTCTCTAGCACTAGTGATCTTGAACTGAGTAAGAGTTGGAAGGGTCTGGCTTGAGCTCTGACATGATCATTTGTTAGCGGCAGGAAGGTGGGCATGCTGCTGCAGCCTGTCCTTACTGTGAGTTAATAACACTCCCCTTGGAGTGCAGATCATGGGAGCTGATACCTGTGAAAGTACCTGACAGACACCGGGTGGCCTGTCAGTCGTCCTCTGCTTCTTATTCCATCTCACTCTTTGTTGCCCATCCTGCTTATTTCTTTTTTCTTTTCTGTTTTTTCAGACGGAGTCTTGCTCTGTTGCCCAGGCTGGAGTGTAGTGGTGCAATCTCGGCTCACTGCAACCTCCACTTCCCAGGCTCAAGCAATTCTCCTGCCTCAGCCTCCCGAGTAGCTGGGACTGCAGGCATGTACTACCACACTCGGCTAATTTTTGTATTTTTCATAGAGACAGGGTTTCACCATGTTGGCCAGGATGGTCTTCATCTCTTGACCTCATGATCTGCCCTCCTTGGCCTCCCAAAATGCTGGGATTACAGGTGTGAGCCACCGCGCCCAGCCCATCCTGCTTATTTCTTACATGCATAAGGGACTCTTCTGCTTTTCTCATGGTCATCTGTTTTTCTTTTTTAATTTTAGTCTTGTCTACAGAGTTGTTTTTTTCTCAACTCTACTTTCAATTACTGCAGCATCCTTAGAGTTGCTGTTTTTTCATGTCTTCCCTCTTCTTCTGCTGCACTTGTGTGACTTGTTCTTGTTGCATATGTGTCTGTATTAAAAATAAATGTTTGCACCGTCTCCCCGACAGAGAAATCTTACCGAAAAGTTGAACTTAAATTTGTTTAAGGTAACGAAGAGACCTGGGGACATTCCCGTTCTTCAAGGATGCAGTCAGTAAAATCCAGACTGTGAAACTCTTTACTGAACCTAAGACACAGTTCTTCAACTAAGAAAGAGGTGGGGAGCAGTAGGGAGGGAGAGAGAGAGAGACAGAAGTGGGGACTCCTTCACAGATGAAAAGAGACTTAAAAGAGAATTGCAATATGTGGACTGTATATGGATCCTCCTTCAAACAAACTATTTAAAAGTTGACAATTATAAGACAAGTACAAAACTGAATACCGATAAAATATAAAAATTATTTTAAAACTTTTTAAGGTATGGTAATCATGAAATATTTATAGGTAAAATGACATATCTGAGATTTGCCTCAAAATCCTTGGTGAGAGCATGTGGCTAGGTGACCAAGGGATGATACTTGTTGAAGCTGACTGATAAGAGCATGAGGATTAATTATACCATACTATATATTTATATATATTTATATATATATATATATGTTTGAGGTTTCCTGTCATAAAAATTACACAAAACATGTACTCATAACTTTTCTCCATCTACACAATCATCCAGATTTAACAAAGCAGTTCTCACTTTAAAATTGATTCTAAGGAGGTTTTATTTACCTCATATTAACTATCCACTTCCAGCTTGGCCTGGAAAGATTTTGTTCCAGTATTTTCTGATAGCATTTTCCTAGATAAGCCAACTTTTTTTGGAAGCAGTTGCCTTAAGCATCTGTCAATAGAATCTGATCAGATTGGTTAAATTGAATGAATTAAACTCAGGCAAAGTCAAGTGGATGAAAACCTCCTGGTCTTTCACTAAACATCTGCTCCTAGTGACAGGTTCACAAAGGTCAGTTTTACTGATTTACCTGAGTTGAATTTGAGGGAGCAGGTGCAGAGACGTTGGCTTCTTTTGTCCTGCACCTGCCTTACCTTAGGTAAGTAGAAACAGCTGTTGAAAGCAGACTAGCATTACCCTGTAGGTGGGTCTGGAATGATCCCAAAAACGCAGCTCTTAGTGCCGCCTCATTTTTAATAGCTGGTATTTTTGACTTGGCATCACAAAAGAAGCACATTAGGACATCTTAATAATGTACTAATTCTTTGGGGTTTTGACTGGAGTCAGTTAGATAATCATGATTCATTCAAGTTGCTGCACTGAATGCAGTTTACAGCCTAGTGCCATGAGGTGTTTGCTGGCCTTTTGCTTCCCTCAAAGCAAAAGAACAATAGCATTCAACGTGCTTGCTCCCCCACTGTCTAACTGAATGGTTCAATTTATATCTCATTCCTGTAGCAACTGCTTTTCAATAATCACAATAAAGAGTACGGGATATATGTGTAGGGATATATGACTGGATTGTTCAGGTGGGGAGGGCCTGACCGTGGGGGAAGGATAATGTAAATTTCACAATGTAAATATGTCATTGCATAATTTTTTGTTCTGGGCATAGCTACACTTATTTATATTGTTTCTAAGGCTTTCTATCTGATAGTATGTAGAATATGCTGTGGTTACATACTTCTGTAGTCAGATGAAGCAACTATTCTCCTATTTGCTAAATCTGTGTGCCTTGAGATGATATATTTAGTATCTCCATCCTCGATTGCCTAATCTGCAAAATGAGGATAATAACAGAACTAACTTCATAGAGTTGCGATAGGGATAAAAATGAAGAAATGTATGCAGAGAGCTAAGCACAGTTCTGGCATGAAGTAAGTACGCAAGAACTCACGATGATGATGATGATGATGATCATAAGTAATTGTGTAGTAGTATGTGAACAAAAAGATTGAGTTGTTTCTTACTGGAGCAGAAGTTAACATTATTTTATGTTAATAATGCAGTCCTTGTCGAAGCATTCAAATGGTGTGATTATAAATGGAATTATAAATACATAGAAAAGAAATATGTTTCATATTTTTGACATGTAATTGTGTGCTGAGTACATTTTAATCAAAGAGAGAATGGAATTACTGTCAAGGATATTGGTAGTTCATTAGCTTATTGACTGCACACTAAGTATCTAAAGTGTTATTTTAGTGACAGGCTGATGCATTAATTTCTAGGTCAGCATATTATTGACCTCAACTATTTGATTCTTTTAAAAATTACCTTAACTATTTTTTGGTCAGGTATTGTTTTATAAAATCAGTATATTTTCTCCTTACCATACCATTCAGATGGTCTTCCTAAATTAACAGTGGTAAATTTACCAGTACTAGAACTTGGAAGAATTAACCTTTTAGCCTACAATTATTATTGTTGTTATTATTATTATTATTATTTTGCTGTGTTTTAAACATATAATGGATATCTCTTTATGTGTCATCAGGGAGAAACTTTTTAATACTTCAAATTTTTTTTACAGGTTTTAAATGTAAGCTGCTCTGGTTTTATAAAAGAAGTTTTAGTGATGCTTTTCTTTTTAAAGGCTACTCTTCTCAATCAGATATTTTCCATTTGGGAAGTTTGAAGAAGTTCTTTCACTTCACGTTTGAGTGTTACAGGTTTAACAACTGGCCCCATTTTAGAGATAATGGTTAATTTAATTTCTACTCTAAGTTATACACTTCTAAACTTTAGTTTTTGACAAATAAAAATAACACATAAAATACAAAATGTAGGCTGGGTACGGTGGCTCACACCTGCAATCTCAGCACTTTGGGAGGCCAAGGCAGGAGGATCTTTTGAGCCATGAGTTCAAGACCAGCGTGGGCATCATAGTGAGACCCTGTGTTTTAAAATATATATACAATAGGTAAGATAACTGACACTGGTAAATTTTCCTCAGAGAATAAACAATCTTAGTTTTGTCATGTGCTCTTTAGATTCTTTTTGTTTTTTTAATGAAATAATATGTTACAGATAAAGTTGAAGTTCCCTATCACCTCCTACCAGGTTCTCTTCCCCTGCTTCTCTACCAGAAGTCACTGCTGCATGAATCTGTTGTGTATCTTTTTTCTCTATGTGTATGTTTTGTAAGTTTATAATATTAAATACTGGTTTTATACTCTCAAATATTTTTCAGCTTTGCTCTTTTCACTCACTGTTTTCTTTTATGGACCTATCCATATTTGTCCATATATCTGTTTTACTTATTTTAATAGCTCTATAGTATTCCATAATGTGAATTTACAACTTATTCATTCATCTGGTGATGGACATTTCGGTTGTTTCCAATTACAAACAATGCAATTGTAATGAACATTTGCACTTATTTCCTTTTATACGCATGTGAGAGTTACTTCAGGATACCTTACCTGTAAGTGAAATTGTAGGTTAATGAATATGCTTATTCTCTACGTTGCTGGATATTACCTAAATGCACTCCTGTACTTCTCTCAGTAGCATGTGTTTCCATTTCCCCATACCGTTGCTTGGCTATTCATTTTTAGAATTCAGAATCTAAAGTGTCTGTCGGAACAATGAACTCAAATGCCTTACATCTTTGTAGGAAAGATAGACATGAATAGAGATGCATTCATTCAGTATGTTCTTATCATCATCATGTTGATGATTTCCAGAGGAGATTTCAGAATTTGCAAGTAACATCTAACATCGGCAGTCGTGAGAAGTCTGCCATGTCTCCATCTCTTTAGCATGGTTAAACTGCCACTGTTTATAATCATTCCTGGAAAGAAAGGGAATGGCTTCCTATAACGACCCTTCTGCAAGCACTAGCATACCCAAAAACATACCCGGTTGCATGATTACTATGGAAATATGCATATTTCAATAGTCACTCCCGAAAGTTTTGTTCCTCAACTTTTTTTTATCCAGTGGCCTTTTTGATAAATATCTTATTTCTCTCTCCACTGTAGCCTCTGATATGCCACCACTTACATCTGGTCTCCAACATTTAATGGGAACATGTAAAACAAACAAAAATAGCATTCTGAGCAATGACTGAAAGGGAACACTGACAGATAAAATTGAAGGGATTGGAAATGGCTTCTTTTTTTCTTTCTTTTTTTTGGGAGGATGGAGTCTCGCTCTGTTGCCAGGCTGGAGTGCAATGGTATGATCTCGGCTCACTGCAACCTCTGCCTCCCGGGTTCAAGTGATTATCCTGCCTCAGCCACCCGAGTAGCTGAGACTACAGGCTCCTGCCACCACGCCCAGCTAATTTTTGTATTTTTAGTAGAGACGGAGTTTCACCATGTTGGCCAGGATGGTCTCAATCTCTTGACCTCATGATCCACCCACCTTGGCTTCCCAAAGTGCTGGGATTACAGGTGTGAGCCACCACACTTCGCTTCTTTTTTTCTTTTGAAGTCATTTTATGCAATTTAAAAATGGGGTAGGAAGAACAGATAAGAAATCTTTACCAAATCAAATTAGTAAGTCCAAGAGTTGAATACATTCATTTGGTATAAAATGCATATTTTTGTAATTGCTTAAATGAGTAGTTTCTAATCTAAGTAAAATAAAGAATACTTATTTTAAATCAATAATGAAAACCATGGTTTGAGTTTTTTGGCTTAGAAATAAATATATATAGTCACGTTTGATTTGTAAACTCATCAAATTAATGTGGTTCATTCATTTTTCAGTTAACATTCCAGTTTAGGATTCTGTGTACCACTGCTGGAAACTGAGACTTACCAGATATTACCAAGTTGGGGATGGAAGGTAGGAGGGATCACCGAGATGAAAACTCCCTCCCTCCCCACTCCCTACCTTTCTCAAAGTAAATATGTCTTCTCAAAGAGAGCTGTGACCTTGGAACTCTGTTATGTACAATTCAATCAGATGAAAGTGTTCTTGGGTTCGGAGGATGGTTTCAGAAATTATTTTCTACTTGGACCTGTGCCTTACTCTACTTGGACTGCTATTACAAATGCCTTAGAATGAGTATAAACAGCATGGATTTACTACTCACAGTTCTGGAGGCTGGGAAATCTAAGATCATGGTGCCAGCAGATTCAGTATCTTGTGAAGGCATGCTCTTGCCTTCAAAAATGGTGCCTTCTAGCTATTTATTCACATGACAGAAGGAGTGAACAAGCTTTCTCGGGCTTCTTTTATAAGGGCAGTAATCCCATTCCTGATGGAATAGCTGCCATGACCTAATCACCACCCAAGGGCCCTTTAAAGTTGATTCACTTGTAGACATTTGTTCAGAAATGAGTAAGTCAAATGGGACACCACAAGAAAAGAGACTGTATTTCCTGACCCCTAGTAGGAGTGAATTGGGCATGAGTGGAGGTGGAAAGATGCAGGCTCAGAAGAAGAAGTGATTAGTATGACAAGCCCCTTAAAGCAGAGGCCTCCCAATCCTGCCACAAGCCAGGCTGAGAATGAGGCCACATGTCCTGGCCTCTTCTGACCTTGGGAATCTAGTGGGCACCCAGATGCCTCAGATAACATACATGTATAATATAGCAAAAACAAGCATCAGGGAGGTCTTCCTAGAAATAGCTCTTACTTTGTGTCTTTTTTCCACCAATCTTCAGTTATATATTCAGATAAGTCTACCTTTTTAGTAAGGGACTACAATATTGTCCTAATTACATAGGAAAAAGTCTTCATGTATGTGTAGAAAAAAGACTGAATTGAAATAAAATAATCTAAGTGATTATTCTCTCTCAGTGGTGGGATTAAGTTATTTTCATTTTATATTCGATGGAATATTTACAGCAAGTGTTCATTATGTTTACTTCCTACAATGAGCATGAATTACCTTTCTTTTCCTAATTATAAAATAATTAAAAGTACATTTATTTCATTATTAATTAAAATACATTTGAAAAGTAATTAAAATACAATAAAAGTGTATTTAAGATTGGATTATATGAATGACTTAGTCAAAGGTCTGATGAATCGATAAAATCAAGTTTCCGATTCTTTGGAGAAAACCATGAAAATGTTGCTACACTTTGGGGTTCAGTCTTGTTAATCAACAGACCTTTACTCATTTACTTCTGGGTGTGGAAGGATGGCCCAGCTCCTCTTGGGTGTATAATTAGTTTGTGACAGCTGCATTCTGTAATGGGGGACTTCTTGGGCTCTTTTTACTGTTTTTACTGAATTTTGTTTTGTTTGCTTCTGTTTACCTCCCTGTCTCTTGTTGGTTTGTATATGTGTGCTCCTGTTCTGCTTGTCCTTATCCCTCTAGATACTCTCTTGTTCCTTAGTTATAGAGTACATTCCATTCTGTCTGCTCATTCACGTCCCTCACCTCCAACCATGCCTCCTATGACATTTGGTATTCTCGTTCTTGATTGTGTAGCCATCTCCAGTTGGGATACTCTGAATGAGATATGTAGGCACGCTAGATCATGAGTGGAGCGGCTTTTCTAAATGTGACTGCCATTGCGACAGTGACCTCCTGCTTAGGCTTTCCCTGGGTTCTTGTCAAGAATGAGCTCATTTTTATAAGGGGTATTATAATTCTGAAGTAGCCTGACTATTGATAACTGTTTTTCTTGGCATCTGAAGTCAGAGATGGAAACCCGGTCCCTCCTAAATTCTATGGATTCAGTAGGATTAGGAATACTTACTGAGAGTACTGATAAATCAAACATTACTTAAATCTCATTGTGAAAATTATTGAGTAAAATAATGTTTTGTGAAGTCAATCATATATAAACTTTTTTATTTTTACATATAAAATTCCCTATTTAAAATAATTTTATGATTAAAGCTTTTATAAAATAATTTTCTTCTGATTTGTGTTGCTCAAAGGAGCTTATGCTAAGATTCAAGGGCTCCCAGGGTTTTCCCTATACAGAATATTAGTTCCAAGAGGTATCTTGAAGATCACCTTACTAAATGCTGCATTTTATTTGTATAGCAATGGAGAATCAAGGGGCTGCGTGACTTGCTCATGTTATATAACTAACACTAGTAACTAACTCTAGTGAACACAGCCCAATCAAGACACAGTTTCCTAGGATCCTTTTTCTTCTAATTCTTTTTTTTTTTTTTTTTGACAGAGTCTCACTCTGTTGACAGGCTGGAGTGTGGTGGTGCAATCTCGGCTCACTGCAACCTCCACCTCCCGGGTTCAAGTGATTCTCCTGCCTCAGCCTCCGGAGTAGCTGGGACTACAGGCACCCGCCACCACACTTGGCTAATTTTCGTATTTTTAATAGAGACGGGGTTTCACCATATTGGCCAGGATGGTCTCAATCTCTTGACCTCACGATCCACCCGCCTCAGCCTCCCAAAGTGCTAGGATTACAGACTTGAGCCACTGCTCCCGGCCCTCTAATTCTTTAGCCACCACACCATAGTGCATCTTATTAATGAGGTGTTATTTTCAGGGCATAATTTGTCTTGTTCTTGCTGCAGTGGATCTTGTGAACAGAATGATGCTGCTTTTTAATACCACTTACTGGTGAAATAATATTTACCTGGTACAATGCTAAGCAGTTTCTATGTCAATAATTTTATTTTTATTCTCTGGTTGGGCGCGGTGGCTCATGCTTGTAATCCCAGAACTTTGGGAGCCCGAGGCAGGCGGATCACCAAGGTAAGGAGTTGGAGACCAGCCCGGCCAACATGGTAAAAAAACCATTTCTACTGAAAAATACAAAATTAGCTGGGCATGGTGGCCCATGCCTATAATCCCAGCTACTTGGGAGACTGAGGCAGGAGAATCACTTGAACTCAGGAGGCAGAGGTTGCAGTGAGTCAAGATCCTGCCACTGTACTCCAACCTGGGCGACAGAGTGAAACTCTGTCTCAAAAAATTTTTTTTTTAATTTTTATTCTCATAACTCTATGAAGTTGTTACTATTATCCTCATTTTGCTGATAAGGAAACAGTTAAAGAGGACCTAAGCGATCTGACCAAGGTAACATAAATATTTACTTTTATGACCATACTGTGTCTGCTTTAAGCATTGATAAAACGCTCAATGATTAGAGATGCTAGCACCCTCTGTTCTTACTATTGTAGAGAACCATTACAATTCTGCTTTACCTTCTCAGTATTCTAGTCTTCAACATTTTGCCCGTAATAACTTTTATTGAGAGGGTTTAAAATTAAATAGCCTGTCTCCTTTCAATTGATACGATGTAGAATTTGGCACATAGATGCTACCTTAGACATTGTGTGTTTGGCCCAATCCTTACAAAAAAAAAAAAAAAAAAAAGTGGCAAAAAAAACATAAAATTATTCTAAAGCCAATTTCTAAGGCCAATATGTAAAGTGATGGAATGAAACCCATTTTTGATGGCTCCTACCATTTAAAAGATAGTCTTCCAACTGCTGTAGTGAAATATGTCAGTGCTAATGATTCTGCTGCTTTAGTAAGCTGTGAGAAGCACAAGGCTTTTCTCCTGATCAGTACTGTCACATGGCCGTGTTCTGATGCTGTATGCAAATAACAGCACCAGCACCGTAAGTAGATATTGCTAGTGGCACATCATATATGGGCTGCTTGAGTGAAAAAGGCTGCTGTTAAATTTAACGATGAGGCTGAGTGTCATTAACTGTGTGCTTATTCAAAGAGTTTTCCCTGAAACATCTGTTCCCCTGTCAGATATGTCACTTTTAAGCAACACCTGTATAGTAGTCATTTCCAAGTTTCTCTTCATGCAGTCACCTTGTTTTTTGCTAATAGACTTCTTGGTAAAGGAGGAAAACACAAACTTTCTTTTTCAACATCTTACTGTAGTATCCCTGCCTAAGTTATGTGCTGTAGAAGTTAAGAAAATGAATAACGTTTCTTAAGGGAATGTTTTATAAACACATGATAGAATATTTTATCATGTGTGTAAATTTGTGTCCTGCAAGTTAAATACTAAAATGGAAAATCATTATCCTCTAGGTATTGCATAATTTGTAATAGTTTCAGTAGCAAACATATACTGAAAATCAGTGAGACATGTCCTCTTTCATATTCATGACAAGGTAATGTCCATTGGAGCTCATGTATTATTATATGAACGTTGGGGTTTTCTTTGAAGTCTAGAGATGATTGTCTCACTGGTGCTTGCTCTGTGTGGGTGAGAGAGAGAGAGGCCAGGAGAGGATAGGATAACAGGCATGTGGGCAGAGACTGGTCTGAGAGACAGATACATGTTAAGTAGCCCTTTTGGTGATGTACATGTATGAAGATAGTATTTCTGCGACTATTGCCTCCATTTGCAGAGACTGTTTTTTTCCTTTTGGATTTTTATTTAATATTTTTATTCAACTATAACATATATACAAGAAAATGAACAAATCTTCAGTGTATAGTTTAGTGATTTTTAACAATTGGACATAACTGTGTCGCCAGCACTCAGATTAAGAAACAGAGCTTTTCTAGCAACTCAGAAACTGGGTTCTTCTCTTTTCTTTCCTAGTTGTTTTGTTGTTTTTTGGTTTTTTGTTTTGTTTTGTTTTGTTTTGTTTATTTGTTTGTTTTGAGACAGAGTCTCTCTCTGTCATCCAGGCCGGAGTACCGTGGCACAATCTCAGCTCACTGCAACCTCTGCCTCCGGGGCTCAAGCAATTTTCATGCGTCAGCCTCCCAAGTAGCTAGGACCACAGGTATGTGCCATCAGGCCCAGCTAATTTTGTATTTTTAATCAAGATGGGGTTTTGCCATGTTGGCCAGGATGGTCTCAAACTTCTGGTCTCAAGTGATCTGCCTGCCTCAGCCAGAAACTAGGTTCTTGTCTTTCAAGTGTTCATCTACAGTAACCATTGTCCCCCTGACTTCTAACACTGTGGATTATTACTGTCTTTATAAATGGACAAGTTAGAAATGTTGAACTTTATCTGAAGGTTTTAGCAGTGAAATGACATCATCTGATTTGCTGATGTGCATTTCCAAAGGATTAGTAGCTGCTGTGTGGAGAACAGATTATAGAGGTTCAGAATTTAAGTGGAGGGACTAGAGAAGAGGCTACTTAAAGAAATCATGTGGTGGCTACACACACACACACACACACACACACACACGCACGTGCACATACACAATGTATTTATTGGGCCATTAATAAACTGAGTTTAGCTATGAGGTGTGAGTAAGAGAGGGAGACATTAATAGTTCCCAGGTTTATGGATAAGGTACAATGGACTGAACGTGGAAGACTGGAAGAGGCAACTATTTGAGAAAGAAGTTCTGGAGTTCCGGTTTAAGCATGTTATTTTGAAATGCCTGTGAGATATCAAAGGGGAATTCCCAAGCAGGCAGTTGAATATATGGCTATATCTGGAGTTTGAAAAAGGAATCTGGAATGGAGATGTAAAATTGACCATTATTTACATATAGATTCTATATGAAACCATAATATTGGTGAAATCGCTTAAAGACAGAGTGTAGAGTAAAAACAAATGATAATATGGGTATGGCATACAAAAAGGGAGAGACAGAAAAGAGGGAGCTTTCCAAAAGGCAGTAACAGAAGAATGATTATTGGCAAGGGGGTGATGGCAGGTCATTTGGGTGGTCTAAATGGGTGATGGATGAAGAGTATACCGGAACAGAACCCATCCAGGAGAGCAGCCATATGCTTAGTAGTGGTCATAGCGCTTTTTCCATAAGTAGTAAGTCATTTTTTGTCTTCCACCTTGGCTGTCACTGTATTCTATAGAATGAATGACATTCATTGTAACAGGAAGTTACCAGTTTTTTGAGGGAGGATGTGCAAGTTTGAATATGTGACTTCAGGGTGGAAAAATCAAATTATTTTTAACATATCTACTTGCCAGGCCTATTCACCAAAAATCGATGCCAAATGTCTATATTTGAACAGCCAAATCAAAAACACCTCCCCTGTCATTCTCTCTCTCACTCTTGCTCTCTCTAAAACACATACACACACACACACACACGAACAACTTTAATGGTGAATAACTTAATTTCTATTTCAAAGCTTTCCTGAGGATGTTAGTCTTTGAAACAGTCTCTCCTTTAATCTTCCCAAGCATCATTATTTGGAGATGTGTTCTTGAATAAAGTGCTGCTGGAATTGGTAAATACATGTTCATTACTTTACTCAGCCTTAGTTCCTTTGAGATTTTATAATTGAATATTAGTAATACATACCATTTTAGAAGTGTTCAGAGATTGATCTTGATGTTCCCCTTTTAGCTTTGCTGCTTTCACAGTGCTTCTTATATATTTACTGAAGAAGGTGAGATGATTTTCTGCTCCTATATGCTTTAGTTTGATTTCTCAATCATGATTGCATTTTCTATATACTTGAACACAGCGTCTGAGAACAGGAGAAAATTCTGGTAACAAAGATTCTGCTTCTAAATAGAAAATGAGTTTTATTCAGAAGTGCTTATAACCCTCCCTATGAAACAAATGAAACTGAAGCCCATGTGCATTTATATCCTGGACCAGAGTTGAGCTTGCTTTGTTTTTTCATAATAAACATAAGTCCTTCTGGGATTAGAAATTATAGTCTGAAAAGTGACTATGCAGAAGAGGATTCTGGGAAGATGGCAGAGTAGAAAGCACCAACTAGACAACAAATGCAGTGACAGAACCTGTTTGACGTAACTGTTTTGGAACTCTGAATCTCCTAACGGTGTACAGTTTCCAGGGGAAGGCTAGGATGCTGAATTGTGGTTATGTTTGGTCCTTAGCATGGTAGCAGCTACACACCCCTATCCCTCAGCCTTGGGGTAGGCAGCCATGCACTTGGTCTAAGAGAAGCTTGCAGGCAGCTTGCAGGATGCAGGGTGTGCAATAAGGATCCAGATATTGGAGATATGGGTGCTGATTGCTGCTTTTGATCAAGAGCTGCAGACAAAGTGGTGGGCAACCATTGTTTTTGTGCCCTCCCTGCATTGTTGCAAGCCCCTCCTCCTTCACCTGATGTGAGTTTCAGGGAATTTAAAGTTCTAGTCCAGGACTGGGCATGGTGGCTCATACCTATAATCCCAACACTTTGAGAGGCCAAGGTGGGAGGATTGCTTGAGCTCAGAACTTCAAGACCAGCTTGGGCAATATAGCGAGACCCCATCTCGTAAAGAAAAAAATAAAGATTCAGTCCTTTTTTCGCCTCTTCATTTTTTTCTGTTTCCATTTTGGGAGCCAGATTCTGGAAAGTAGGGTATTCCAAAGCAACCGGACATGTATGAGGGAAGTAAGGAATACACTACATGTGGGCTAGGCACGGTGGCTCATGCCTGTAATCCCAGCACTTTGGGAGGCTGAGGCAGGCGGATCACCTGAGGTCAGGAGTTCAAGACCAGCCTGACCAGCGTGGAGAAACCCCGTCTCTACTAAAAATACAAAATTAGCCGGGTGTGGTGATGCATGCCTGTAATCCCAGCTACTCGGGAGGCTGAGGCAGGAGAATGGCTTGAACCCGGGAGGCAGAGGTTGCAGTGAGCCGAGATTGCGGCATTGCACTCCAGCCTGGGCAACAAGAGCGAAACTCCATTTCAAGAAAAGAAAAAGAAAAAGAAAAAAGAAAGTCACTATACGTGGCCAGGAAGAGACAGAGACTCAGAAAA
This sequence comes from Theropithecus gelada, assembly GCF_003255815.1. NCBI lineage: Eukaryota > Metazoa > Chordata > Mammalia > Primates > Cercopithecidae > Theropithecus > Theropithecus gelada. The sequence continues at coordinate 23,949,256 of NC_037671.1, forward strand.
GATCTGAGGGGACCTTAAGTTTACACCTCAGGCAGATCATTGACTTAGAGACTGCCTATATCAATCACATCAAATCAAAACAAAACCAAAAACTGCAGCAAACCCTTGGGAAGGAAGAAAATTTGGTTTCCAGATCACTGCATTATTAGATTCAAATGTCCAGTTTTCAGCCAAAAATCACAAGGCATACAAAGAAACAAGAAAATGTCCCATTGAAAGGAAAAACTAAAACCAACAAACTTCCTGACAAAAATCTGATGGCCTATATTTTAGACAAAGACTTTAAGATAACTGTCGTAAAGATGTTCATGAACTAAAGGAAGACTTGGGGAAGTCAAGAAAACAATGTATAAACAAAATAGAAATATTAAGAAAGAAGTAGACAACCTATAAAGAAGCCAAAAATAAATTTTAAAGCTGAAAAATACCATAACTGAAATGAAAAATTCACTAGAGAGATTCAAAGACAAATGTGAGTAGTCAGAAGAAAGAATTTGAATTTGAAAATAGGATGATCAAAATTATCAAGTCTGGGGAACAGAAAGAAAAAAGAATGAGGAAACGTGAATGGAGTATAAGGGACCTGTGGAACCTTACACCATCAAACAGATCAACATGTGCATTGTGGAAATTCCAGAACAGAGAAAGGGGCAGTGAGAATATTTGAAGAGGTAATGGTGGAAAACTTCCCACATTTCATTAAAGACATGAATGTAAACATCCCAGAAGCCCAGTGAACTCTGAGTAGGATGATCTCAGAGACCCACGTTGAGACACATTATAATCAAAATGTCAAAAGAAAAAAAGAGTATCTTGAAAGCAGCAAGAGAGAAGCAACTCTTCACATGCGAAGGAGCCGCAACGAGATTCTCCACAGATTTCTCCTCAGACACTTTGGAGCCCAGAAGCCAGTGGGCCAACATAGAAGGAAAAAGAATAAACAAAACAAAACAAAACAAAAAACGGAAAGCCAAAGAACCTACATCTAACAAAACAACTGTTCTTCAAAAGTGAGATAGAAAATAAGACATTGTCAGGTAAACAAAAGCTGAGGGAGTTTGTTACCACCAGACTTACCCTGTAAGAAATACCAAAGAGAGTCCTGCAGGTTGGCGTGAAAGGACACTAGACAATAACCTGAAACCCTTTGAAGAAATACACATCTCAGTAAAGATAAAGGCATGGGAAATTATTAAAGCTAGTAGTATTGTAACAACAGATTGTAACTCCACTTTTTGTTTTCTATATGGTTTTAGAGAGTAACGACTAACATTTTTTTAAAAGGCAATTGTTAGTCTAAAAGCTAGTGTTGTTATAACTTTGGTTTGTAACTCCATGTTTTGTTTTCTATATAATTTAAGAGACTAATGCATTTAAGTTTGTTTTTTTGGTTTTTTTAGTTCATGTTTTGGAACACACAATATATAAAGGTATAATTTTGCAATATAAGCAGCTGAAAGGAGTGAGGACAGATTTAGAGGAGAGCAGAGTTTTTGTATGTTGTTAGAATTAAGCTGGTATAAATCCAAATTAGAGTGCTGTAAGTTCAGGATTCAATATAATTTCCAATGCAACCACAAAGAAAATACATATAAAATACGCAGATGTTCCTCAACTTATGATGGGGCTACTTCCCAATAAACCCATTGTAAGTTGAAAATATCTAAGCTGAAAATGCATTTAATACCCCGATAAAACCCATCATAAAGTCAAAAAATTGTAAGTTGAACCGTTGTCCTTACACTCCTCAACTTATGATGGGGTTATGCCCAAATAAACCCACCATAAAGTTAAAAATTATAAGTTGAACATTAAAAGTCTGGGACCATTTATATACAAAAGGAAATGAGAAAGGAATGTAGACATTATTTCACCACAAAAAAAAAAAAATCTAAACACAAAAGAAGGTAGTGATATGGAAAATGAGGGACAAAAATAACAAAGTGGAAGAAGTAAGTACCTTCTTATCAGTCAGAGTCTGATATACACTAGAACACAGAAGGAAGTTCTAACAAATGCTGCACCATAAATCTTGAGGATATTAATATTAAGAAAAAAGAGCCAGTCACAAAAAGACAGATTATAACAGATGCATAACACATTATGTAATTATAACTCATATGAAATTATACATACATATTATAACACATATATGAGTACTTACAGTAGTCAAAATAATAGAAACAGAAAGTAAAATAGTGATTCCCAGGCATTGAGAGTAGATGCAATTGGGGTGTTATTGTGTAATGGGTATAGAGTTTCAATTTGGCAAGATGAAAAAGTTCTAGAGATTGATGGTTGGTGATGGTTGCACAACAATATGAATCATTCAATATGTCTTAACTGTATACTTAAAAAATGGTTAAGATGATCAGCCCAGGCAACATGGCGAAACCCTGTCTCCATAAAAATATAAAATTTGTCCAGGGCATGGTGGCATGTGCTTATAGTCTCAGCTACTTGGGAGGCTGAGGCAGGAGAATCACTTGAGCCCAGGAGGTAGAGGCTGCAGTGAGCCGAGATCGTGCCACTGCACTCCGGTTTGGATGACAGAGTGAGACCTTGTCTCAAAACAAAAACAAAATTAGTTAAGATGATACATTTTATGTTATATGGAACATAACATTAAAAAAATTTTTAAAAGTGACTATGAAGAAAAAAATAGTAATAAAAACTTCCAAAAGACAAAACAAAAAATACTCCTAGGTAGTCATCCAACAATTGTGGACTAGGAGGTATGTGCAGCAGTTAAGAGTTAATCAAGGGAAGCCAAACCATTGGGAGCCATAGGACTAGGGGGTTATTACAGGAATGAGAGCTCCCCCGTGTGTGAGGAGCTGGGTGGTGGTGGGGAGGGGCAGTGGGGAGTGGGGGCATCAGAGGGGTCAGCAGCCAGGGAGTCCGAAGCTGAGCATAGCCCACCACCCGAGGTGGATGGGAATGGGAAGGTCCCAGAGGGCCTTGGGGAACATGCCTCTGTGTAGCAGCTGCTTCTGTGGGTTTGCTGCCAAGTAGTTGCTTGTGGGCGCCATGCCACTGTTGGTCAGCAGGGTCCATTGGGGCAGAAGAGCTGGACACAGAATGGAGAAGAGTAAGGATGAGCTGGGAATGCTGGCATCCATGGCTCTGCCACCACTTCTCCCCATGATGACCTTCATTCAGAGAGTACTGGCTGCAGCTTCATTTCTGCTCCAAAACTTGTGCAGATTTCTTCTAGGGCCAATATTAACCCAGAACCTTACCAGTGAAGGGCCTTCTGGGGACTCCAGCATAACCATTGGGCACAGAACAAACTACCACTATATGAAATCTAAATAAATCATGTAGGCTTCTGAAAGTTGATTTTTTTTTCTCTACCACTTCAAATACCAGAATTATTGAATGGAGACAAAAGACAGGTTAATGTATTTTTCACTAGAAGGTAAATGACAGTCTTGAATATGCAGATCACCATAATAAGAATTGAATTATGTCTGTATTTATCACATTTGGATGGGCCTAAATGTAATTACTTGAAAATATTTAGCATTGGTTAAAAATGTCACATTTTGTTTAAGATAGGAATTATAAATACGAATTTAATCAAACAAAACGAACTCCTTGCTGAATCTTGACTGGTTGGCAAATGAAAAGGTACAGTGGTCTAGACATCACTTGATCTAGTTTTAAAAGCAGCTATGTCATAAACCAACTGTGTGACTTGGCAGAAATATTTAGTTTTTTTATCCTTAGATTATTTACAAAAAATAAAAATATATGTGGAAACAATGAAGCATTATAAAACCTTCAGATATCACAGTGTCTTTAGGGAAAAAGTTTTCCTCCAGTTAACAAGAAGTTGACTTATACAATAAATATTCTAATCCTAAGTAATAATCTTCAAACGAATAGACTGCATTACATATTAAATCAAATTCCATTGTCTGTCTCAAAGTGATTGCAATGTGACAGTTCTTTTTATTAAAATTTAAATACTAAAAAAAAAAATACTCTTATTTCTTGGTTATTTTTCTAAGAGGAATTTTCATTTGTATTTTCCGTGAAAGTAGTGGTTTTGCTTCAGTCATGAGAATATGATTCATATTGAACCCTAGAAGTTGCATCCTTGGGTGTTATGCTACACTGTGATTGAATGAGTACCAGACGTTAGATCTGTTTCAATGAATTTTCGAACGTTCTGGCTGTTCCCCCTTAGTTGTTGCTACATCCTTTTCTAATAAACAAACTATATGAAATAAAAATGCAAACACCATAAATTAAAACCCTAAAGCTAAAATAATCTGTAATATAATGAATGTGTGTATGTGTGATTTGTGTTATGAAATTGTATGTATATGTATCTGTGTGTGTGTGTGTGTGTGTGTGTGTGTGTGTGTGTATTACTCTTGTTGAATTTAAGCCCCTATGGGACAGAGTTCAAATTACACAGAGCTCAGAAATCCTTCTAAACATCTAGTACAAGAAGAAAATTGGGATTAGGAAATCAGAATTGATGATGGGACCAAAAATGGGTCAGACCGTCCAGCCTTCAGCATCTTTTCGAATTAATCCAATGAGTCTTTACTTACCCGCTGTAATTTAGTTTTGTAAACCAATGTTGTTTTGCTTTAAAAGGCCACTAGTTACATCTAAGCTATTACTGCTTATGCAGTCAGTGAGATTTATTTAAATGCTTTAGGTGCTTTATTTGAGATCAACATAAAACACAGATTTTATTTTAGTGTGGTTTTTGCCTTGGTTTTGCTTGTTATTTTTTCAGTGTTGGAAACACATTTCAGTGCTTTGAGCTACAGCTAGACCACCCACAAACTAGGCACAGTTCTGCCCTCAGAGCCTATACTTGTAGGGAGGAAGATTATTTCCCTGTGCCAGGGAGGTTGAGAATGCAGAGGCAGAGGGAGCACCTTCCTAGGTAGGCCCCAGGTAGTGTTGAAGGCATAGTGCCAGGAGGGACTGAGCAGAAGGTCTTATTTCCTTGAAGAGGGTGGCCTTGGTCATAGTGCACTCTGAGTTTAGCAGGTTTACACTTGGCATTGGAATAAGCCCACAGGAAAATAGTCTTACTAATACAATGATTACATCCACTTCCACCTCCCCAGAAGATAAGCATTTTTGTAGTTATCTAGTCATTTCTCCTACATCCTCATATTCTGAATTAGAAAAGCATTTGTTAATCCCACCAGTTTATGTTTTGATTTTGTTTTCACTTTATCATTCTCCCTTTTACTTCTTATACTAATAACTCTTAACTGTTTCTTGTCCTCATCTAATCCATTGCTTCCCAGATGTCTTTGAAAAGAATGACTTGAGCTACTGGCTAAATGTAGCTTTCCGGACATCTTCAATGGTGAACATGATTCTGTGGGTCTGGGATGGAGCCTGGAAATTTGTATTCATAACAAGTACCTCAGGTTGTTCTTATGGGAGACATTTAAGTAATGCTGCCTGACCTTGAGAGCTCAGCATGGCAATGCAGCCCACCTGTGGATAGAGGGCCAGCTTAGGAAATAAAAATACAGGAGGCTCATGGGATATGCCAGGGCTGAAAAATTGTCCATTGTTTATTGGAAATTTAAATTTAACTGGGTGTCCTATCTGGCAACCTTTCCTGTGGAGAAAATAGATGCGTGGTGCAAAAGTAGCTGTTCAAATTTGTTACCTGGGACCAGATAGAGTCTCTCTGGCCAGGAGTTGGATTAGAGTTCTCTTGGACTTAAATGCAGGTGTTGCCCCAGACCCCCTCTGTGTGCCCTGATTTGCTGGCTTTTTTGATGGAGCATGGTGTTGTGGGTTAAATTGTGTCACCCCAAAATACGTATTTTGAAGTTCTAACCCTGAATACCTCAGAGCGTGAGTTTATTTGGAGACAGGGATTTTTACAGAAGTACAAGTTAAAAACAAAGTCATTTAGGGTAGCTCTAATCCAATCTGATTGATGTCCTATAAAAAGCAGTAATTTGGAGATAGACACATGCAGGAAGGGAGAAGAGCATCATGTGAACATGAAGGCAGTGATCAAGGTGATGTTCTACTGGTTAAGGAACCCCAAAGATTGCTGGTAACCCACCCGAAGCTAGGGGAGAGGCCTGGAAGAGATTGTCCCTTACGTGCTATAGAATGAAACACCCGTGGGCTTGCACCTCTAGTCTTCAACAGGAATTTCTGTTGTTAAAGCCACCCTGTTCATAGAACTTTGTTAGGGCAACCCCAGCAAACTAATGCATGTGGCAGTACAGAAATTGGGCTGATGAGCTCCCACTCTCGATAGTGTGGAAAATCTATGGATTGTAGGCTGGACAGGTGGCATAATCTGTATTTTACGAATGTGGAAGCTCAGAGTGGTTAGATGACTTACCTGAGCCAACAGTACTGCAAGCCATTGATTAAGGAGTTCATATTTACCAACATTTATTAATGTATAAATATGGAATATATGTTTTTTTATACTAGCCTTTGTAGAGTAGTGGTCATGTGCCAGATACTTTACATGGAGTATCTAATTTGATATTTATGATAACAAGTAAGTTAGACACTATTCATTAACTCCATTTCATGAATGAAAACTAAAGCTCAGTAAGAGAACATGTTGTGGTATAGTCAAATAGTAGCTACCCACTAAGTAGTGGAACCAAGAATCAAGTCCAGGTCCTTCAGTTCCAAGCACTGTTTTCTATAGTTCTAGACAAGAAAGATGCCCACCAGTGTATAACATTGCAAAAGGCTGAACGAGGAAAAGGAGGCTCTCTGTTGAGTTAGATTAGATTGTCTTCTTTACCCTAGAATTCTACATTTTGTTTCACATGGTAATTTTGCATGTGTGCACATGAATTAGTAATCTCTTATGTGGGCAGGGTCACCCCAAAATGCCTTTGTTCATGAATTTTACCAAGAATTAAAGGAATTTGCTACTTTACAAGTAAGGTTTTCACATTATTACAGATATTCTTATTTACGCTCTTTTAGTTTTGCCCCTAGACCAGAATAAACATGGTTACATTTAAATCCTGAGTTTTATGTTCTGAGTTCCTGACAGTTTCCCTAAAAGATTGCTGGCAACAATACCTTTCTGATGCAGGGAATAATACAGATTTTAGCTCTTCCTTTCTCTTGTATCTTCCCCAACCTCTGAGATTTGCGACACAGACTTTTACTCCTTTGGATTTTCACTGTGATATTTCTAGTCCAGCGTTCTAACAGTTAATGTTTGCTTCATGCGTTGGAAAGGAAGGTTTCTCACCAGAGGTGATTTCTGGCCTGCAGAGTGTGTGGCTTATGAGATTTATTATTTTTATTGGGTGGAGGAGTTTCTCCAGGCTATTTCTGTGAATGAGAGATCAAAGTCAGATGGATCTGACAACTTTCCTCTGAGAAGGACCACCCAACAGTTTGCTAGTTCTTGTGTTTTTCCACCACATGGTGGTTGATGTACCCAGGATCCACTGCCATTTTGTTTTGAATGAGAGTGCATGAAGAAGTCCCTATTTCTGCTGTTGGTTTTTTGTTGTTGTTTTTTTTTAACCAATTTTATTATTGTTTCTTTCAAATTCATAAAAATTTCTGGTGTTCTTCCCCCTCAAACCCCCTCCTCAGCTTTCTTTTTAGCTAATATTTGTTTATTACTCCTTCATCTGAACTGGAGTTAAACCTATTTGACTTTTGCTGCTTCGGTGGGGAAGTAGCAGTGTTCCCTGGTCTGGGTCCTGGGTTAAGGAGCCAAGCCTCTCTTGAGATGAAGTTGGTCTCCTAGTTTTAGCAAATGAGTACCTTTATGAGGGAAGTGTGATGTGTTGGTCAGGCCTTCAGTTCCTAAGCAAGGGTTGGGCATGGAAGAGTCTAGACACATATGGGGTGGAGGTGATGCCCTGATTCTGGAACAGCTGAATAAGGCAAGTAATCAAGAATGAAATCAAAGGCACCTTATAAAAGCCAGATAGCCCAGTAAGTGAGAGACCAGGGTTGGATGCCCAAGTGTTCAAATAGTGGAACCTGAGGATCAACCTTACTAGAAAGATTTGTTTTTTAACTTTTTCAGCGTTAATATTTTAACAGAATCAGTGAGAAGGTAATTTAGCTATCTATTGCTATGTAACAAATTACCACAAATGTAGAAGCTTAAAACAACCCATATTTTTTATCTCACAGTGTCTCCGGGAGTCTGGCATAACTTACCTCTATTCAGGGTCTCTCAGAAGTTAGTCAATGCTGAAGTCTCATCCAAAGACTCACATGGGGCAGGATCTGCTTCCAAAATTGCTTATGTGGTTGTTGGTAGGATTCAGCTCCTTGTGAACTGTAGGATTGAGGGCTTCAGCTCCTCACTGGCTGTTGGATGGAAGCTTCCCTCAGTTCCTTGCCATGTGGGCCTCTCCAATATGGCAGCTCACAACATGGAAACTTCATCAAAACCAGCAAGAGAGAGGATCTACTGCGAGAAACACAACCAAGATCCCGCCCCAGCTCTGTGGAAAACACACCCACTTCTGCAGCCACCACAGCAGACAGGTTTCTGGCCTTGCCTGAGCACATCACATGGGTGGGAGCAGTGCGACTCCACACGGCCCAACTGATTGACATTTCTGAGGTTCTCTCTTTCCATCCATCTTTTTCCAGGAGGTCACCCCAGATTTAGAGTTTGTGTTGGTGGTGGCTCATGCCTGTAATCTCAGTACTTTGGGAGGCTGAGGTAGAAGGATTGATTGTGGTCAGGAGTTCGAGACCAGTCCAGATAACATAGTGAGATCCCACCTCTAAAAAAAAATAATAATAAATAAAAAATTAATTAACTGTGGGTGGTGGCACACCACGTAGTCCCAACTACTCAGGAGGCTGAGGTAGGAAGGATTGCTTGAGCCCAGGAGTTTGAGATTACAGTGAGCTGTGATTGTGCCACTACCCTCCAGCCTGGGTGACAAAGCAAGACTGTGTCTCTTAAAAGGAAAACAACAGGCTGAGCACAGTGGCTCACACCTGTAATCCCAGCACTTTGGGAGGCCAAGGCAGGCGAATCACGAGGTCAGAAGATCAAGACCATCCTGGCTAACCCAGTGAAATCCCGTCTCCACTAAAAATACAAAAAAAAATTAGCCAGACGTGGTGGCAGGTGCCTGTAGTCCCAGCTACTCGGGAGGCTGAGGCAGGAGAATGGCGTGAACCCAGGAGATAAAGCTGGCAGTGAGCCAAGACCGCACCACTGTACTCCAGCCTGGGTGACAGAGTGAGACTCTGTCTCAAAAAAAAGAAAGAAAAAAAGAAAAACAACAAATGTTTGTGTTATACCTGCATGCCACTTTCTCAGAAAGGTCTTGCCTATCCACTCTCTCTAAAATAGCACCCACCACCACCCACACTTCCATCTTTTACTCTCTTACCAAGCTTGATATTTTTTTCATGAGAATTTATCATGATCTGACTTTATTGTGTTTCTCATTTTTTCCTTCTACCCTACCCTAGCTAAGTGTAGAGTCCATGAGAATCTGGACTGGATGTATTTTTATTGTTATAACCCCAGAGCCTAGAACAGTACTCTGTACACTAAGATGGTCAGTAGAAATTTGTTTTTGAAGTTTCGAATGTCTTTATGGCAGAGGTATTAACACTACCTGGATATTTCTGAACTGTCTTCTAAAATGTTACTATTTAAAGTAAGTTTTTAAATTTTTTTGCTTCTACTGCATAGAACGTAATAGTTTTCTATAGCTGCACATAGCCTCCCCTAAAAAGCTCTTTAGGAGACATTTGAAATTTTCCTGCCTTTTTAATGTGTAGATTTTTTCATAGCTCCGGTGTCACTTTGACAAAATTTGAATATCAGTTGTATCATTAAGGTATTGCTCACCTCCAAACTCACATAATATGCCTGAACATTTTTTTTACTTAGTTTACTATGGTGGGTATAAGATTGAATATATGGTAGTTTGTTTTTACTCCCTCTTACAGAATTTACTTTCTGAAATACTAGCAGACTTTAAAATAAGACATTCTTACATCATGCTTACTGATTCTCCATTAAACTCTTAGTACTTAGCTATCCAATATGTAGGTATCTAAAAGAAATATATAAATTTATTGTAAATTGGTTTATATGTTAAAATCACAAATTATTTATATAATGGCAAAAAAAAAGAAAAAAGGAAAACAGAAGTGTTGAGAGCAGATATCCCTGCCTATTTCCCAGTCTTAGGAGATGTATCAGTCAGGGATCTCCAGAGAAATAGCACCATTGAACCACAGTTGTTTACACACACACACACACACACACAGATTTTAAGAAACTGAGGAACTTGCTCACACAACTGTGGGAACCAGCAAGTCTGAAATTTTCCTGGCAGGCTTGGGCAGGGGAAATTTCAGCAGGAGTCATCGTTGAAGTCTTGAGTCTGAAGGCAGAATTCCTTCGTCTTCTCTGAACTTTAGTCTTTTGTCTTAGATCCTTCAGCTGATTGAAAGAGGCCCACCCACATTTTGGGGGATCATCTGCTTTACTCAAACTCTACAGATTTAGATATTAATAACATATAAAAAAATCTTTATGACATCTGGACTGGTGTTTGACCAAATAACTGGGTACCATAGCCTAGCCAACTTGAATTAATCACATAAAAATTAATTATCCCAGGTACTGTATGACCCAGCAGTCTTACTCCTGGATATTTACACTAGAGAAATGAAAACTTTGTTCACACAGAGACATACACATGAATGTTCATAGCAGCTTTATTTGTAATAGCCCCAAACTGGAAATAACCCATGTGTCTTTTAACAAGTGAATGGATAAACAACCTGTGGTATATCCATACAGTGGAGTAGTACTCAGTGGTAAAAAGGAGCAGTTCTTGAGATATGCAGCAACCTAATTGGATCTCAAGATCCAATTATGTTGAGTTAAAAAAATAAGCTAATCTCAAATGATTACATATTTCTGAGGTGACAAAACTATAGAGATAGAGAACAGATTAATGACTGCTGTAGTTTAGAGTTGGGGAGTATAAAAGCTATAAAAGGATAGCCTGAGGCAGTTTCAGTGTAGTGATGGAGCAGTTCTATGTGCCGACTGTAGTAGTAGATACATGAATCTATAATGCAATAAAATTTATAGAACCACAGTCCCTTTCTCCCTCTAAAAGAGTGAGTTCATGATGGAAAAACTGGTAGAATCCAAGTAAGGCCTGTAAGTTAACAGAATTGTAACAATGCCAATTTTCTGTTTTTGATAATTGATACCATGGTTATACAAGATGACATCATTCGGGGAACCTGGGTGAAGAATGGAAGAAAACTTCCTATTTTTGCAACTTCTCTGTGAGTCACACTAATTCAAAATTTTGAGTTTTTTGGAAGGATAGAGGAAGAATTGAAAAATCTACAGATGTTAGAGAAGTCACTGATAAATGGCAAATAGGTGGGCAGGCGGCAGAAGAAATAACAAGAGTATAGCACTGAAGCGGGAGTAAACACTGGGGGTGCAGGTCAGCAAGGGAAATGGCTTATTGAAGGTCCATGTGTTGAGAAGCAGTGGGCAGGAAGATTGGAAGCAGAGGATAGCACCCTCTTAAATACCTCAGTTGCTTGCTGAAGGCATTTGAAAACTTACCTTCAGTGGAGAAAATAGGGAGTGTTCATGGGATTCTTCACTAATTGAGGATCCATCACAGTTTAAGAAGACATTTATATTTTAGATCTGAAAAATGCAAAGCACCAAGAAGCTTGAAAGGCTGTTCTTAATAATGTTGTTACTGAAGTATTCTAAATGCATTAGTTCATTTGTCTTTTTGTTTGTTAGTTTTTGTTTTTGTTTTTGTTTTGAGATGGAGTTTCACTCTTGTTGCCCAGGCTGGAGTGCAATGGCGTGGTCTCGGCTCACTGCAAACTCTGCCTCCTGGGTTCAAGCGATTCTCCTGTCTCAGCCTCCCGAGTAGTTGGGATTACAGGCACACATCACCACACCCAGCTAATTTTTGTATTTTTAGTAGAGACGTGGTTTCACCATGTTGGCCAGGCTGATCTTGAACTCCTGACCTCAGGTGATCTTCCCGCTTCGGCCTCCCAAAGTGCTGGGATTATAGACATGAGCTACTGTGCCCAACCTTGTCTTTTTTTGTTATTGTTTTGGTATACTTTAGTCGTAAGGTAGTTTTATACGCAGTGAGACCTTTCTTTTTTTTTTTTTTTTTTCTTGAGACGGAGTCTTGCTTTATCGCCCAGGATGGAGTGCAGTGGTGCAATCTCGGCTCACTGCAAACTCCGCCTCCTGGGTTCACGCCATTCTCCTGCCTCAGCCTCCTGAGTAGCTGGGACTACAGGCGCCCACCACTGCACCCGGCTAATTTTTTTGTGTTTTTAGTAGAGACGGGGTTTCACCATGTTAGCCAGGATGGTCTCGATCTCCTGACCTCATGATCTGCCCGCCTTGGCCTCCCAAAGTGCTGGGATTACAGGTGTGAGCCACCACGCCTGGCCGAGACCTTTCTTTTAAGGAAGAACTGGTAATAATTGATAGAAAGGAAATGGTAGAAGCAATACAATCAAACGCTTAGTGATAGGCTTTTTGGATTCATTTATTAAACTAACAAGTAGAAGTGTATAATGCAAAGTATACTTGTTCAATGATTGCTTATGGTCATATTTATATCACACATTTTTCTTTTTTATTTCAGTAGGTTTCTGGGGAACAGATGGTTTTTGGTTACATGAATAAGCTCTTTGGTGGTGATTTCTGAGATTTTGGTGCACCTGTACACTATACCCCATGTGTAATTTTTTTTTCCCTCACTCCCATCCTACCCTTTCCCCTGAGTCCCCAAAGTCCATGGTATCATTCGTAAGCCTTTGCATTCTCATAGCTTAGCTCCCATATGGGATTGAGAACATACGGTATCACACGTATTTTTGAAATATTAAATATACTTCCTATTTTCTGAATGTTTGTGTCCCTCCAAAATTCATACATTGAAACCTAATTGCTAAGATGATAGCATTAAGGAATGGAGGAGCCTTTGTAGGGTGATTAGGTCGTGAGAGCAGAATCCTCATGAGTGGGATTAGAGACCCTAGGAAAGGGGCCTAAGAATCTACTAAAAATACAAAAGAATTGGCTGGGCATGGAGGCACATGGCTGAGGTCCTAGCTACTCAGGTGGTTGAGGCATGAGAATTGTTTTAGCCAGGGAGGTGGAGGTTGCAGTGAGCTGAGATCGCGCCACTGCACTCCAGCCAGGGCGACAGCGTGAGACTGTGTCTCAGAGAAAAAAGAGGCCAAGAGAGCTACCTAGCCCTTGTTGCCCTTCTGCCATGTGAGGACACAGAGAAGGCTCCATCTATGAGGAACAGGTGCTCACCAGACACCAAATCTGCTGGCACATTGATCTTTGACTTCCAAGCTAACAGAATTGTGAGCCATAAATTTATATTACTTCTAAATTACCCAGTCTAAGGTTTTTTAATATAGCAGCTCAAATGGACTACAGCAATACCATTCAACTATCACAAGCTTTACCTGTTTTAAGACGTAGTTGCAAAATGGTTATTTTAAAAAAGAAAATGAGAATCATAATAATCTTGAATTTCGTTAGAAGATATTTTTATGAGTTTGTGGTATTTGGGGGACTATATTCCAGTAAACAAGTCTGCCTCCTTCTTTCTGATTGGAAACTGTAACACATGCTCATTCTTGTACATCACGAAAAGCATGAAGAAGAATAAAACATACACATTCTATGATTCTACCTAGAGATAAGCACTGTGCAATTTTGTGTGTTCTTCTAATCATTTTTAAGGCATATAAATGCATGTTGTTTGGTTTTGACTTTAGGCTGGAGGTGATAATTCTCTTACTTCTGCTTCTCAGTTTCTTTACCTACTCATATTCCTATGCCTAAATTTGATATGCACATGGGAGGCTATGTAAAATGATGCTTCCTGATGGGGCATTAAGAAGCACTGATCATTCATCTTCCTTGTGTTTGTCCCTGTAAGATGCTGAGGTGAGCAAGAATGCCTGCATTTAGTGTTCATGGGCACTTCCACCCTCCAGTATTGGCCAACAGCAATATTGTGCATATTGTATCCTGGAATTCCTCACTTCTTCAGTCAGAACAAAGTGTTCTCATTACAGAGGAGGTTCTGATTAAATATGCGTGCTTAATGATGGAAGCGGTTTTCCATGAGAACTCAGCAAAAACGAATATGTCAGGAGTCATGTGGGTTACTGCAGGGAAACGGAAACGGAGTATTACAGGGGACAGAATTAGCCACGATGTGACTTAAGTCAGAATGGGGTCTACAGCATCGGTAGCTGCTATCCATTTTGAAAAGGGGAAGGATAACTGATAGGTATTAGAACTGAGCACTAAGCACTGCAGAACACTGTAGACTTTTCTTTATTATTCACAGTAGATTTAAATCACGATCAGAGACATTGCTATATCCACACCATATTTGTTTGCTATATTTATGATTTAATTATTTGCACATCTCTTTTCTGCGATGAAGGAATTAAGACTTCATTTTGTTTCTTTTTTTTTTTTTTTTAATACTTGAAGTTCTGGGGTACATGTGCAGAACGTGCAGGTTTGTTACATAGGTATATATGTGCCATGGTGGTTTGCTGCACCCATCAACCTGTCACCTACATTAGGAATTTCTCCTAATGCTATCCCTCCCTTAGCCCCCCACTCCCTGATAGGCCCCAGTGTGTGATGTTCCCCTCCCTGTGTCCATGTGTTCTCATTGTTCAACTCCCACTTATGAGTGAGAACATGCAGTGTTTGGTTTTCTGTTCTTGTGATAATTTGCTGAGAATGATGGTTTCCAGCTACATCCATGTCCCTGCAAAAGACATGAACTCATTTTGTGTCTTCTGTGGGTATTTATTTGGTATTAGCAATTTATAATCCTGTACAGTGGGCATGATTGGTATTTTTTTTTTTTTTTTTTTTTGGCTTCCCAGCACCTTTTGAACACTCTTGCTATAATCTGGGGGAATTTCCAACCTTAGGAGAAGAACCGTCCTCCCACAATAGAACTCAGAGAACTAATCTGCTTTGCACCTAGGGCACGAGAATGTAACCTTAGGTTCCATCAACAAACCCAAGTTCTGAAATGAGCAATTTGAGGAGAGAGGCTCCGCTTAGAGTCCAGGTTTGCTAGCCAGAGTGGCAGTAGTGGCATCCGGCTCTTAGGGGTGGTGGTGTTTACAGTGATGAATTCTTGGTGCAGCTGAAAACAGTGACAGTTTTCTCATTAAGCCTGTTTTGTGCTGGGTTGGGGATTGCTCCTAGAAGCTTAGTATTGAGCCTTAGTATGAGGCTCCTTTCCTGTATGATTGCTCAGAACCAGCTGCTGTTGCTTATCACTAAGTAGTTGAAAGATCAGTTCTCAATTAGCACTGTGACGCATCTCATTTGGTCTGACTGTTTTGGATAAGGCCAGAGGACAGGGTCTGAGCTGAAAATTTGAATAATGTCATTTCTAGAACGAGACCTGAAAATGTAGGCCTATAAGTAAGAAGTGCAGACTGAGTTAAAAATAAAGGTTTTATGACAAATAGGAGCCCACCATAGGAAAAACTAACTCCAAGATGAGGTGAGGATAGGGATCAAAGTCAGTGAAGTGAATAGAATAATCAGACTCATGCTCGACTGACAAGTTGAAATCCATGTGACTTTTGTCTTGGCATTAGAAAATTTTATATTTCAATACCATTCTTTGATTCCTACTTCCCTTTGTCATATTTCCAAGATTGCGAATCTTAAAATAGTTTCAAAGAATCAGATTCTTTGTTCACTGTATACAGAATTAAGTAAATCAAAATTGTGTTTATTGTTTTTAGGATTATGTACTGCCATCCACAATTCTACTTAGTTAGTATTAAAATAATAATGCTAATTTTCTAACTGTGGTCTGTATGCCCAAGAAAGCACTTACAATGAAAAAAATTCTTCCAGGAATTGTGAACCTAAGAAATCATTATTCAAATGCTCTTAGTTTAGTAGACTGATTGGCATATTGAAAGATTCACTTACCCTTTGTGTAGAGAGAGACTGGCCCAGTCATTTTGGAATATGGCAGTCAGGAAGCGGTGTTACTTTAATATGGCCCTGACTGCTAAGTGTGCATGTCTTTCTTGAGATTCAGATGGTTCCGATGGCTAAAGCCCTTCTCCTAGATATGTAACTGAAAGGTTCTTCTTTAAATTCTTATATTAGATAACAAAACTTCCATTTATGAAGGGTGAACTGGGTGCAGTCATTGTGTTGGATGCTTTACATAATTCATCTTTGAGCCATACACACCCCAGCCAGCCAGGTTGTTACTCCTGTCTTTAAAAAAATAAATAAACTGGCCTGGCACGGTGGCTCATGCCTGTAATCCCAGCATTTTGGGAGGCCGAGGTGGGCAGATCACGAGGTCAAGAGATCGAGACCAAATTGGCCAACATGGTGAAACTCCATCTTTACTAAAAATATAAAAATTAGCCAGGTGTGGTGGTATGCGCCTGTAGCCCCAGCTACTTGGGAGGCTGAGGCAGGAGAGTCGCTTGAACCCAGGGTACAGAGGTTGCAGTGAGCCAAGATTGCACCACTGCACTCCACCCTGGGAGGCTGAGCGAGACTCCGTCTCAAAATAAATAAATAAATAAACAAACAAACGAACAAAGTCTCAAGAGGTTACATGACTTGCTCCTGGCTATCCAGGTTTAAGTTGATGTTTCAGAGCAATTTTGGAACCTAAGCTACTTTTGTTAGGAATTTTAATAGTTACCTATTCCCAGCCTCATCTCAGAGTCTAAGTAGAATGGTCCTGTGGTGCATCCTAGTTTCTACCAATCCTCAGCCTCTGGCCCAGCTCTGTGGCTTGATTTCACAGGCTTTTAGCAACTGGCAGTAACTACCAAGAATCACTTCATTTCATTGCCTATTGGTGATGTAATTTCTCAGATTCGGGCTTTACTTTCTGTAGTTCTTATTCTTCATATTTGGCCAAAACAGCAAATGAGTAAGAGAATGTTATGTGGAAAATTTAAACCCTCTCTCTGTAGTTTCTCAACAATTGCAGTTATCTCTACTATTTTCTTTTAGGAAGGAGGAATAAGTTAAACTTTTCTTCTCAGATTGAGGGATGCCAGGCCTGATTTGCAGTTACTTTAGAGGCCTTAATTTATTTGTATACTGTAACTGTCAGTGAAGTACTTCAGATGGTCCTGGGCTGTGTTCTTAAAGGTGCGGAATGATTTGAACGAAGTGTAACAGGATACGCGAACAAAATTCAAACTGGTTTTGTGATAAAGGCATACGTTCTGAGCCAATGCCAGAGAAAAGAACCATCTCAAACTTATTTGGACCCCATGGTACTATTCCTGGAACAAATCTTGTGTTTGAATAAATCACTGTCCCACCAGCATTCAGAGGCTCTACTGCGCTTCCATAATGAATCACATATTCAAAGTCAGACAGAAAAGGAATCATTGTAAAGAGTTTTTGACATTTTAGGCTACAAAGAAATCCTGGTTTTGAAATTTTTCTTTCTTCACCCTCTTACAGTATTCCTGATTGCTGGGAAGTTTGGAAGGGGTAGGAGAGGAACATGAGAAAATGAACTCACCTAAGACATATAGGAGCCATAAAGAGGGGACGGTATCTAAATTAAGATTTTAAGCCATTGTACATCTAGTAGGATAGATACGTGTATGGGTGTGTGTACTATTCTGTGACAAATAACAGGCAAGCTGCTCCTGTTATGGTGAATGAATAGGGAAGGTAAACTGAGGGGTGCTTACTTTCCCTATGCATTGCTTTAATCGAGTCAAACAACTCATATGTTTCACCCAGAACAACAATCTTCAGTTTATAAGATCTGACTTAGAACTGAACTGGGATGAGAACAGAGAAATAGAAGTTTGTATTTGTAGTTTGTATTAGTTAAGCAGTAACCCATCACTTGGGAAGCTTTTGTTCATTTCAAAAAGTTTGTTTTAATGAGTCCATATAATGCACAGAAATTTCCATATTTTACCAAATGATTTATAATTTAAGCTGCATCTGTATATCCTTTGAGATGATCTATTAAAATGAATGAATAGCTTAAGTTATGCTTAAGGCATAGGTCTTAAGTTTATTTAAGAATCAGGCATAATTAGGAGGGATGGTATTTGACTCAGAAATACTTTATTATGGCAACCTAGAAGTCATAGAAAAAAGATAAAGTGATTTGAAAAGGTATTTGGGGCAAAAAAGCATCTATGTATAGTCTTTTCTCTCTCTCTTTTTTTCCATTTGGTGGAAACAGGGTCTTGCCATGTTGCCCAGGCTGGTCTCTAACTCCTGGCTCAAGCAATCCTTCAGCCTCCGTCTCCCAAAGTACAGGGGTTACAGGCGCGAGCCACCATGCCCAGCCTACATATAACTCTTTGAGTACAGGCATACCTCCTTTTATTGCACTTTGCTTTATTTTCCTTTGTAGATATTGTAAGTTTTTTCATAAATTGAAGGTTTGTGTCAACTGTGCTTCAAGCAATTCTCTCAGCACCGTTTTTTCCAACATCTTGTGCTAACTTTGTGTCTCTGTGTCACATTTTGGTATGTCTCACAATATTTCACATGTTTTTCTTTTTTTTTTCTTTGAGACGGAGTCTCACTCTGTCGCCCAGGCTGGAGTGCAGTGGCGCAATCTCAGCTCACTGCATACTCCACCTCCCGAGTTCACGCCATTCTCCTGCCTCAGCCTCCCGAGTAGCTGGGACTACAGGCGCCCGCCACCACGCCCGACTAATTTTTTTGTATTTTTTTTTAGTAGAGATGGGGTTTCACTGTGTTAGCCAGGATGGTCTCGATCTCCTGACCTCATGATCCGCCCACCTCAGCCTCCCAAAGTGCTGGGATTACAGGCATGGGCCACCGCGCCCAGCCCACATGTTTTCACTGTTATATTTATTATGGTGATCTGTGATCAATGATCTTTGAGGTTACTATTATAATCGTTTTGAGATGCCACAAACCATGCCCATATGGGATGATGAACTTAATTGATAAATGGTATGTGTTCTGACTGTTCCCCCACCAGCAATTCCTCTCCCTCTCTCTGTCTGTCTTTCTTCCGGCCTCCCTATTGCCTCACTCGTAACAATATTGACATTAGGCCAACAAATAACCCTACAAAGGCCTCTAAGTGTTCAAGTGAAAGGAAGAGATGCATGTCTCTCACTTTTTGTCAAAAGCTAGAAATGCGCAGGCATGGCGGCACATGCCCGTAATCTAGCACTTTGAGAGGCCGAGGTGGGTGGGCCTCAGGAGTTAAAGACTAGCCTGGGCAACATGGTGAAATTGTACCTCTACAAAAATATAAAAGATTAGCCAGGTGTAGTGGTGCGTACCCATAGACCTAGCTACTAGGGAAGCTGAAGTGGGAGGATTGCTTGAGCCCAGGGGACGGAGGTTGCGGCGAGCTGAGATCATACCACTGCACTCTAGCCTGGGCAACAGAGTAAGACCCTGTCTCTAGACATGATTAAGCTTAGTATAAGGCATGTCAAAAGGCAAGACAACCTGAAAGCTAGGTCTCTTGTACCGTTGGTCATGTTGTGAATGCAATAGAGAAGATATTGAGGGAAATTAGAAGTGCTACTCCAGTGAACACACAAATGATAAGAAAGTGAAACAGCCTTATTGCTGATAGAAGAAAGTTTGAGTGGTCTGGATAGAAGATCAAATGAACCATAACATTCTCTTAAGCTAAAGTCTAATCCAGGGCAAAGCCCTAACTCTCTTCAATTCTGTGAAGGCTGAAAGAGATGAGGAAGCTGCAGAAGAAAAGTCTGAAGCTAGTAGAGGTTGATTCATGAGGTTTAAGGAAAGAAGCCATCTCCATAACATAAAAGTGCAGGGTGAAGCAGCAAATGCTGATGAAGAAATTGCAGCAAGTTATCCAGAAGATCTAACTAAGACCATGAATGAAGGTGCCTATGCTAAACAACAGATTTTCAATACAGATGAAACAGCCTTCTATTGAGAGAAGATGCCATCTCGGACTTTTGTTTAAATGACAACAAAGGATTTTGAATATTACATAAACTTAGTTGCTAAGGCAGCAGCAGGGTTTGAGAGGATTGACTCCAATTTGAAAAGCAGTTCTTTTGTGGGTAAAATGCTCGTGCTACAGAGAATCTTTTGTGAAAGGAAGAATCAACCAATATAGCAAACTTTATTGATGCCTTCCTTGAAGAAATTGCAACAGGCAACCCAACCTTCACCAACCACCACCTTGATCATGCAGCAACCATCAACGTTGGAGTCAAGACCCTTCACCAGCAAAAGAAAATTATGACTGCCTGAAGTCTCAGATGATCATTAGCATTTGTAGCAATAAGGTATTTTAAAATCAAGGTATGTGCACTTTTTCAGACATGATACTATTGCATACTTAATATACCACAGCATAAAAATAACTTTTAAATGCACTGGGAAGCTAGATGATTTGTGTGACTCATTTTATTGTACGATTTGCTTTATTGCACTTTTTCCTTTATTGCAGTAGCCTGGAACTGAACCTGCAATATCTTCGAGGTATATATAGGCTATATTTAAGATGTTCAGAATTCTACTAGAATATCAATATAGTAAGAGACTGACTTTTTCATGTGAAATAATTAACTCTGTGGCTTACATTATAAGTACTATGTTTGTGATGTTTAGGAATGTACTTACTATAGAATTTACTGTTATAAGAGCAGAAAAATAACAATACCTTGTTTAATAAAATATTAAGGTGCACTTATTTTACATTTTTACTGCTAAGTGAAAATACATCTGATAATTTAGGGAATTTAGTGATTATGTAAAAACATTTTATTGTTTTTTCCTTAGTAGTGCCTTTTTTAAAAAGACATACTTTACATTCTTGTTATCTTGGATTCCAGAAAATATAGTAATCTTCTTTTAAATAGACTTACCTGTAAATGGTACTAATGATAACAAATGGGAAGACACTAGAACCTCTATCAATAGTAAAAATATCAAGCCAAAGATATTAGTTACAGAGTACTGTGACATTTTCAACACTATTGTCAATTTTGTTCATCTCTTTTATGATTGAGTGATACTCCATCTAAAAATGGGGGAAGAAATTAATCTTTATTATCTAGACTTAAATGAAAATCTTGACAAGTTCCAACATATTTTTTCTATAAGATTTTTAGAAAAATAAATTGCTACATTTTGCAGGCTATTACACAGAGCTCTGTTAATAACCTGAGGATGGTTTTCTGAAGATGATATTATTAGCTTGGAACAATATTGCCTTTTATTTAGTAAACAGAATGAAAAACATACAAAGGATATTGACACATGACATCAGTATGGGAGAAATTGATGGCATCAAGAAAATAAAAGAATCTATGGAAATTAGCTGAAGGGTTGGTCAAAAATCTATATGGTATGTTGAACTCTATAGTTGTTTACATAAAGAATTTGGACTTGGCACTGAGCCAGCAGGAAAAAATAATCTGGTCAGTACACTTATCTTATGTCAAGGGTATGTTGATCTTGTAAGAGTTAACATTACTTTGGAGGCATATAAATATTGAGAAATAATTCTAATATTACACTGTGGAGAAATTCAGTGAAAATTGTTAGAAAAAGAGACCTCAAAAAAATTAAAAGAAGTTGAAATTGATTTGGACAGAAGAATCAAAAGATTAGGAGTTATAAGGAGAAGAGGCACAGCTGTTCTCTATTTCTGTGAAAACAGAGTAAGAATAAATGCATATTCATGAGAACGGAAAATATGCAGGTTGGTTATTGGAACAGTACGAGAAAGAAGGAGCATCTTACCTTGGAAATTTTGAATGCAATATATAATTGCATCTAATAAAAACTGTATGTACTCATTCAATACGTATGCATTGAATATCTTCCATAGAAAAGCCTAATATTAAGTGTTGATTCCTGTTTGAATATAAGAAACTAAACCAGGGACTTGATAGAAGGTGTCCATCATAGTTCTGTGACTTTTGTGAACATAGTGGGCTAAGTGAGACTTCTTGAGAAGTGGAAAATCGATTTCATACCCTTTCAGTAGGTAATATACCAAGATGTTTATATATATTTATATAGAGAGAGAGACATGAATAGAATGGCTCTATAGAGTTAGTCAGCTTTTGGTATCAATTAAGCTGACCATATCTAAATGTCTTTTGAACATTCCTTAAGAAATGTCAAGAGAAATAAGAGAAAGTTAGTAATGCTGCTCATATTTTCTTTGTCATTATTTACAGTGTATTATGTATACAGTGTAATCCGTCAGCCAACTTTAATTTCATAAGCTATTCATTGTGTTTAAACAGCACCTTTCTTATATTAAATATTTATGGCAGTCTTTGGGAAGAATACATTAAAATAGCAGATGAGGGTCGTTTTAAACATTTCCTTGATTGAAGGCAGGGGACCCCCTTGTGAATTTATAGTCTGCTTTCAAAGAAAGTTCACAGTGTCTGATAATAACCCAAGGAGGCAAGAATTCCACCAATTCCCAGCACTGTGATTTCAAAAAGCAATGGCTGCAAACAGTCTTCATGCTTCAGCACCTCCTATTTTGAAACTGTTAGCAAGAGCAGTGAAGAACGGTGAACAAAACCGTTTACAGTTGTATTGCCTATTAATAATGCAATAGGAGTACACCTCTTTTGCATTAATATTACTTTTTAATCGATTTTTAAGCATAGTAGCAAAAATAAGTGGAAAGTGAAATCTTTGACCTGTGGTGGACGGGAAGATGTATCCTAGACTCTGGAATTCGGATTCTGGAATTTAAAAGATATTTGGGGAATTATATCCTAGGAAACGTTTCCTAAAACAGGAATGTGCTTTTTTGCTTTATATTTTCTATTTGCCTTGGTAACTAAGAAGTCCGAATCCAGGAATAATGTTTTTTTCCCCCCAAAGTAGTGTTTTCTCCTGATTTCAACTTATAAACACTATACATCTTTAATTATATTATTTTCTTTAATAGTTATCTTGACCTTTTGGAATGTTACTGAGTGCAAAAATTATTCTATCAGTTTTTATTAAAATCTTAGATTATTAGACTGTATAATTTGACTTCATTATCATTTGATAATTGAGATGTTTCTTTCTTAAACAGTCTTATTCTGTTTTTTCTAAGCAGACAGCTTGCGTGTGATGCAAAAGGGAAATGTTTTGTCTCTGAAAATCTTATGTAGCTTTAGCCAGCTATTTCATTAATGTTTGGTGAGAGCTCTGATAGTTTCAGGACAGGGAAATTATGACTCTTATAGTACTTAAGACACTTGCCAATTAATAGTAACCATCCTCAGTTGATGGAGTGATCATTTTACAATCACATAGAATATAAAGCTGTCATGGGGGAAAGGTGCCATGGACAGGCTGGTAACATCAGAGTCTCTTTAAACTTATATTTTGCAAATAATTGTTCAATAGTTCCTTAGGGGATGTTAAGAAACTAATTTTCTAGTGGTAAAAATTGTATACCTTTATTTTAAAAAATGTTTTATTATGTGCAGTGATTGTAGTATCACATTTAAACATAGCCCAGGAGTTTTTCACAGATGTGCTTTCCAGGATCTGTGAATCACCTGAAATAATCAAACCAACTGTTGTATGTGGCATGTTTTTGGAAGGGTATCCTTAGCTTCTGTCAGTATCAAAGGGGATCTCTAATTCCAAAACCTTAAGCTGGTCTGATCTAAGCTCTTTATTTTCCAGATGAAGAATCTGAGATCTGACAAAATCAAGCGACTAAAGTGAGGCAGTACTGAAAAAACTACAGTTAAAATAGTTTCTTCTACTGTAGGTTGTCCCTGAGGTTTGCAATATTCTTTTTTTTTTTTTTCCCCTCACTTTTGTGAGAGACAGGAGCTTGCTATGTTGCCCAGGCTGGCCTTGAACTCTTAGCCTCAAACCATCCTCCCACCTTAGCCTCCTGAGTTGCTGGGATTACAGACATGAGCCACTGTGCCCAGCTCTCCAGTATTCTTTTATAAGTTAGATGTTAATACTCTAGAATTGAAAAAATTATGAAGCTTTTTCATACACAAATCTATTCAACTCAAAATACTTACGAAGTTGAGTCCTGGATTCATAATCTCTCGGCATATTGTTTTGAGTTCCATCTGAGCTTGAGGATGATGTCTATAAAGCCAGCCAATATTCATTACATCTTCAAGTGAAAGTACACTGCTCGCCTCCCTGCAGTTTTAACCCTTTACAGTGGAAGTGTAGCCTTTCCTTCTTCCAGGAATTGTTAGAATAAATCCTGACGGTTCCAGACAGTATGGAAAGATCCCAGTAGATAGGAAAAAGATCCCAACTCAAAGGTCCAAGCTTAGTGGGATAACTTTCTGGGCAGATGGTGCCAAGAGACGACTTAAATGTCTACAACCACTTGTCAGCTGTGGTTTTTTTCTGGGACTACTCCAGGTCTTCCCTGGGGAAGGGACATATATTCTTCCTGGTAATAAAGATTAACCTTGGGGACAAGGATAGCATTTTCTTGTGCAGCATGACGTAGAAGTAAATGGAAGGGAAAACCCAGGAAAGCAGAGGTGTTCCCCCACAGAGGCAGTGGTAGAAAAAGCAAGGTGGAAAAAAAGCAGTAAGACAGGGATGTTTGGAGAAGGCACTCATTCCTAAGGAAGGAATGATAGCAGATTGGGTGTTTTTTGTTTATGCCTTATCTATTTGACGTTACTACCAGTAATTTTTGCCTTACATCTGACCTCTTTTAACATTCAAAAGTGTCAAAATAGATTTTGTTGTTGTTGCAGTTTTGTAACGGGCAGGTGTATTGTTATCAGGATGGAGGCTGATTTATTATTTTAATTTTATTTTTTTTGCTGGCTGACACCTGAAGATCTACCAGCTCTCTGCCTCTGGGGTCAAAGTGTGCTCTTCCCCACTGGCAGTTAGGCTGCTGATGGCTCCTTTTAATTCCCATCAGCTGAGGGCTGACTCAGAGTCAACATCTTCTCCCTATCCTGGACCCCAAAGAGTACAAGGAAAAAAGGCTCAGAGACTTAGCACATTATTTTTGTTTTAAGATGTCAGCACCTGATTTACGATTTTCGTGCTTGTTTAAATACTCTGAAACTGTGTTTTCTTTTTTCTTTTAATTTAAATTTGTCTTCATAAAGTTGGCTTACAAGAACATTTCTTTATCAAGTTTATCTGGATTTTCTGGGTCAAAAGTATAAGTGATTTCTGGACTTTTCTTGACAAAAAGTACCAAGAAAAGCTGCTTTAAAACAACAAATCTAATTTTAAAAACACTTAGTGAGCTAAAAAACAGACTCAAACCAAACTAATGAAAGCTGTTTAAGAGAAGTCAGTTGAAGTGGTTTCCAGCATTTATTTCATTGTTTTTTCAACTCTTTGTTAACACCATGAACGTGAATTAAAAAAAAAAAATTAACTTGTTTTTGAACTCTATAAAAAGTATTTTTTTTTTCTTTTAATTAACTCTATTGTTTTTTAAAGCCCTGTCAAGCTCTATTTCTGTGCTTGGGTAGTTCCCATTTGCAAATAGGGCAATTTCTGCATATAGGTCTGAACAGGCTATGCCACAATTATCCTTTTTATTGTAACTTTACTGTCAAAGAAGTAGTTTTCGTCTCCAAATGGCAATTCCAGAGTAATTCAAATGCCTTAGTAAACATATTGTCATTTCCAATTTCCAAAGGCAATGGCTGCTGGTCCAGTAAACAAAACCCATGTTGAAACTTGGAGTGGACCCACATCCCCTCATTGTTACTTTAGTATCTTTCATAATAGTGACAGTTGCTAGGATTTGTTTTTTACTAAGTGCCAGGAACAGTGGGAAGTGTTTACATGGATTTTCTCATTTAATCTTTACATTAACTTTATGAGGTGTAGGTATTATGTGTATCTTTTTTTTTTTTTTTTTTTTTTTTGAGACAGAGTCTCGTTCTGTTGCCCAGGCTGGAGTACAGTGGCACGATCTCAGCTCACTGCAGCCTCCGCCTCCCGGGTTCAAGCAATTCTGCTGCCTCAGCCTCCCAAGTAGCTGGGACTACGGGCTCCTGCTACCACGCCTGGCTAATTTTTGTATTTTTAGTAGAGACAGGGTTTCACCATGTTGGCCAAGATGGTCTCGATCTCCTGACCTCATGATCCGCCCGCCTCAGCCTCCCAAAGTGCTGGGATTACAGGCTGAGCCACCGCGCCCGGCCATGTGTCTTAATCTCACAGACCAGGAAACCTAAGCTCAGAGACCAGTAATTAAGGCTGCCTTGGCTACCTAGCTAGTCCACAGTAGAACCAGAATTCTAACCCATACTGACTAAAGCTTAGCCTAACTGCATCACTGTTTTATACTGACATATGGGATGTACATTTAATGATATATATGCAATCGTTTTCTAGTTATAATTCATCTTTGAAGTCATTTGAGCTTGGAAAAGTTGCTACATATCATAATTGGCCTCGTTGCCAGACACTAGGCCCTGTGCTATGTTCTCTACTGATAAATTTGCTGCCATTGAATGGTAAGAATCCGGTGTCACCATACAGTTTTACAAATAAGACATAGGCGATATTAATGGCCTCATCGTCATTGCCTGGTAAGAGGCAGATTCAGGGGAGTTTCGCTACTAACAAAACTATTCTCCTGGTGCTGAATAAGAACTACTTGAACAAGCTACACAAAAGGATTAAAGCGCAATTAAGTTATTTCCAAAAATGTGTGGTGGTATTTGTCTCCATGGCATGTGATTATCTTTAGAACACATTCTAAAAATGATTTCCAGCTCACAATAATATTGGGAAAAAACAATTTGAAAACATTTACCCTTCCTAAAAGATGAAACATTTGAGGTATTTTCCTTGCTGCCTCATCCCTTTCCTTCCTTTAGCAAACATTAATTGAGAACTTACTTTGTGCTGTTTGTACCTAAATGAATAAAACACAGCTCCTTACCCGAAAGAAGCTGAAAATATTTTTCGAGCAACTGTCATTTAGTGCTTGCTTTGAAGTTTATGAATTAAGGAGTAGAAATTCAGAAAGTCTTCAGTCGATTAATTTTACAGTATAGGTTAGCTTCATATATTTAATACACATCTCAAATGTCAAGTTCTTTCTCTCTGCATTAGTGCCCACACATAACCATAAAATCTTGCCTTTGTATCATATACTTATCTCTCCCAGTTCTTTATTTCTTTCAACCGTAGTGTTAAACCTATATATCATGGTGACACATCAATCATTTCCAAGCTATTTTTAAGAAACTGGAGTCTGTATTCCTTTTTGGGATCAATAATTGGGACAAATGAAATAATAATATGAGAACTAAATTTAAGGAGGGGATTTTAAAAGTTTTTCTGAAAGTCTAAAATTATTTTCTTTCTTTTTTTAAGGATTTTGATAACTAAAATATTTGAGTTGTTGTTGTGTTCTCTTATGAACCCACTGAGTGTTTCTCAAAGTTGGAGTGTCAGGATCACTGGGGGCACACAGTTTTGGACACCACACTGGACCTACCTAATTAGAATTGTGTCCACCCACGTTCCCGTTTGAAGTTGTAACATGCTTTATTGACAATTCCGAAGCACAGTAGCACTTCAGACCCATTTTTCCTATCGATTTTATTTATATATAAGCATAAACAGAAGAAACTTTGGTGTGGGCAAGAAACTACAGAAGGATTCCTGCTGACTCCTGAGCCCTAAGCCTCTTTAGATTTCTATTAATTGAGTTGAGACAATGCCCTCTTTCCCAAAAGCTGTTTTCTTTAACAGAAGGGAATTTCTACAGTGGTTCTAAACTAGAATAGGGCCAGAGTCCACTAACACCAAATTCCAGAGTCCTAAAAACTTTCCGTTTTTAGAGAATGTGATTTCCCCACCAACCCCAAAAATGTTTCACTAAAGAAAAATGACACACCAACATGGCACAAGTATACATATGTAACAAACCTGCACGTTATGCACATGTACCCTAGAACTTAAAGTATAAAAAAAAAATAATAAAAAAATAAAAAATAAAAAAAAATAAAGAAAAATGAGGGAGAGGGTATTATCTACCTAGTTCCAAAGAGAACCCTTTTTCTGATGAAATCATATAATCCTCATAGAACCCTCCTAGGGGAACCCAGCAAACAATATTAGCTTTTATTATATGCTTGCTATGGAGCCAAGGCCCGGTACTGGATGTTTTTTGTGTTAATGAATCTGATTGTGTTATTGTATTTAGTAGCCTAATGAGATAGTTATTATTTATCCTCAGGTCAATTAAGTAACTTGTCCAGACATTGAGTTAATCAATGAAGGAGCCAGAAATCAAACCCTGGTTGGCAGAATTTCAAAACTGTCTTCCCAAGGAGAGAAAAAATGCAGTATAGGGCTTCTCACTCTGAATCACAAACATTCCATCTCAGGAAGCCACCATTAGCAGTGCAGCACGAAGGAAAAGGACTTTCTTCAGCCAGCCTAAAGAAAGAGCATCATCTCCTTTCTGAATTTAAGTATTTACCTTCCCCATGAGAAAACAATACCCTTTGCTTCAGGGCAATAAGATAATTGTTTTGGTTTCAAAGGTCTTTCCTTCTGACTCCTACAGGATTAAAATAAACAAAGGTGATGTTTATGTCAACAATGTTATTTAGCCAAATAGGTGGCACTGTCAGTGTGAAAGCTAGATGGTAGTTGACTCTAAGAAAGGGATGAGATCCTTTATTAACTAAAAAGAGAGACTGAAAATTAAGAATGCCTCTGCAACTGTAACTTTAGCACATTTGCCTGAATGTTATAATGTATTCACTGTAAAGTCTAGAAACCTTATAAATATATGACTGGCAGTTGCCTCAGGCAGAAATCTTTTACTGATGCAATGAGATAAAAGTAATTAAGCTACATGTAGACTGATGGGTAATTAAATCCATGTGAAGCATTTTGTAACTAATTGCTATGTTCTAATCACAGATTGCTTTCTATTTGTCAAGGTAAGTGTATATAATTACACCATCCTTATTTTCTTTAATCTGAAATCATCCCAGTTGGGTGAATGTTTTTAAGCACTCTGAATCTTAGAATATTTGGTACATTTCTTGCATAAAGGTAATTTGCATATTTTGTAATTTAAGGACCTTTTATAGTTAAATAGCTTTTAGTTCACTAACAATTCTGTGGTCAATAGAGATTTCTAGTCTAGACTCATTGTTCATTGTTTAATCTTTTTCTTTTCTTTTTTAAATAGTAAAAGGTTATGTTATTTACTAATGCCAGTAACATTCAAGGCATTATATGAATGTGGTCCTTATCATAGTAGTTAGAAGAGACCAAGGATCAGTAAAGGGATTAAAAATAGATTTCTATTGACACAGGTTATAAAACAAATAAACAGCTTTGAGGGCTGGAGAGTCTCAGGTTGAGAGAGCAATATAATTGAAGGCATGGCTGGATCTCCTTGACAGATTATAGCTGGTAAGACAAGGGCATTTCCAGAATCAGGGGACTAGAGTGGATTTCATCCACTTTAAGTAGAAGTAGAAATGTGGATGTAGAGATCCATTTAAGTTTTTAAATACAAGTCGCCCTTGCTGCTTCGTGACACTAGACAGTGCTAGACGGATGTCTTATTCATCTTTGTGCTTTTAGCGTGGTGTCCAGCACCTGGCGCTCACTCAGGTAATATTTGTGTTATTGCCATGAGTAACATGTAGACCAATAGTGAATCAACAAATCATTTTCTGCAGATTATCTTCATTTGTGGCCTTCTCTTTCTCAATTTCTTAGTTGTGTAGTCTGTTTTCTGACTTTCAGGGCATATTATAAAGTCACTGTATTAATAAAAAGAAGTTCTAGGTAGGCATGGTGGTTCATGCCTATAATCCCAGCACTTTGAGAGGCTGAGACAGAAGGAACACTTGAGCCCAGGAGTTTAAGACCAGACATGGCAACGTAGTGACACCTCATCTCTAGAAAAACTGAAAAAAAATTAGCTGGACATCGTGATATGCCACTGTAGTCTCAGCTACTCAGGAGGCTGAGGCAGGAGGATACTTGAGCCTGGGAGGTCAAGGCTCTGCAATGAGCTATGATCACGCCACTGTACTCTGGCCTGCGTAAGAGAGAGAGACCTTGTCTCAAAGAAAACAAAACAAAACAAAATAATTGTGTATTTAATTACTTAATTCCGCCTTATACATACTTTTTGGTTTTTTAAGAGATGAAGTCTCTGTCACCTAGGCTGGAGTATAATGGCGCGGTCTTGGCTCACTGCAACCGCTGCCTACTGGGTTCAAGCGATTCTCCTGCCTCAGCCTCCTGAGTATCTGAGACTACAGGCATGTGCCACCACACCCAGCTAATTTTTGTATTTTTAGTAGAGACGGGGTTACACCATGTTGACCAGGCTGGTCTTGAACTCCTGACCTCAAGATCCGCCTGCCTCGGCCTCCCAAAGTGTTGGGATTACAGGCATGAGCCACTGCGCCTGACCTATACGTACTTTTTATTACATCAAATGTTTCACATCATTTTTTATTGCTAATGACTTTTAATAGCATTGTAATTTATAATGAACTTTTAAGTTTAGTCTTCTCTAAGTGGAAATTATTATGACAGGCATAGTTTACTAAGGCTGAATTGTAATATATTTGTTTGGAAGCCAGATCCTTACCCCCTCATTCTTCTCATTTTTGTTGAGCAACTAAAGTTGCCCTGTGTGGTGTGGAAAATTAGACATTTTTTTTGGAGACATAGTTTCACTCTGTTGCCCAGGCTGGAGTGCTGTGGTGCAGTCTTGGCTCACTGTAACCTCTGCCTTCTGGGTTCAAGAGATTCTTGTGCCTCAAGCCTCCTGAATAGCTGGGCTTATAGGCATGCACCTCCACACCTGGCTAATTTTTGTACTCTTAGTAGAGACAGGGTTTTGCCATGTTGGCCAGGCTGGTCTCGAACTGCTGATCTCGAGTGATCCATCTGCCTCGGCCTCCCAAAGTGTTGGGATTACAGGTATGAGCCACCATGCCTGACCAAAATTAGACTTTTTTAAAAAATAGAAACAGGATCTCGCTACATTGCCCAGGCTGGTCTACAACTCCTGGGCTCAAGCGATCCTCCCCCATTGGCCTCCCAAAGAGCTAGGATTACAGGCATATGGATTCCTCTTCTGCTCACTGCACACCAGATGTGCTTCACCACACTCTTGGTGTAAGAGTGCTAGCCTGCCAGCCACCAGATTTTTTCTTTTCCTCAGATACAAATGTTATGTTGATTTCTTCATACCACTGCACCTTGTCCCATAGCTTCTCCTTTGTATTACTGTAGATATAAAATAATGAATAGAGATGGAATGCATTTTATCTTTACTGTAACTAAGTTTAACACCTCAAAAACATAGAATAATTATTCTTTTCTAATGCCTGCTGACAATATTATCTTCACATCTTTCTGTTTGTGGTTATACTGACCTATCTTATAAATTTATTTAACTTAAAACTTTTCTGTACATTTTTTTAAAAAAAATCTGTGTCACAGCTGTCTCATCATTTTTTATATATATATATATATATCCCTTGGGAAACTTCACAGGGGGCTTGGTGACGACTGCTTGATAAATACCACTTGCTGATGACAATGGCAGTACCAGGACATGTTTCAGGATGTGGTCTTTGAGTTTCTAATTGCAAATACAGCATAAAAAATTACCTTTTTTATGTAGTGTGTCAGGCTTCTTATTTAAAGAAAAATGTGTTCATTTGATGGTTTTTTAAAAAATAGGTGATAATTTTAGAAGCATCCTAACAGAAGCCACTTTAAATCAGGAAACTTAGACTCAGTTCTGAGGAAATAGGTTCTTGATTTACATTAGACAAAGAGTATGTTAGTCCTGCCTTACTTAAATTTCACCTGAAGCTCCAGGAGTCTGTTGGTTACCAGAGGTTTCACATATTCTGAGTCCTTTGCCCTAATAAGCCATACTCTTGCCTTCATTTTCTTCCTTGTTTGCTTTTATTGTATAAAAATCCCAGACTTATAGAAATGTTGCAAAAAACAGTACATTTACCCTTCTTGAAGTCTTTCTTTCTCTTTCTCTTCCTTCCTTCCTTTCTTCCTTCCTTCCTTCCTTCCTTCCTTCCTTTCTCTTTCTTTCTTTCTTTCTTTCTTTCTTTCTTTCTTTCTTTCTTTCTTTCTTTCTTTCTTTCTTTCTTTCTCTTTCTTTCTTTCTTTCTTTCTTTCTTTCTTTCTTTCTTTCTTTTCTTTTCTTTTCTTTTCTTTTCTTTTCTTTGCCTTCTTTCTTTTCTTTTCTTTTCCTTTTCTTTTTTTCGAGACAGTGTTTCACTCTGTCCCCCCGGTGGGAGTGTAGTAGCACAATCACAGCTCACTGCAGCCTTGAACTCCCTCACTCAAGCCATCCTCCTACCTCAGCTTCCTGGGCTGGGGCTACAGGTGTGCACCACCACACCCAGCTAACTTTTTTTGTAATTTTTGTAGAGATGGGGTTTCGCCATATTGCCCAGGCTGGTCTCGAACCAACTGGGATCAAGTGATCATCCCTCCTTGGCCTCCCAAAGTGCTGGAATTACAGGCCTGAGCCACCACACCTGGCCTTAAATGTTTCTATTTTAACATGACCATTATCTAATTATCAATACCAGAAACTTAATGTTGGTAAAATACTACTATGTAATCTACAGACCCTATCCAAATATCACCCATTGTTTCACTAACATTCTTTTTCTGGTCCCAGGTCTATCTAGGATCCCACATTACATGTAGCTACCATGTCTCCTTAGTCTCCTCACTTCCAATCTGGGCCAGGTCTCCTGTCTTTGTCTTTTAGAACCTTAATATTTTTGAAATGTGCTGGTCAATTATTTTATGGCACCTCTCTCAATTTGAGTTTGTCTGATATTTCCATGTGATTAAATTCAGGTTATGCATTTTTGGCAAGAGTATCACCGAAGTAATTGATATTTTTCAGAACATCAAGGTACATGATGTTAAGAAGTCTCATTACTGGTGGGTTTCATTTTTATTACATAGTTAAGGTGATGCCAAGTTTCTCCACTGTGAGGGGTTTTTTTTTTTTTTTTTTTTTCATTTTAATTAATGTCTTTTGGGGAAATGCTTAAAAACTGTAAATATCTTCCTTCTGCCCACTAACTTTAACATCCATGGATGATCCTTGCCTCTGACAATTATTACTTGTAGTGTTTGTCAGATGTTGATTTTCGTATCTTACCTTTTACATTCAGTAATTAAAATTATATTATATGGAAGACCTCTGCTTTTTCCTCCATTTATTTTTTGAATTACCTTTTCTGTTTTGGACTCATGGATATTTATTTTGTTCTATACTTTAAATTCCACTACCGTCATTATTTATTTTGTTGATCAAATTGTCCCAGATTGGCCATTGAGAGCTTCTTCAGTTTGACTCCTTTGTTCTCTTGATTTGCCCTCATAATTTTTTTAGTACTTTCTTACTGTCTGGCACCAGAAAGTGTTTTAGGCTTACCTTGTACTTTCCCTAACTAAAATCCTGGAATCACCCATTTCTCTAAGCAATTCTTATACTTTATGTTGAGAGAAAGGGTTTTGAAACTAAGATATGATCACTAGTTGTGTTCATTGCTTCCGGGATATCATCTTCTAACTTGATGTTTTAAATTTCAAATTTGTGGAGTTCTCTTGGAACTGATAGATAGCCAGTGCACTTCTGTGTAGACTATTGGTCTTCAAATGATTCCGTAGTAAAACTCTCCTTTTTTTCGTATTAAAATGACATAATGTTATTTTTTTCTCATTTTAAAGGGAAAATGGATTAAGTTAATGGATAGAAGCATCTCAATTTTCTGTATTTCTCAGGAAACCTTTTCTTCCCATTTTGGTGGCTATTCTCCATTTGTGTGGATATATAAAAGATGATAAATTGGTGTGTAAGTAGGAAACATTAACAGAAACTCAAACAATTTATTATTTTTACAATCTGTTTTTTTTTTCTGTTGAATACATATAGGTATTTTCTGATTGTGTACTTTCTACTCCAATGAGAATGAGCATTCATGCTTTGTTTTCTGTTTGAAACACTGTGAAAACTTGAATACTTTCTTATGTTCTTTTCTTTGTAAGCAAATCTGAGAACTGCACCTGTAGGCTCCTTCTTCCTTTCATGTTGTCATCTCAATGTCCCTCCTCCTTTTCCTCCTTCCCCAACCCTTCATGCTTCCCTTTCTTCCTGTCTTCTTATTAATTTATTCATTCGGTCAATAAATAAATATTCATCGGATGCTTAATATGTCCTCAGTCACTGCCCTATTACAAGAGTTAGTTTGGTGAACAAAACAGATGAGAATCTCAGTCTTATTGTAGCTTTCCTTCTATTTGGGGGTGGGGCGGAAAGGCAATACACAATGAACATAATTAGAAGTAAATTATATAGTATGTTAGAGATACTTCTCTCCACTTTTTTCTGTCTGTTCCTTCCTCCTGCTGCATTTACTGAGTAATTTCTCTCCATTGGTCACTGTTGGAGATCTTTGAAATAAATGATGAATGAAAGACACCCTTTCTAGGACCTCAGCTTAATCCTTAACCAGCTGAAGCCACAGGAAATAACAAAAAAGAACTGGGGAGTTAGAGAATACAGAATGCAAATGTATTTCGCAAGAGTTTTGTAGAATATTTAAGTGAACTCAAGTTTGAAATATCAGAACAGTTTTTCCTAGAAGAGATTTGGCAGACTTAATAGAGGTAATAAAGCATTTTTAAAACTTAACCAGCACACTTATAAAAGATAACAAAATGATTTTGCTGTATTTGGCTAAGCTTGGACCGGTGCAATTACTATAAGTACTCGATTTCTTTTTAAATCCTCGTAAGTAAATGCCACAGTAATATATTGGCTGCAGAGGAGACAAAGGTGGAGAGTTTCTCTGTAAGGGTTTTATGGAGGGAGATTGAGAGATGGAGATGGTGTTTTTATCAAGTTAACAGGAGTACTTTGGTAATGACATTCATTTTTTCCTAAACAAGAAAAGTTGTATAAATCACACCTGGAAATGAGGAGCTTTTTAAAAGATTTCTATGCCACTCATGTATTGGTTAATAATTGGCAAATTACATATCTTACCTATTTTCTGTGTTTCTTCATTTATGACTTATAAATAATGGTTTACAGTTGGAAGCAATTTGTAGATAGAAATGCTATTTGCAGTAAGAACTACTAAACATCTATTTTAATAGTGAGAATTAAGGACTCAACTTTGAAGTATAGTTTTAAATACAATAGTCTCTTTCTATTTTGTAAACACTGTGAAGTGTATAAAATGTGTATGTCCAAGATGACTTAAAGATAATACACAAATGATTGTTGTACAGTTGCATTTCTGAATGCCACTTTTTAATTTATTAACCAGTATGTTTTGAATTTTAATAAAATATGTTAATACAATCAAGAAATATACATAGATGAAGTACAAAATCTTTATCAATCATTTCACTTCACTGTGATGAATTTTCAGTTTCTGTTGATTAATTAGGAGAAAGTATAATTTATTAATATATTATGTGAATTAAAATTCATGTTAATTCTTTTCGTTTTTCATTGTAGGCAGTTCTATACCTTATAACAGTGCTGCCCAGTAGAAATATATGAGCCATGTGTATAATTTAAAATGTTCTAGTAGCCACATTAAAAAAGGAAAAATATACAGGTTAAGTTTATTTTAATCAGATACTTTAACTCATCATATCCAAAATGCTAATTTCAATTTGTAATCAATTTCTTTTGATGGGGAGTGAGAGATGGAGCCTCTCTCTGTTGCCCAAGCTGGAGTGCAAAATGGCTCAGTCATAGCTCACAGCAGCCTTGAACTCCTGAGCTCAGACTGTCCTCCTGCCTCAACCACGCAAGTAGCTAGGACTACAGGCATGTACCACTGTGCCCAGCTCAGTTTTAAAAATTATTTTAAAATCTTAATAAGATAGTTTACATTCTTTTTTCATACTAAGTAGTTGAAATCAGATGTGTACCTTGGCACTTAAAGTATATCTTAGGACTGGGCACGGTGGCTCATGCCTGTAATTCCAGCACTTTGGGAGGCCGAGGCAGATGGATCACGAGGTCAGGAGATCGAGACCATCCTGGCTAACACGATGAAACTCCATCTCTATTAAAAATACAAAAAATTAGCCGGGCGTGGTACTGGGTGCCTGTAGTCCCAGCTACTCGGGAGGCTGAGGCAGGAGAATGGCAGGAACCCAGGACGCAGAGGTTGCAGTGAGCCGAGCTCACGCCACTGCACTCTAGCCTGGGTGACAGAGCGAGACTCCGTCTCAAAAAAAAAAAAAAAAAGCACATCTTAGTTCAAACCAACTACATTTCAAGTGTTCAGCAGCCACATATGACTTGTGGTTATATTGGATAGCACAGGTTTATTACTCTTAACGCATCTCATGTTATTTACACATTGTTTTGGTTTTCTTCAATCATTTCTTATTTCTAATGCTACTAAAGCTGGCTTTTGAGATTTTTGGTTGGTACTACTCATATCATAATTATAGTCAGCATTTTATAGGTCTTCTCCTTGAGTCACTAAATTGGCATTAAAAAGAATTATGTTGGAGTTCCTTGTTGGAAATTAAGAGATTAATTCTAATCCATGCTGTGCTGCTGCTTATTGTATCACTTTGGGCAAGTCTGTTGACCTTTCTGTCACAGTCTGTATTTATAAAATGAAGTGGATAAAGAGTTTTGGCATTTCAAGCTGGATAATTCTTATTTTTAAAAATTGTCCGTGTTTGTTATTCAAATACGTTGATTGATTACACTCATGCATTGTGTTACCCATAGTGCCAAAAGCAGCTTATCTAATGGGATCTAGTTTTAGTGAACCATGGTGATAAGCCATGAAGAGCGAGAGAAGTATCCTTAACTGACTTTCAAGCATAGAATTATTAAAATCTTACATCGTATCTAGGTACAAATTGGAGAGCCCTGAATTGGCGCTTTGGGGCAAAGAAAAGGTGAGATCAACAAAGTTGTTGGTTTGTTGTTTTCCTCAGTGCCAGCAACTAAGTATGTTTTACCTTTCTGTGAAAAGTTGAATTATTGGCGATGAGAAATTATCACTTTTTTCCCATGAGGTAGTTATTTCAAAATGACATTCGGTTTTTCCCCTTCGGCAAGAGGATAACTAACATACTGTTTTAAAATACTGAATATTAGCTCTCTAGATTAGCCTCACATAGCAGAATTTAATAATGATCATTGTACTTAATTAGCTTATAAGACAACTTACGTTTAACACACGTAGACTTCATTTGTTGATTTAGCTCCTTTTAAGTGTTTTATAAAATAGAAAAAAGATGGGCTTACCAAAATTACCACTTTGATTGATTGATGGTTGCTCTCAGGTTTAAATATATACCCTTAACTTATCACAATCTACATTCAAATAATATTTTACTACATTATTTATAGTGTAAGAACCTTACAATTGTATATTTCCATTTCATCTTTCTTCTTGTCCTTTGTGCTATTGTCAGTCTTTTGCATCAGGTGTAAACCCCATAATATGTTATTATTTTTGCTTTAAACAATTTTATGTATGTGTATATATATATATATATATATATATATATATATATATATAGTTTTGTTTTGTTTTGTTTTTTTGAAACGGAGTCTTGCTATTTTTACCCAGGCTGGAGGGCAATGGCGTGATCTCAGCTCACTGCAACCTTCCCCTCTCAGATTCAAGTGATTCTTCAGCCTCGGCCTTCCAAGTATCTGGGGTTACAGATGGGTGCCATCATACTCAGCTGATTTTGTATTTTTAGTAGAGATGGGGTTTCTCCATCTTGGTCAGGCTGGTCTCAAACTCCCAACCTCAGGTGATCCGCCTGCCTTGGCCTCCCAAAGTGCTGGGATTACAGGCGTGAGCCACCATGCCCAGCTGAGCAATTACATTTTAATGGTGGCTCACGCCTGTAATCCCAGCACTTTGGGAGGCCAAGGCAGGCAGATCACAAGGTCAGAAGATAGAGACCATCTTGGCCAACATGGTGAAACCCTGTGTCTACTAAAAATACAAAAAATTGGCTGGGTGTGGCGGCATGTGCCTGTAATCCCAGCTACTTGGGAGGCTGAGGCAGGAGAATTGCTTGAACCAGGGAGTCAGAGGTTGCAGTGAGTGGAAATCACGCCACTGCACTCCAGCCTGGTGACAGAGCGAGACTCTGTTTCAAAAAAAAAAAAAAAGATTAAAAATTATATTTTATATATACCCACACATTTGCATTTCTGGTCCAATTCTTTTCTTTGTGTATCATCTGGTACTGTGCTTTTTATCTAGTATTATTTCTCTCCTGTTTAAAGATCTTTCTTTATTAGTCTTTGGAGTAGAGGTCTGCTGGTATTGAGTTCACTGAGCTTTGTCTGAAAAGTCAAGAAAAATCTAGGTTGAGAGTTTTTCCATCTTTTGAGGTTATGTCTCCATTACACTCTGGCTTGCATCGTTTCTGACAAGAAGTCGTCTGTCACTCTTTTCTTTGTTCTTATATACAATATTACTTCCAACCCCCAGTTGCTTTTAAGATTTTCTCCTCATTACCTTGTTTATTCTAAAAAAAAAAAAAAAGTAATTTGTTTGTGTACTTTGGTGTGGCTTCTTTGGTTTATTCTGATGAAGGCTGATTAAATTTATTGAATCTGTGGTTTATAGTTTTTGCTAAATTTGGGGAAAATTTAGCCATATTTTAGGGACTCTACTTATGTGTTAGTGTGCTTGGTGTGGTTCTGTTCTGTTCATTTTTATTACGAATGTTTTATTTCTCTTCATTTCATTTTGGGTAGTTCCTGTTACTAGGTCTTCAAGTTCATCTCTAGAAGTTCCACTAGGATCTTTTCAAATATCTTCTTTTGTTTTCTTATCATGCTCATATTTTTTTAAATGCATAGACCACATGTACAATAGCTGTTTTTATGTCCTTGTCTGCTAATTCCATCATCTTTGTCATTTCTGACTGTGTTCCTATTGATTGATTTTTTTCCCCCTCCTGATCATAACCACACTGAGCCAGACTCAATGATGCATGCCTATTGTCCCAGTACTCAGAAGGCTTAAGGCAGGAGGATTGAGAGAGTGAGCCCAGCCTGGGCAAAATAGTGAG
This sequence comes from Theropithecus gelada, assembly GCF_003255815.1. NCBI lineage: Eukaryota > Metazoa > Chordata > Mammalia > Primates > Cercopithecidae > Theropithecus > Theropithecus gelada. Next base: position 23,988,416 of record NC_037671.1, read on the forward strand.
ATTCTGTCTCCAAATAAATAAATAGCCATAGTCAATAGTTTAGCCCACATCAGTACTCAGCCAGAGACTTGAAGGGAGCCCTCTTCTGATTTTTGGAGCTCTGCCTCCATATGCAGCCCTCTCCTCTATGATACTTAATCCTATCAATTGTAACCTTCTAAACTCCAACCTCTGTCTTTTCAAATCAGAAAGATCATTTGTTTTCCTACCTGTCTGTATCGTGGCCTGGAAAATGCCTCCAAATAGTAATATGGGAACTCATATTGCTCATCTCCTTTGTTTCTCTCAAGAATCACATTCCTTCACTATGTTGTTCCTTGTCCAATTATTGTTGTCTCATATATTGTGTCAATTTTTCTAGTTGTTTACAGCAGTAGGGTAGTTTCTATAACAGTTAATCCTTCATGTGTAGAAGTGGAAGCCCTCACAATATGTCTTTTTTAAGACAGAGTCTCACTCTGTCGCACAGGCTGGAGGGCAGTGGTGTGATCCCAGCTCACTGCAACCTCCACCTCCTGGTTCAAGTGATTCTTCTGCCTCAGCCTTCCAAGTAGCTAGGATTACGGGGGTGCACCACCATGCTGTGTTAATTTTTATATTTTTAGTAGAGACAGGGTTTCCATGTTGGCCAGGCTGGTCTCAAACCCCTGACCTCAAGTGATCCACGCACCACAACCTTCCAAAGTGCTGGGTTTATAGGTATGGCCGCTGTGCCTGACCTGTTTTTTTAATTAATGTTTGCTATCATCAGTATGGTCAGAGTCAACAGTTTGTACTGGATATTACATATTCCTCTGTAGAAGCAAATATGTTGGTAGTTATCATTTTGATTGGCATAGTTTTGGTCAAGTTGTAGAACTGGTTATTGATATATATGTTATTCTATTATAATAGTATTAAAATTACCTTTTGTTAATATTACCTGCAAATGTTTGTAGTGTTTTGTTCTTAGAAATTTTAAATTGAAGAAGTAACTGATTATTAAATTCTTGCTAACTGGGATATCTATCAGACCTTCCTATTCTGACTATTCTTCCTTTCCTCAGGGCTGAATCACTAGCTGCTTCTTAAAACTTTTAAACAATATTTATTTGTCCTAGAATTGCACTTTATTCTTTCATTATGTAGAAACAGTGCATATGTGCACACACGCGTGCACACACACACAACCTTTTTACTTTTTATTTACTAGAGAACATAACTATCTTCTCATCTCCTACATCCAACCTGTAAAAGGCACATAAGGCTATTTTAACTAACCCCCTTTGAGTATCCTTAATCCAAAAATCCAAAATCCAAAATGTTCTAAAATCTGAAACTTTTTGAGTGCCAACATGACACTCAAAGGAAATGCTCATTGGAGCGCTTTGGATTTTGGATTTTCAGATTGAGGATGTTTAGCTCATACGTATGATGCAGATTTTCCAGAATTTGAAAAGAATCTGAAATCCAAAACCCCTCTGGTCCTAAGCATTTTGGATTAAGGATATTTACCTGTAGTTCAAAAGAATAAAGTGATCCAAATTACTGTATTTATAATTATAGTTTCCAGGTTGTGGGGTAGTAGGTTCTTGAGGGTGAGCCTATTTTTCTATTCCTTTTCCTGCCTCATAGAGAAGGTTCTATTTCACATATTCTTATTTGTCCTATCTTCTGAAGCCAAAGCGGTGGTTCAAACTTTAAGACTCTGAGTTTTTGGCAAGTATTGGTTTGTTTGCTGGATTTCAACTTAAATAATGCTAAGTGAGAAGCAGGGGCCCAGTAGTAGTATTTAGGCTCTGTTGGATGGAAAGAAATAAGGAAAGAGAATAGATAAAAGACAAGCACCACTTCCTTTTCCTCTAGGTGATACCAACTAAAAAGCGTACATTGTTACTGGTCTGGGTTCCTTCTATTTATTTCTATTTACATTTGAACTATTTACAGCCTATTTACATTTGTGAGTGTTGTTTTGTATATTTTGGTCAATTATAATAATACATTTACCCTCCAAATAAAGAGTGAATGAAATTAATTTTGTTCAGAAAGACTGGACAGTTACATTATCTGTTATTTTTTTCCTGCCCCTTCTTATACAACGTATCTAGTGGTTTCAGAATTTTGAAACTGCATTCAGTTTTCATGAGCATAAGTATGAGAATATCTTAAAGTGAAATTATTGAGAGCTTTCACTGGCAACTATAATATATATATTGCATATTTATTGGCTATGACAGCGCATAGCTTATCAACATGTCATCTTTGCTCTCTTAGTCCTGCCCTGTGAGCTTGAGCCCCTTATAACAACTTCCGTTAACACTGGCTCCCCTTGTACAATTCTTTCTCACCACAAACCCCTCACTCACTTCATTCTAACCACACTGACCTCTTTGTGGTGCCTTGGGAACGCAGGCATACTCATATTGTGTCTTTGCACTTATACTCCCTCTGCTTCAAGGGCTCTTCCTTTAGATAGCTAATCTACATGGCTTACTACCTTGATTCATTCAGGTTTTGTGTCATTGTGAGTCTTCCTCAACTATTCCCTATCAAAGATAAGTGTCTTTTCCCAATTACTTCATCATCCTGGACTCAAAAAATCCACCCTCCTTGGCCTCCCAAAATGCTGGGATTACAGGTGTGAGCCAAATGTGGCTGGCCTTTACATGCATTTTCAACTCATATTTTCAACTCATATTTTCAACGTACAGTGGGTTTACTGGGATGTAATCCAGTACCATCATCCATACCTTTTTTTTTTTTTTTTTTTTTTGAGATGGAGTTTCACTCTTGTTGCCCAGGCTGAAGTGCAATGGTGCAATCTCGGCTCACTGCAACCTCTGCCTCCCAGGTTCAAGTGATTCTCCTGCCTCAGCCTCCCGAGTAGCTGGGATTGCAGGCATATGCCACCACGCCTGACTAATTTTCTATTTTTAGTAGAGCTGGGGTTTCTCCATGTTGGTCAGGCTGGTCTCAAACTCCCGCCCTCAGGTGATCCGCCCACCTCAGCCTCCCAGAGTGCTGGGATTACAGGCGTGAGCCACTGCACCTGACCTCATCATCCATGCCTTTTATCTTGCTTTTAAATTTTTTATTAGCACTTATTTTTACTTGACAATATGTTCTTTATGTCTTAGTTCATTGTCTGTTTTACTTGAATAGGTTTCATGTGGGCAGAGACCTTATCTCTAAAGTTTAGAACAGTTTCTGGTACATAATAGGTGTTCAACAATTACTTGCTAGAAGGAGTCAATGAATGAATGAGTGAGTGAATGAATGAATGATGTTTTATTTGTATGAGGACACCTAAACCATATACCTGATATACCTTCAAACTGAACATATAATAATATAATAGAAAATAGAAAACTCTCTTTGCTGTTTAAGTACGGATGCTCCTCAACTTACGATGGGGTCACAGCCCAGTAAACCCATTATAAGTTGAAAATATAAGTTGAAATGCATTTAAAGGCCAGGTGCATTGGCTCACACCTATAATCCCAGCATTTTAGGAGGCCAAGGAGAACAGATTTTTTGACTCCAGGAATTTGAGAACAGCCTGGACAACATGGTGAAACCCTGCCTGTACAAAAAATACAAAAATTTGCCAGATGTGGTGCTACATACCTGTAGTCCCAGCTACCTGGGAGGCTGAGGTGTCAGGATCGCTTGAGTCCAGGAGGTCAAGGCCACAGTGACCCATGGTCACACCACTGCATTGCAGCCTTGGTGACAGAGTAAGACCCTGTCTTGAAAACAAAACAAAACAAAACAAAAAAGAAAGAAAAGAAAAGAAGAAGCATTTAATACACCCAACCTACTGATCATCATAGCTTAGCCTTGCCTACCTTAAACATGCTCAGAACAATTTTATTAGCCTATAGTTGGGCAAAATCATCTAATACAAAGCCTACTTTATAATATAGTGTTGAATATCTCATGCAATGTGATGAATACTGTATTGAAAACGAAAAACAGAATGGTTGTATGTTTACTGAAAGTATGGTTTCTACTGAACGCATATCGCTTTCACGCTGTCATAAAGTTGAAAAATCCTAAGTCGAGCCATTGTAAGTCGGGCACCATCTGTACTTGTATAAATTTTAAAGACAAAATTTTCTAATTTTAACTGGAGAATTTCAGTTCTGTTTGACTGTACCTTGAGTGAAGGTCACTTAAAAAAAAAAAAAAGAAACAAGGTCTTACTCTGTTGCTCTGGCTCTAGTGCCGTAGTGCAGTGGTGCAATCATAGCTCACTGTAACCTCGGCTCCTGGGCTCTAGTGATCCTCCTGCCTCAGCCTCCCAAATAGGTAGGACTACAGGGGCACACTACCATGCCCGACTAACTTTTTTAGTTTTTGTAGAGATAGGGTCTCACTGTGTTGCTCTGGCTGGTCTTAAACTCCTTGCCTCAGGGATTCCTTCCTGCCTTGGCCTCCCAAAGAGCACGGATTACAGGAATGAGCTACTATGCCTAACCCAAAGGGAGAGAACTTTAGGACCAAAACATTAGTCATAAAAATTCTGTCCTTTAAAAATCTGAACTTTTATTTGTTCTTCCTTCCATAATTGAGCTCAGTGGCTGAAATAATGAAAAATCTTTTGCTTTTTTACTTTTCTTTACCCTCTAAACTATTCTGTAGCTCTTTGTTAGTCTTGAAATCTAGATAAGTTTTTATCACCATTATCAACTGATTATTATTATTTTCTGAGAACAATGTACTGCACTGCAGGCATCTAATGATTTTCTTCTTTCCTCTTCCTCCTCCTTTGTGTATCCATAGTGTTTGGACTGCTAGCGGTTGAGCCCGTTGTGATTTTTAAAGATAGAATTACACCTCTCTCCACATCCTACTGAAACACAAGAGGACCTGTTCATAGACACTGCTATCTATATTCTCTTTAGGGGTATTAAAAATGCCCGTATATGGAGCATAACATACTATAGTATTAAGAGGATAAACTTAATCTGCTTCATTGAGGCTTATTACAGATTTTGGAGACTAGGGAGTCAGATGCCTTGTTTTCAGAAACTGTATCATCCTTTTATGGTATTTAGTTTGTTTTGAACTTTCCATTATTTCCAAATTCCTGCAGAAGTATGGAAATAAACAATATTCTTTGAAAGAAATAAAGAAGTTGTTTTTGTTTAGCAACAGCATTATCAACTTATGCCAACAAATTTTTTTTCTGTAACCAGTATAATTACAGATATCAGTAAGGTCTGGAAATACCATCCCTTTGTTAACTCTTGTTATTAAGACAATAAAAATAGTGATAAAGTTTGTTTTCTGGGTATTGATCTGTCTGAACTTCTTTGTAACTAAAAAGAAAATCATACCTGTAAGTGAAAAGCTGGTTGTATTCAGTTGCTGTGCTGGCCAGCTGTTGTTGTAGGGTAATAGGGAACCCTAAGCAAGACTGTTAACCTTGTATAGAAGTTAAGACACTATGCAAGAAACTTTGCAACATTCAAGCTGCATTTCCATATTGTCCAAATAATATTCATTTTGGTATTTCCTCATTGCCTAATACATAACCTCCTTCACTTTTGTGCATACTCTCTGTATGTGTGTGTGTGTTTGTGTGTGTCTGTTTATATGTGTGTATATTTATGTGTCTGTATAGGAAGAGGTGCTTTTCAGATGTTAGCTGAAATATACTTAATCTGTGCATTTTTTTTTTTTTTTTTACTGAAAGCGATCCCATCAAATATGTTGATTGATGGAACCAAAATTTATTGAGGCCTTGCTGTTTGCTAGCATCATGATAGGTCCTAGGCGTGTGTGTTTTAGATTTTTGCAGCTCTGCCTGGGAAATGCTTCTTTTCTCTCAGGGAAGACAAACCAATAATTATAACACATTGTATTAACAGAATGATGTATAAGAGTGTTGAAAGCACAGGAGAAGAGCATGTAAATTATTCTCAGTGGTCATGAAAGTTTTCTGAAGAAGTATTTCTTTTTTTTTTTTTGAAACCGAGTCTCATGCTGTCTCCCAGGCTGGAGTGGAGTGGTGCCATCTTAGTTTACTGCATCCCCTGCCTCCCAGGTTCAAGAAATTCGCCTGCCTCAGCCTCCCAAGGAGCTGGGACTATAGGCATGCCCCACTGTGCCTGGCTTTTTTGTATTTTTAGTAGCAGTGAGGTTTCACCATGTTGGCTAGGCTGGTCTTGAACTCCTGACCTCAAGTGATCCACCTGCGTCGGCCTCCCATAGTGCTGGGATGACAGGCACAAGTGCCCGGCCTCAAAGAGGTATTTCTCACGCAAAGAAGAGTAGAGGTCATTTTAGGTAGAGGAAACAGCATGGGTGTAAATATAGTGACTTGCTCAGGGAACTACAGGTAATTCAACCTCTGCCTCCCGGGTTCAAGTGATTCTCCTGCCTCAGCCTCCTGAGTAGCTGGGATTACAGGCATGCACCACCACACTCGGCTAGTTTTGTATTTTTAGTAGAGATGGGGTGTCTCCATGTTGATCAAGCTGGTCTCGAACTCCTGACCTCAGGTGGTTTGCTCGCCTTGGCCTCCCAAAGTGGTGGGATTACAGGCGCGAGCCACCTCACCCAGCCTAATTTCTGAATTTTCTAAGATTATTTTTTAAGAAGGAAGAAGCCCTAAAAATATAATGCACTGTGACCCTTAAAAGAAAGCAGCAGGAAGTAAAAGCAGACAATTTAATGCATATTAAATAAATATAACAAATAATATATGTTTCATGTATTTTCCTTAGTGGGAGAATAAAGGCTGGAACCAGATGGTGGAGAAAGACTCAAGGATAAAATTGAGAGGAAAAAACAAAGGATAGGAATGGAGAACAAAAGACAAGGGGAGGGGCCAGGTGCGGTGGCTCATGCCTGTAATCCCAGCACTTTGGGAGGCTAAGGTGGGTGGATCACCTGAGGTCAGTAGTTGGAGACTAGCCTGGCCAACATGGTGAAACCCCGTCTTTACTAAAGATACAAAACTTAGCTGGGCATGGTTGTGTGCACCTGTAATCCCAGCTACTTAGGAGGCTAAGGTAGGGGAATCACTTGAACCTCGGAGGCGGAGGTTACAGTGAGCCGAGATCGTGCCATTGCACTCCAGCCTGGGTGACAGAGTGAAACAGTCTCAGAAAAAACAAACAAAAAAAAAGATGGGGAGGGGAGAGCACACACCGGGTTGTGGGAGGTAGAGTTAGCAGATTTTCCAAGGATTTTTAAATGATATGTCCTTGATGTAGGTTTCCCTGCCATCCAGTGCTCTTTAGCTAGTGATCCCTGTAATCATTATTTACAGGTTTTGGATGTTTGTAGTTATTTTTAGAGACTATTCATGAATAATTGAAACAACTTATCATGGAAATTTTCCTCATAGATAAAGCAGGAACTACTAGAGAAATGCTACTTCTTGACCAGATAAAATCAGTCTTCACCCATATTTTAATTTATTACTATGAAGCTCATATATAAAGTTATAGTGAGTCATAATCTTTTGAAATTGAATTTTGGCCAAGTTTGATTTTTCAAAGAGAATTTTCTTTGTGGTGAGACTATTTGATTGAAGATATTACTCTCCTTTTATTATCAAACTTTTAGGTCTTCTACTTCCATCTCTTGTCATCTCAAATTGCTATGGACCAGAGATGGGAATCTAGCTGTTGGGGTTGCTGTTTATTCAGGGAAAAAATGGCTTGTGTTTCAACTACAGGCTGTTCTATAATTGCTTGGGTAAGATGATCATGGAATCTAATAACTAAACTTATGGCTTTTTTCCTGTATAGTACATTTCATTCTTCCCAGTATTTGCCTTTCCTTTTACCAAAATTAATGCATCAAAAGGATGGTGGATGATCTGATGAACATAATGTTCATTTAAAAAGTTGGGTTGACTGAACAATTTTTGGGAAAACGAACAAAAGTAAGGTAGATGAGCAATTTTAGAAAAAAGTAAAATCTTCCCTTGGATGCTTAAAAAATCCCCAATTTCTGTCTCCCACTTTCCTACCCTACCACTTTCTTTTTTTGCATGTATTTATTTTTACAGGCATGGGAGTTTTTAATGGGCATTCACTTCTCCTATCTTAGTTCTTCCTGCTTGCATCTCTTTTTCATTTTCATGTGTTTATTTTCCTGACATATACTAATCAAATTCCAAGTTCTAGTGCAGACTGAGACTATCTTACTGAGGCCGACATTGTGTCCATTTTAAGCCAGCCCAGCAGACCCTTCATTTTGGTCTAAGGCTGTGTTCTTGAAGGCTGTCCCATTGTATCCCCACTGACAATAGGGATGGATGCGAAGGGTCGCCGAGGTTAGTAAGTGTTAGTAAGTGTCCCCTGCCAGCTCTTAGCTAATAGCCATTTTAATGGTGAATCCATATCTGTTGTGAGCTGGAAGAGCTGCAGGGCACACGGTAAGGGCCAAATAAATGTTTGGATGAATTGAGAACTGAATGTGCAAAGAAATAAAGCTCATAACTGAAGTCATTAAGAAATGAAGCTGTTTAGGCAAGCACTTCTGTTCATAAGTCTAGCCAGTTAAGTGTGCGGATACAAGCTTGTGTCCCAATGTGTGTCCATTAGTGACTACTAAAGCCCTCAGGTGCTCTGGTGACTTCATATGCAAGCGTGGCCTGGCACGGACTGCCTGTGCTATGACTAATCAGGAGACTTTCCAGGGAAAAGGATGTCAGGCATGGGGATTCCACATTTAGCGTCACTTTTAGTATGTAATGACTTCCATATCCTAACTGTTTGAGGGATCCATTCTCATTAGGATTCATGCTTGAAATACACCCTTACAAAAGCTGAACTTTCTCACATTGACTAAGAACAAGATCATCTTTGACAGATTTTTGAATTGAATTGGCAAAGCAAAATTCTCCTCAAGTCCAAGGGTTTCACTTGGCGCATGCTCTTTCGTTCCATTGTGTTTTAAACCAGGTTGCTATTATGTAGAGTATTTTAGCAGCCTTGATCTTGGAGACATCAAGACCATTATTCCTGTTGTTGCTGATTTAGTGTTACAGCTGCTTCCTCTTTATGTGATTTAATTTGAAGTTTCAGCCCACCAGGGGGCTATTGGTCCCCACCTATGCAGCTTGAAGAGCTGGCTGCTGTTTCTCCATGGATGTTATTTCCATTCCTATTCATAGCGATTTTTCCCCTTCTATATTCATCTAGCAACAGCAAGGCACTGTTCCAGGAACCCGCGCTCTCTACATAAGGCATAACATGGAACCATTTGGATGGAAAAATTATAAATTAAAATTATTCTGTTCATTTTAAAATATTCATATTGTGTTGCTCAAATGCCAGTAACTGGAAAATCATGGATAATGTCCTGTTTTTATAACCTCTTTCAGAATGTTTTAAAATCTGTTTATGTTGTTACTTAGCCATCTCTTTTCCTGGAGTGGATTTTCTGATAAGATTTTGTTAAAAAAAAAAGATTGTATGAGTCCAGTGTGTAATGGCAGATATAATATTAAAGATGATACCACTAATTTCAGTCCACTTTTTAAATAGAAAAAGATTTATTTCATCTACAGAGAATATTTATAAAATTATACGCCTCTAAAAATAGCCTGTGGACATGCCAGACTATTTCTTTGGAGGATAAAGCTTTTTATGAAATGATTAAGATTAAGCAAAGGTTTATTATTTCTGGATCTAGGTATTTAATTTAAACTATGAAAACCCATATATCCGTAATACTACTAATTTTCAGATGCTAAAAATATCTTCAGCTTTTTAAATGTATTGAGCTTTTTATTTTTTAAAAAGCTTTTTAAGTGATCTTTTCTCTATGTATTCTGTTCTCAATGCTAAGTTATTGATTCTTTAATTTGGGGAAACTAAAATCTTATTTCTATCCTTGTATTTTCCATGTTGTGTGGGTGTGAGTGAGGATGTGTATGTCTTAGAAAGATAGGCAGGAAAAAGTGAAAATGTTTTTATATGGTTTAGTTTTTTGCTAAAGTAATTGTATTTCTTATGCTAAAGGAAATAATAGTGATTGGAAATCTTAATGCTGTTTTTTTTTTTCTACCTCTTGGAACATATTAAGAGGAGCGAAGATCTTTATTTTATACTTTTTTATTCTGTAAGTTTTAAGTCCACACTCACATAAAAGCCATGTGTTTTATTTGTTGTTTCTCTTGGCTAGGAATATTTAAATGTATTTTTGAAACTCTTCTGTTCTGTCAACTAAAGATAATTTAAAATTATAATTTGAAGACACTTTCTAGAAACTTATACTTTAGTTCAGGCTAAAGTCTTCAGTTTGTGTGCCTATGTGTGTGTTGAGGTTCTGCAGAAGCAACAAACTACTTGAGCATGAACAAATTTCACAGGCTCACTTCATTGTTTGTTTTAGCCTTGTTAATCATTTGGCCTTTTAAAATAGGCTGATCATTTCACTGAATATGGGTTCAGAAAAGTTCTGTGTGCCATGAAAGCCTAAATGGCTCTTGCTAACTCTGTTTTATTCATTTTAAATAACATGAGGGGCATCCCAAAGTATTTCCTCTGGACATTTGAAGCAGTATCATTGCAGGGTATGATATGTGAAGTCAGGATTCTTTATAACAATAATAACCACAAAATATATATATATACACATTTTCCTAAAGTCTGATTTATGGAAAATAGAAAGCAAGCTGTCAGTAAACAGGTTTTCCAACACTCAGTTTAGGCAGCAACCAACTTTTTTGAATGCAGCAATAAAATGAATACTATTTTTGATTGAATAACGAAGACAGACTAGAATGGTTGCTATGAGAAAAATAGGTACCTAATAATTAATAATATGTGAGCTAAACCTTAACTACAGTTGGCATTTTTCCTTAGGTTGGTGCCATACTGATTAATGAGTTAACTGCTGATAGTACCTGTTCTGTGAAGTGACTTTCAGTTCCAGGGCTTAGAGTATTCAATAAAATAGGTATTCTCTGAGGTGGGACTGAGGCTTTAGTCTTGATCAAAGTGCTTTGGGGGAAGCACAGTTGAACTGATTGGCTGTGAATGTTAATCACTTCACAGGACACACTGATAATTTATAGCATTGTTGTAACTCTCTGGTGTTCGTAAAATGAACTTAATAACCCACTGGCACCATGGGATAAGCTGCTTTTTCTTTGCAATTGAATACCCAGACTGCCTGAATAATAGTGTTGAGAAATACTGCATTATAAAGAGTGAGCAGCTGTATGATGAAGGAAACAGCTCTGCCACAGATTTGTTAATTATCTCCTTTGATTCACAGAGGGTGTTTGTGAGATATGGTTGACCAGTGAAGACACGGGGGCTTACGGCAGAGATATTGGCACCAATCTCCCCACACTCCTGTGGAAACTGGTTGAAGTGATTCCTGAGGGAGCAATGCTGAGGCTTGGCATGACAAATCCGCCCTATATTTTAGAGCATCTGGAGGTAAGGAAAAGCACCCCATTTGCATGCTGACATAGACACTAACCAATCCAGACAGTGTGGCAGCCTCAGTATCATGGCATCAGCTTCATTTAAAACTCTTTCACAATTTCATTTATTTATTTATTTTTGTAGTCCCGCATTTCCAAGAACGAATTAAGACTTTCAGATCCCTTCTTTGGCACCCAACACTTTTTGCTTCCTCTTCATTAATTGACATTGCCCCATTTTTCAATACTTGCCACCTTGCCACAGTTCTTTGTTTCTTATTTGTAGTCCTTCTGTCTTCCAGCACATAAATTTGCCTCAGTTCCTCCATTTTGACCCCTTGTCTGATTCAGAACTGCTGATATGTTGCATTAATTTTGCAACCCACAGTCACTATTGTGTTACCCAAACTACTGTTCGCCATATCAGAAAGGGTACTGTACTTGAAGCTTGAGGATGAATTTTCAATTTCCTCCCTTCATCTGGAGATACATAGGGGTGAAGTTGAATCAGAGGGACACAGAACAAGAGACTCTTCCATTTGATTCGCTCATGCGGCATCTGTATTTCCATTGTAATGCCCATCCCTGAATACATGACATTTTCTTTCAGAGAGTTTCCTTCTTTATTTTTGATTTATCGACATAATGGTAATGACTGTGAACAAAGGTGGTTCTGTGATCCCTGACTTTTTTTTATACTCTTCCACAGATTGGGATGCTTACCCTTAAGTAGCTGTGTCAAACTAGGCAAATGGGCATATGTCCAGGTAACTGTGGTACCTGATGGCAAATGACACAGTAAATATGAGCAAAGAATATGGACAGGGGATCCATGACTACTATTTGAGAAATAAAATAATTACTTTATACCCATAGTTATGGACATAAAATCTGATTAGTGCTATTGGAAAGTCATGTGTAAAGTATGAAAACAAATAACTTTTATTTTTTATCAAGTGTGTTCTTTGCAGTATGTTTGTGCAGAAAAATAACATCCCAAAAAGCTAAAACAGCCACTGTTGCTGAAATTTAATGCAAATGCTAATGGATAGCTAGCTAAACATTTAAAAGATTATTTCACTGATTTGATTTTAAGACTATACTTGTTGAGGTTTTTGTTGAACAACTTCCTTAATATCAACAACCTATTTCAGAAATTCTGAAAACAGAGTTAATAATTTGACTGCTAATTATAAATACATAATGAGGAAGTTTAGCAATTTTAATTTTTTTATTTACATTTTTCTAGCTAGCTGTTTCTAGTAAGGGTATATGATTTATATGTTAAGTTTAGTACTTTAGACAGTGTGGGATGATTATGATTTGCTAGTTAAAAATAAGTCGTAGGCGTGTCAACTTTTACGTAACACTGACTCAACACTTGATAAAGCAAAGTGATTCTCTGTTAAAAAAAAAAAATATATATGCTAAGAGCTGAGACAGTCTTGCTGTGTTTGCAGTAAATGTGAGGCGTACATCGTGAAGACCAGGAGATGCACTAGATGTGTAGTGGGTAGGAGGGGAAACAGGCTCCATCAATATAAGCTTTATGATAACAGCCACTTTTTTTGGATTGGAAAAGATCTGATCAGGGATCCAGGGACCCACAATAGATAGAGTCGGATAAGTTCAAGTAGGAATAAGCACAAGAATAAAAAATCCTGTGTTGGCTCCTAGGTAACTAACCAAATACTCCTTGGAATAAATTCAGCATTTTAATTGATTGTAAGATTGCCGCAGCCAGTACTGTGTGTGTAGCAAATCCTAGTGCTCAGCACCTGAAATAGTGCCAGACTTGTTGACCTCTGAATAGATGCTCCAGAAGAGCTTCTAAAAATCAACAAAAGATCTGAAATATAACTTTGTACTTTCCCTGGAAAACACCAGATGTTTAGTTCATAGATCGCAGTTGGAGTGATAACAGGTTCTGATTGTCATGACATTATATTTTTAAAATCCTTTGAAGTATGTATCATGTTGGCCTTTCCTCCTACATTGTCATCTTGAGGCAATGCTCTTGTTATATCTGTCTGTGGATCTATCCCACCCAGTGATGGCTCAATACATGAGTGAATACGAGAATGAATACAGGAAGAGCTGGCCAGGCTCAGTGGGTCACACCTGTAATCCTAGCACTTTGGGAGGCCAAGGCAGGCGGATCACTTGAGGTCAGGGGTTTAGACCAGCCTAGCCAACATGGTAAAACCCCATCTCTACTAAAAACACAAAAATTAGCCGGCGGGGTGATGGGTACCTGTAATCCTAGCTACTCTGGAGGCTGAGGCAGGAGAATCACTTGAGCCCAGGAGGCAGAGTTTACAGGGAGCCAAGATTGTGCCACTGTACTCCAGCCAGGGTGACAAAGCGAGATTATCTCAAAAAAAAAAAAACAAAAAAGAAGAGCCTTCTTCATAAAATATAGAGTCCCACACTGTAGTCTTGAACTTTGAAATCCTAACCTCTGGCCAGAAGAGGCAGCAAAAGATGATGAAGTAAATGAGCTTCAAGGGTGAGAATTGTTCCCCATAGAAAGTCACCCACTACTATGCACTTTATGTGCAGGAGGTAATCCAGGCTACGATACCACACCCAGGGAGAAAGCCATCCAAAAGAAATAGAACAAAAGGAAACAAAGATATGCAAGAATCAAAGGTCTGCACCATCTCAGAGTAAGAGCTTTTAAATTCTTCCTTTGTTTCCTGGACCAGACCTTCACACCTTGCTGTTTCTTCTCATCCTCCTCTCCATGACAGAGCCCACAACACTCAGGATTCCACACACACATTGTTATGTAACAGAAAAGGTGACTGAGTCCCAGAAGGTTTACATGGCTTCCCAGTGTCAAAAAGGGCAGTAGGGAAGGGTGCCCAAATCTGGTGTTCCTCAGTCCTGTGCACAGCAAAACCTTGTAAATTTCCATATTCCTCTCACTAGGCTTAGACCATTCTACAGAAATTACATGACTTATCTCAAGGGTGCCGAACAGAGTTCACCAGTAAGAAAAAAACAGAAGATGAAAACAGAAAAAATAACAGCAAATGAAGGTGGTGATTTTTTAAATTATAGGGTTTGAAGGAATCTACTCTTGAAATAACTACCCTGATGCTTTAATACCTTCAGGGCAGGGATTTCTTGAGAATTTTATTGGTAAGACTCAGCCTTCTTGTGTTTTTGGAAGATGCTTCACACAACAGACTTTAATTAGAGAGCACTTGGCTGGTCTGTTTTCCCTCCTCTTCATTCTGTTCACTTCTTATTCACCTGTCAGATTTTTTAAAAACCCTTTTTAACCAACTTAAAAAAAAAGAAAAAAAAGAACAGTTTAAAGGGAAAGTTATATAAAGGAAAGCATCAAAGTTTTTATCATTATTTAAAAGTATGCTGTGGAAAGATACATCTGTTGAGAACACATTTTATTCAGTCTGCATAGAAATAGAGGATGCATATTACACTTAACACAGGATCACTTTGAAGGTTTCTTCAAGAGTCTAGCATTGTGTGTGGCACTTTATATAGTAAATATCGAATACATGTGTACTGAATAAAAGAAAGGGAAGGAGAACTTTTTATCACTAATAGGCAGACAAGTAGTGAAGTATGTGTTTGGGACATCTACCAACCTTATTTTTAGTATCACTGCCCTTAAAAAACAATATAGGATTCATTTAAATTATGACATAACTGACAAAAGATATCTCAAACATATATATTGTGACAAAGACACCCTGGAATTGAAGAAATATACCTATGAGGTTATACAATGCTATAGTAAACTTGCATATGATAATAGAATCAGTAGTTAAAACAATCAACATGCTTTATGTCACCTTAAAGTCCCTATTGCCTAAAGGATAAGAATAAGCCCTTTAGGACATTCAGAGTACTTCTTTTTTTCTATTACATTCTTATTCTTTTATCCCTTGAGGAGTACTCTAATGATACCTCCTATATATCTTTTTTTTTCTTTTTTTACCATTTCATACTTCTGGAATTTTTACATTACCGTTTTCTCATGCTATACTTACCATATGATGACAGTTGGTAGTGATGTGTTAATCAGACATACTAATATTTGCTACTACATGTGCTGGCTTATATATTGCCCCTGTAGTGGCAAATAAGATGTATTTTCCCTGTGTTTGCTTTCCTATTGATATTGCTAATGTAATAACCTTTGCATTCCTCTTTAATGATCTCTGACCTTATAGAAAGTGAAGTGGTTTATGAATTTGATTACTCTTAAAACTACATTTCTTAGTTTTGTCCTCCTAGTGATAGGTAGCCTCCAGCTAAAGTATTAACTCAGACTAAAAATAATACATGTGAACCCAACAAGTTGCCATGAGACCAGTAATAGTGGTACAATGGCTGCTGCTAATGAGGCACCTGAAATCACTCCTAACTGATAAAATCAGTACAATTTATCAAGTGCTTCTTGTTTGCAGGAAACTGAGTGCTTTACATGTGTGATCTCTTTTTCTTCTTACAACAGGCTAGCTATATAGATATTATTATCCTCAATTTTCTTTTGCCCACTTTTTTGAGATGGGATTTCACTTTCACCACTGTGCCTGGCTATTATTTTTGTTAAGTTAATTGAGAAGCCATGGGTTAGAAAGGTTAAATAACTGGCTAAACAACATAGCCAGTTAGCCGCTGAACTGGTTTCTAATGTATTCTAATTTGCAAATGCTTTCTACTCTACTGCTTCTTCAAGGAAGCCTTCCCAAACTCTTCCCACATACTTTCTGTGCTTCATAGTACCTCTGTTCAACAGATCTCTGTCTCTTTGGGCACTCATCATGGTGCATCATGATTACTTATTTATGTACAAGTCCAACATGACTTTTATCATAAGGGAGATGTTGTCTTGTCCATCTTTGTGTATCGGTGCCTGTGATAACACACACTTCATACACTTAATAAATATATATTGAATGATATGATCTTCAAAGCTTGGCTTATTAACTGTTCCTTGGCTTCATGCCTCATGTATTGAAGTACCGTCATATCTGCTGAATATCCAGTTTCAGAAGAGTTTGGGAATGGTTGTCATATGTGTTTCTCATGAGTCACGCGTCTGTGAAGATGTACTGGACAGTTAGGGATTCATCTAAGGGATGTGTTGTGTTTTATTTGCCCAGCTAAAATGCCATAGTGATAGATAGTATCTTTAGGACTGTCTAGAACAAATGAGCTTATTGTACGATTATTGAATTTGTAGATAATCTAGGCTCTTCTTTCTTCTCTTCCTGCCTCTTAACTTTCACTGCTTTTTAAAATCACTAGAGAGGAGAAATTAAAATCAGACAGTTTGTCTTGGTTTTAGTTTCATGGATTGGCTGACAGGGAAAAGATGTTAAAGCTCTTGGGCAGTAAGGAAAATAGGAAGTATCTGGATTTTATGTATTTAAGACATATGCATGTGTATGTTCATTGCAGCACTATGCACCATAGCAAAGACATGGAATCAACTTAAATGCCCATCCACAGTAGACTGGATAAAGAAAGTGTGGCACATATACACCATGGAATACTATGCAGCCATAAAAAAGAACAAGATCATGTCCTTTGCAGGAACATAGATGGAACTAGAGGCCATTATCCTTAGCAAACTAATGCAGGAACAGAAAACCAAACACCACATGTTCTCACTTATAACTGGGAGCTAAACAATGAGAACACATTGACAGATAGAGGGGAACAACAGGCACTGGACCTACTTGACAGATATCGGGGGGAAGTGGCAGAGGTTCAGAAAAAAAAAAATGTCAGGTACTAGGCTTAGTACCTGGATGACTAAATAATCTGTATGCCAAATCCCCAAGTCACAAGTTTACCTATATAACAAACCTGCACATGTACCACTGCACCTAAAATAAAAGTTGAAATGTTTACTTTAAAAAATTATCCTGGTCCTCCCTCTGTCATGAATAGTTTAAAGTAACTTATCTCCCTTTAAGAGACTTGCGTGTCTCAAAATTGTACGAAAATTTTAGTGCATTGCTTACAACCTGCACCAGAGAGGGCAAACTGATTAATCTGGGTTGCAAGTGCTTCTTAATAAGGACTATTTCTATATTCAAATTACAATAAAACAAATTATATATTTTTAAACATATTATTTTGTAAAATATTGCCAAAAAACATTGACACTAACATTCACGTTGATATTGTGCTACCTTTTATTTAGCTTGAATTAAAATATGTAGTATTGCTCAAGATTTACATTTAGTATATTTATGGTACATGTCATCTTAAGGTTAATTGCAAATAGTGATATTTTAAATATCCCATCTGTTTTTGGTTTGGAAATCTTTTAATCACTGTAACAAATCAGCTTCCTGCTACCTTGGATTTTTGTATGTTTACTTCTACATCAGTGACCTTATATTCTAACCTAATTCTGTATTTAGTGAAATAAATTCATCTGGTGAAAGACAGTAGATACCTGTCAAGGACTTTTGTTGCATGATAATTTATGAACATTAATAATATGTTTGCCTTTGCCGAGTTTTAGAAAATACCTCATAGTTTCAAAATAATAGCAAACTCAGTACATGCTGCGCTTATGTTTCATCAAAGCAATACAGATTTTCCAGACTGAATTCAGCACTTCAAGCTGTGTCTTTAAACATTTCTTTTCCTTAGGGTTTATACTTTCTGGAATAATAGAATAATATGTAAATATATTCTCTACTGTTGTATACAAAATATTTTTTCCCTTTTGATGAATAAAAAGACATGCTAGATTACTTGTTTTCAGCAAGGAAATGGAAAGGAAAGATCTTTTATTTCAGCCATCCACCTATAGCTTTTGAGACATGTCAGTATGTGGTTTGATCTAACTGTTGGCAACAGTTGGCACTGTTTTTTGCCATCTATAATCATCAGTGCTCCGTTTGATTCTTATCCTGGCACTTGCGAATAAATTTTAAGAGGTCAGTGGAACATCTAAAACTAAAACAGAAGTTTATGTCTTTCCGAATATTAAAGAGAGAAAACTTTTATCAGATATTAAAAGGGCTCATACACATTTTTTTAAGTTTATCAGGCTTCATTGGGAGCCTAATTCTGAGAGCTGGGAACAGCCTCTCTGAAAGGGAAGAGGTGGATGAAAGGAACGTCCTTTCTTACCTGCCATCTAATACTGATAAAAGATGAAATTGAAATGCTACTTCCTGTCAGCAAGATTATAGGCTCTACCCAACATTCTAACTCTTCAACTTCTCTGCGTGATCTGGGTTTGAGCATCAGGAAGCTTTAGTCAGGCCTTTCCACTTAAAACAAACAGCAAACAAACAAAAACCAACTGGCATCTCTGCCCATACCTGAGTCTCAGCTTCTTTGTTCTGTGATACTACTCACTTGTTCCCTTGTCCAGGCCTCAGCCCCTAATTCCAGCCCTGCCCAAGAGGCCAAAGCTTTTCTTGATCTCAGCTACTCCTCAGAAAAATTTACCAAGCTTGTTGCTTCCTACTACTGAGTCTTTGTTTGTAATGTTAAATCTGGGTGAGTAAGGCTCATGATTATATATAGACTGAAGGACCCCAAAATAAATGAACTTGTAAATAGACTTTGTTTCAGAACAGATTGCACTTTGTTATTTGCTGAATGTTATTTTATCCTTATTGTGCCAGGTATATTTTCTAGGGAAAATGAGCTATTTTGTGGGTAAATGTTTCTTATGTTGAAAATATTGGGTACCTCTGTCTTCCTGAGGAACACAAGAACATGCCTGGATCATACTTAAAAATTCTGTTTATATGGCCATCAATAATTTATACAGAGATCTATCTTATGTGCTTCTCTGTTATTCTCAGTTCCAGTGTCTATATTATGAGAAAGCAGGCATGAGAGAATAAACCTAGTGTGAGAATATAAACAGCCAAATCCTTTATGTTTGTCTTGAAATGCTTTAATCCACATTGTGGTATAATCCCCCTTCTGAATTCCCAAACTTAGACAAATTTACAAGAATAAAACAACCCGTTAAAAACTGGGCAAAAAACATGAACAGAAACTTTTCAAAAGATGACATACTTGTGACCAACAATCATATGAAAAAAAAAAAAAACAAAACTCAACATCACTGATCATTAGAGAAATGCAAATCAAAACCACAACGAAATGCCATCTCACACCAGTCAGAATGACTGTTATTAAAAAGTCAAAAAATAACAGATGGTGGTGAGGGTATGGAGAAAAAGGAATGCTTATACACTGTGGATAGGAGTGTAAATTAGTTCAACCATTGTGGAAGACTTTGTGGAGATTTCTCAAAGATCTAAAGACAGAAATACCATTCGTCCTAGCAATCCCATTACTGGGCACATACCCAAAGGAATAGAAATCATTCTGTTATAAAGTCACATGCATGGGTATGTTCATAGGAGCACTATTCACAATAGCAGAGAGATGGAATCAACCTAAATGCCCATCAATGATAGACTAGATCAAGAAATGTGGTACATAGACTATGCAACCATGAAACAAAAAAAAAACCAAAGTCATGTCCGTTGCAGGGACATGGATGGAGCTGGAAGCCATTATCCTCAGCCAACTAACACAGGAACAGAAGACCAAATATCACATGTTCTTGCTTATAAGTGGGAGCTGAATGATGAGAACACGTGGACACATGGCGGGGAACAACACACCCTGGGGCCTGTCACTGGGGGCATGGCAGGGTGGGTGGGAGGAGGGAGAGCATCAGGAAGAATAGCTAATGCATGCTGGGTAATGAAATAATCTGTACAACAAGCCCTCATGATACAAGTTTACCTATGTCTCAGGGCTACACGTGTACCCCTGAACTTAAACAGAAGTTAAAAACAAAACAACCAAGCTTCTGAACTTCTCAGCCACTGTCATCATTTTTTACCCTCTTGTCATTGATCCAAATTATTGAATATTGTTTATAAAATGCAGTGACTCATAGATATTCGTTCCCGAAAGAGACGATTAATTTTCCTGAGAGGAAAAGAACATAGAGATACAATGGTTGTCAAGATGATGAGTGAAAGGCCTTAGCAAATCCTTTATAAAGAAACTGATGTTTGGCCAGGTGCAGTGCCTCACGCCTATAATCCCAGCTATTTGGGAGGCCAAGACAGGAGGATTGCTTGAGGTCAGGAGTTTGAGACCAGCCTGTGCAATACAGTGAGATCCATCTCTACAAAAAGTGTTTTTAAATTAGCTGGGTATGGTGGCACACGTCTGTAGTCCCAGCTACTCAGGAGGCTGAGGCAGGATCATCACTCGGACCCAGGAGTTCAAGACAGTGGTGAGCTATGATCATACAACTGCACCATGGCCTGAGCATTGAGACCCTGTATCAAGAGAAGAGAAGAGGAGGGCAGGGGAGGGGAGCT
Organism: Theropithecus gelada; assembly: GCF_003255815.1. NCBI lineage: Eukaryota > Metazoa > Chordata > Mammalia > Primates > Cercopithecidae > Theropithecus > Theropithecus gelada. The sequence goes on from NC_037671.1 coordinate 24,009,173, forward strand.
GTAGTGAGCTATGATTGGAGAGGAGAGGAGAGGAGAGGAGAAGAGCTATAGTGAGCTATGATCATATAACTGCACTCTGGTCTGAGCATTGAGACCCTGTATCTAGAGAAGGGAGACGGAGAGGGACAGAGGGAGGGGGAGGGAGAGGGAGTTATTATAATCATAGTTGAATATCTGTCCTGGGTCATGTCTCTTTGTGTGTATATTTTTTGAGGAAAAATACTCTTTTAAAATAAATACAAAGATCTCTCTCACTCTAACATACTTGAAAAACATAAAAATTTACATATTTCAACTATGACACACATCTATTCCTACTTCATCTTTTAGTATTCTAGTGTACACTTCTGTTTATATAGGAGGGCATTAGATATGTATATGGTTTAATTTACATCTTAAAAGGCATTTCACATTGCCAGTCCCCTGAATCCTTAATTTCACCCAGAGTAGCTGAGAAGGCTTTCATGTCACCTGTCAAAATTAGTGTAGTTCAAACTCCATAATACACCAGCTGTGGGCTTTATCTTCCTCATTAATTTAGGAAGTCAGTTATGCTCAAAGCATTGAGAAAAGCTGCCTTTGACATTCCTTCACAAGCACAGAGAATGGCTAGCACATAAGGCAATCCACATAGTTTCCTTTACACTTTACTATTCTACGATCCTCTCTGTATTGACTTCTTTGCTCTAATAGCCTATGAAAGGCTTCCTTAGGCACTTGCTAATTCAGCACTTAGTAAAATGAAATCGTCATATTTTATATCAGGTAGCTAATGGAATTTTCAGGTGATTCATGATCTAGAACAGAAAGGTGCGTAATGAAGTTAATGGTTCATAGAATAGTTGAGGGACATTCTGCATATTTGTCAGAAAGCAAAGTCCATCTCCTTCATCTGCTTCTGTTTATTTCTGAGATACTAAATTGTTGCTTTTAGGTCTGATATATATATATATCTGTTCTCTACATCTTCCTGACCCTATCACAGAAATGCTCCACTTGAAAATGTTAAGCTTTCAAAATTTAAGTTCAGAAATTCTTTACTCTCATTTAACAGTAAATAATGATTATGTTCTAAGTTGTAAACATAAGGGTTATTATTATTATACACTGCTGCTCAGAACTCCTTTATTTGCATGTGTTGTATCAGAACTATTGAATATTAAACATGGGCACAATCCATGTTTAATAAATCACTTTTAGGATCAGAGGATGCTGCATGTAGGCCAGAGAAAATCAAACTGATTATTTAGCATAATCCTGAAAGATCCCCAATTGTTCATTAGTTTGAGGGGGGAAAATGGTTTCTTTTTATAGCATGTATTATTGTGTGTTTTTAAAAACTGCTACAGAAAGTTTACTGTCACTATAACATTGACTAGAGAAAATACTGCCATTAAGTCTGTTTCTAATATATGGTCATAAAGAAGTGGTCTTCATAGTTTAATGTTAAAATATTTTCAAAAGCATACCCTGTATCAGCTTTTATTTTGCAATGTCATATGGCATATCAGCCTACCTTCTGATTGGCTGAAATTTCAGATATTAAGCTTTTAGTTAAGTGGCTCCTACATTTTCAGCCTTTATTTTTCCTACCTCAACAGACTCTTGTTATTTTTTGTTGTTGTTTCTGTGTTCTTCCATTATTGCCTTTGTATTGGTTTAGCTGTTGTAACAAAGTAGCACAAACTGAGTATTTTGGGAACTCTGAGAGAGAATCTGTTCTGTTCTTGTCCCCCGGCTTCTAGTGGTTAGTTTCTCTGTCTCTGTTTCCAAATGTCCTTCTCTTATACACCAGTCACTGAATTAGGGTTCACCTTAATTCATTATGACCTTAACTTGATTATATCTATTAAGACCCTATTTCCAAGTAGTGTCACATTCACACCTGTGGGGCGTTAGGACTTACATTTACATCTTTGTAGGGGACACAGTTCAACTCATAACAGCCTCCTTTTGTAGTAAATAGAAATTCTTTTTTTTTTTTTTTTTTTTTTGAAAAGAATGCTTTTAAGATTTAATGTTGAAAAAACAATAACAAAAATAGTCAGTTACTAGAAGTCTTAAGGAACATATACTAACATTTTAATTACTATCCTGAATTTTTGACACACAAGAGTAAAGAGATTCACTGTTACCTCTACCTAGCTAGATCTTAGTCTTCAAATGCCAAGATACATTTTAAAATTTTTACATTAATTAAAAAGCGAACAAAACAGGATAAAACATGCTTTCACTACTGAGTTCAAAGAACAAGCAAACTTTTAGCATGTTTGACTTTTTTGTTTGTTTGTTTTAATCTAAGTTCCCAGAGTCCTGCTCATTCTGTGTCTATAAAGGAGCTCATTGGTACTTTCCATGGGAATCCAACATTTAAGCTTCTGTTCTGCATGGTGTTCTGCACTGGGTAGGCTTGCTATACATTTTTTTGACTTAATATATACAATTTCTCAGCTTGTCTTGGCATCCAAGGCAAAGTGATGGACTCTTTGAGTTGTTACTACACTATCTGAATTGACCAATATCGTTCATTATTCCTGTCTCTTAAAACATCTAGTCCAATCTTTACATGAACTGGTTCACCTGTCATAGTTGTTCACGATGACAACTCTCACTGCTGTCTCCTTCCTGATGGATTTGTGAGCATTTACGGTAAAGATGCTATGAGCAGCCTACCCTGTCTGCCATCTCCGGTGGTCTTTACACTGCCCTTGGGTTGCTCATGGTCACTTAGGGCCATCTCTTTCCTGCATTCTCCCCATACCAATCTTTCCCTATAGTCCTGCTTTAGTTTCTCATGCAGCTCTATTCCCCACATTGCCTATTTTATTTTTCACTCTGACACATATTGCAAATTGTTTAGGAGACTCTAGTCATGTAAGGATGTTGTTAGCAGAAGCTACGTTTTACTAAATACTGTACTATACCCTTTATACATTTTATCCCTGGAATCTAGGCCTGACTTCTTTGTAATTACCCAAACTATCCTTTAAGAGGCTGTTTGGACAGCATTAAGAATGGGGAATGAATGAGAATTCAGCTTAAGGTATAGGTGGAAGGATGAAAACATAAAGGAGCTGATCCCCAATAAGATGGCAAGAGTAAGTTAAATGAACTTTGTGCGATGTTCAGAATGAAATTTTGAAAACGGAAACTTCAGCAGATTGCAAGGTAATACTCAGAAATTGGAGTTAATGATTCTTTCGGGCTGAAGCAGGGTGGAGGCAGGGGAAAATCAAAGCTCTGTGAAGAGAATTTGAGACATAGAGAAGATATGCCTTTGTGTTGTTACTAGGGAAGTGTGTTCTGCAAACCCCCATATTGTTTGGGAGGCCCACTGTGCCGAGTAGGTCTGCCAGTTCCAAGCACCTCTTTGTCTCTTCTATCAAACTCGCTAATATCTGCTCATATCTTCCAGGTTTGGCAGGCTTTACTGTCTCTGAAAAACTCCCTAACTCACCCCTGCCTCCCAAGGAAGAGTTAGGTTCTTGCTCCTGTCTCTTTCCACAATGCCCCAATATCCTCTCTGTTACTGTCAGCTTGTTTGTCAGTTTCTTCTACCAGGCTGTGATCTTTGAGGGCAGGTACTGCCCTGTGTTTTGCCCTGTCTCTGGTCCCTAGCACCTGGGCTGACACCTACAAAACACTTCATAAATATCCATAAGAATGAATGCATGAAGAACTAAGAGAAAATCAAGTTCATTTGAAATACCAGATGAATTTTTATGCTTCTCATATTATGCTGCTAGAATCAGCCACCTGTGCCTTAGGCCCTAAGGCCACTCTGATGGTCACAAAATTCTGAGTCAAATGGGGTAAAAGATACAAAAATGTTCAAATTGTGAATTTTAATGTAATACCAATGTTCTATCCATCTACCTGTTCATCTACTTGTCATCTATCTACCCATTAAGAAAGAGAGATTAGTGTTGTAAAGAGAGAAGTGACATTGCTCTCATGGAGGGGCAGCCACTTCATCTTGGGGTTTTCTTCCTCATGTGCTTAGCCCAAAGATTTAGGATGAAACGCCATGGGTTCTCCATGAAAGAATTTTAAATCTAGACCCAATGAAGGAGACTTTTGAGTATTTGGCATGTATGATGATTTGGGTCTTCCCTGGCCTTTTAAGTGAGTGATGCCTCTTACTTGGAGGCTACCATGATTCTAGGGTCAGGACAGGGTCTCTGGCAAAAGAGTCAGATCTGAATTTTTCAGGGTTGATTCTTTTTTTTTTTATTTTTTTTTTTTTTAGTATCTAGCAGTGTAATTTTATTTTTATTTTTATTTTTATTTTTTATTTTTTTATTTTTATTTTTTTAATTTATTTATTATTATTATACTTTAAGTTGTAGGGTACATGTGCATAACGTGCAGGTTTGTTACATATGTATACTTGTGCCATGTTGGTGTGCTGCACCCATCAACTCGTCATTTACATCAGGTATAACTCCCAATGCAATCCCTCCCCCCTCCCCCCACCCCATGATAGGCCCTGGTGTGTGATGTTCCCCTTCCTGAGTCCAAGTGATCTCATTGTTCAGTTCCCACCTATGAGTGAGAACATGCGGTGTTTGGTTTTCAGTTCTTGTGATAGTTTGCTAAGAATGATGGTTTCCAGCTGCATCCATGTCCCTACAAAGGACACAAACTCATCCTTTTTTATGGCTGCATAGTATTCCATGGTGTATATGTGCCACATTTTCTTAATCCAATCTGTCACTGATGGACATTTGGGTTGATTCCAAGTCTTTGCTATTGTGAATAGTGCTGCAATAAACATACGTGTGCATGTGTCTTTAGAGCAGCATAATTTATAATCCTTTGGGTATATACCCAGTAATGGGATGGCTGGGTCATATGGTACTTCTAGTTCTAGATCCTTGAGGAATCGCCATACTGTTTTCCATAATGGTTGAACTAGTTTACAATCCCACCAACAGTGTAAAAGCGTTCCTATTTCTCCACATCCTCTCCAGCACCTGTTGTTTCCTGACTTTTTAATGATTGCCATTCTAACTGGTGTGAGATGATATCTCATTGTGGTTTTGATTTGCATTTCTCTGATGGCCAGTGATGATGAGCATTTTTTCATGTGTCTGTTGGCTGTATGAATGTCTTCTTTTGAGAAATGTCTGTTCATATCCTTTGCCCACTTTTTGATGGGGTGGTTTGTTTTTTTCTTGTAAATTTGTTTGAGTTCTTTGTAGGTTCTGGATATTAGCCCTTTGTCAGATGAGTAGATTGCAAAAATTTTCTCCCATTCTGTAGGTTGCCTGTTCACTCTGATGGTAGTTTATTTTGCTGTGCAGAAGCTCTTTAGTTTAATGAGATCCCATTTGTCAATTTTGGCTTTTGCTGCCGTTGCTTTTGGTGTTTTAGACATGAAGTCTTTGCCCATGCCTATGTCCTGAATGGTACTACCTAGGTTTTCCTCTAGGATTTTTATGGTATTAGGTCTAACATTTAAGTCTCTAATGCATCTTGAATTAATTTTCGTATAAGGAGTAAGGAAAGGATCCAGATTCAGCTTTCTACTTATGGCTAGCCAATTTTCCCAGCACCATTTATTAAATAGGGAATCCTTTCCCCATTTCTTGTTTCTCTCAGGTTTTTCAAAGATCAGATGGCTGTAGATCTGTGGTATTATTTCTGAGGACTCTGTTCTGTTCCATTGGTCTATATCTCTGTTTTGGTACCAGTACCATGCTGTTTTGGTTACTGTAGCCTTGTAGTATAGTTTGAAGTCAGGTAGCGTGATGCCTCCAGCTTTGTTCTTTTGACTTAGGATTGTCTTGGAGATGCGGGCTCTTTTTTGGTTCCATATGAACTTTAAAGCAGTTTTTTCCAATTCTGTGAAGAAACTCATTGGTAGCTTGGTGGGGATGGCATTGAATCTATAAATTACCTTGGGCAGTATGGCCATTTTCACAATATTGATTCTTCCTATCCATGAGCATGGTATGTTCTTCCATTTGTTTGTGTCCTCTTTTATTTCACTGAGCAGTGGTTTGTAGTTCTCCTTGAAGAGGTCCTTTACATCCCTTGGAAGTTGGATTCCTAGGTATTTTATTCTCTTTGAAGCAATTGTGAATGGAAGTTCATTCCTGATTTGGCTCTCTGTCTGTCACTGGTGTATAAGAATGCTTGTGATTTTTGCACATTAATTTTGTTTCCTGAGACTTTGCTGAAGTTGCTTATCAGCTTAAGGAGATTTTGGGCTGAGACAATGGGGTTTTCTAAATATACAATCATGTCATCTGCAAAGAGGGACAATTTGACTTCTTCTTTTCCTAACTGAATACCCTTGATTTCTTTCTCTTGCCTGATTGCCCTAGCCAGAACTTCCAACACTATGTTGAATAGGAGTGGTGAGAGAGGGCATCCCTGTCTTGTGCCAGTTTTCAAAGGGAATTTTTCCAGTTTTTGCCCATTCAGGATGATATTGGCTGTGGGTTTGTCATAAATAGCTCTTATGATTTTGAGGTACGTTCCATCAATACCGAATTTATTGAGCGTTTTTAGCATGAAGGGCTGTTGAATTTTGTCAAAAGCCTTTTCTGCATCTATTGAGATAATCATGTGGTTCTTGTCTTTGGTTCTGTTTATATGCTGGATTATGTTTATTGATTTGCGAATGTTGAACCAGCCTTGCATCCCAGGGATGAAGCCCACTTGATCATGGTGGATAAGCTTTTTGATGTGTTGCTGAATCCGGTTTGCCAGTATTTTATTGAGGATTTTTGCATCGATGTTCATCAGGGATATTGGTCTAAAATTCTCTTTTTTTGTTGTGTCTCTGCCAGGCTTTGGTATCAGGATGATGTTGGCCTCATAAAATGAGTTAGGGAGGATTCCCTCTTTTTCTATTGATTGGAATAGTTTCAGAAGGAATGGTACCAACTCCTCCTTGTACCTCTGGTAGAATTCAGCTGTGAATCCATCTGGTCCTGGACTTTTTTTGGTTGGTAGGCTATTAATTATTGCCTCAATTTCAGAGCCTGCTATTGGTCTATTCAGGGATTCAACTTCTTCCTGGTTTAGTCTTGGAAGAGTGTAAGTGTCCAGGAAATTATCCATTTCTTCTAGATTTTCCAGTTTATTTGCGTAGAGGTGTTTATAGTATTCTCTGATGGTAGTTTGTATTTCTGTGGGGTCGGTGGTGATATCCCCTTTATCATTTTTAATTGCATCGATTTGATTCTTCTCTCTTTTCTTCTTTATTAGTCTTGCTAGCGGTCTGTCAATTTTGTTGATCTTTTCAAAAAACCAACTCCTGGATTCATTGATTTTTTGGAGGGTTTTTTGTGTCTCTATCTCCTTCAGTTCTGCTCTGATCTTAGTTATTTCTTGCCTTCTGCTAGCTTTCCAATGTGTTTGCTCTTGCTTCTCTAGTTCTTTTAATTGCGATGTTAGAGTGTCAATTTTAGATCTTTCCTGCTTTCTCTTGTGGGCATTTAGTGCTATAAATTTCCCTCTACACACTGCTTTAAATGTGTCCCAGAGATTCTGGTATGTTGTATCTTTGTTCTCATTGGTTTCAAAGAACATCTTTATTTCTGCCTTCATTTCGTTATGTACCCAGTAGTCATTCAGGAGCAGATTGTTCAGTTTCCATGTAGTTGAGCGGTTTTGATTGAGTTTCTTAGTCCTGAGTTCTAGTTTGATTGCCCTGTGGTCTGAGAGACAGTTTGTTATAATTTCTGTTCTTGTACATTTGCTGAGAAGTGCTTTACTTCCAATTACGTGGTCAATTTTGGAGTAAGTACGATGTGGTGCTGAGAAGAATGTATATTCTGTTGATTTGGGGTGGAGAGTTCTATAGATGTCTATTAGGTCTGCTTGCTGCAGAGCTGAGTTCAATTCCTGGATATCCTTGTTAACTTTCTGTCTCGTTGATCTGTCTAATGTTGACAGTGGAGTATTGAAGTCTCCCATTATTATTGTATGGGAGTCTAAGTCTCTTTGTAAGTCTCTAAGGACTTGCTTTATGAATCTGGGTGCTCCTGTATTGGGTGCATATATATTTAGGAGAGTTAGCTCTTCCTGTTGAATTGATCCCTTTACCATTATGTAATGGCCTTCTTTGTCTCTTTTGATCTTTGATGGTTTAAAGTCTGTTTTATCAGAGACTAGGATTGCAACCCCTGCTTTTTTTTGTTCTCCATTTGCTTGGTAAATCTTCCTCCATCCCTTTATTTTGAGCCTATGTATGTCTCTGCGTGTGAGATGGGTCTCCTGAATACAGCAGACTGATGGGTCTTGACTCTTTATCCAGTTTGCCAGTCTGTGTCTTTTAATTGGAGCATTTAGTCCATTTACATTTAAGGTTAAGATTGTTATGTGTGAACTTGATCCTGCCATTATGATATTAACTGGTTATTTTGCCCGTTAGTTGATGCAGTTTCTTCCTAGCCTCGATGGTCTTTACATTTTGGCATGTTTTTGCCATGGCTGGTACCGGTTGTTCCTTTCCATGTTTAGTGCTTCCTTCAGGGTCTCTTGTAAGGCAGGCCTAGTGGTGACAAAATCTCTAAGCATTTGCTTATCTGTAAAGGATTTTATTTCTCCTTCACTTATGAAACTTAGTTTGGCTGGATATGAAATTCTGGGTTTAAAATTCTTTTCTTTAAGAATGTTGAATATTGGCCCCCACTCTCTTCTGGCTTGTAGAGTTTCTGCCGAGAGATCTGCTGTTAGTCTGATGGGCTTCCCTTTGTGGGTAACCCGACCTTTCTCTCTGGCTGCCCTTAAGATTTTTTCCTTCATTTCAACTTTGGTGAATCTGGCAATTATGTGTCTTGGAGTTGCTCTTCTCGAGGAGTATCTTTGTGGCGTTCTCTGTATTTCCTGGATTTGAATGTTGGCCTGCCCTACTAGGTTGGGGAAGTTCTCCTGGATGATATCCTGAAGAGTGTTTTCCAACTTGGTTCCATTTTCCCCCTCACTT